>NW_021635595.1:0-329706 GCF_004799145.2 Neltuma alba | reverse complement strand
AACCTTCATGTGAGTTGGTTTTCTTATTCGTTGTTGTTACTGATTCTACGGATTTGTATGTGTCCGACCTCAGTGGTGGAGATGCTGAGCCTGACCAATATTGTCGCCTTTAATCATTATATTGAGCTATTTTGTGCTGCAGAAAAGGGGCAAAGCTTCTAAAAGAGAACTGCAAAAGGCAATGACATTGATAATAATTAAAAGCACTTTGTTTCAAAAGCGCTGAGTCAATTATGGATCCTTGCATGAGTGTAATCAACTTCACTTCTTATAAACGTGCTTTCAGATCAAATTGAATCTTCGAATTCATGCATTTACGCACATAGAATAAAACACCTGAAGTTAATTAAATATCGAGTCTACATCTTATTTTAATACCAATTACTATCTTTTCTCTATGTACCTGCGCATTCATTTTTTGCTGTAGATGTGAAAAATTCATTGTTTGTCATTGTAACCTAGTGATATCAAAGTTCGCTGCACAGGAGGTCATAGATTCGAGATCTTCCTGTAACCTTAGACAGTTAGTGTCCGTCTTTCTAATTTGACCCCAAACAAAAAATGATTTGGTCAGATATATCATGTTTGAGCACGCGTTCTCTTCAGCCATAACACAGTTTTGGAATAGCCAATACTGCGTTCATCAAACAAGTCTATAAAGCGAGAGGGGGAATGAAAAGCTGTGTGGAAGACAACAGCTCCAGAAGACAGTAAAAACTACAATGGTCATAACTCTGAAGCATTCTTATGAACTCATTAACCCATTGATACTGCGTTCATAAAAGAATTAGTTTTTGGCATCATTGTGTGATAAATCGCGCTAAATGTGCTTTTAATCAGATATATCATGCTTGAACAAGCGTGCTCTTCAAACAAGTCTATAAAGCTAGAGGCGGAATGAAAAGCTGTGTGGATGACAATAGCTCCAGAAGACAGTAAAAACTGCAATGGTCATAACTCTGAAGCATTCTTATAAACTCATTAACCACATTGATATTGCGTGAGATTACATAATCAATCATAAAAGAATTAGTTTTTAGCATCATTGTGCGATAAATCACGCTAAATGTGCTTTTGACTGTGCGCGATAGAAAATCCAGATCACTTGAAAAACACCGCACCTCAATAATTAATTCCGTGTATCAAACAAGCCCCACAGAACAACCATTAACTCTAAAATGGTTGAGCCAAACTACAATTAAACATTACAGTGGACCTCTTCGGCCAAGTGGGGCAGGCTCCAACTGTGCCATTTTGAAGAGGAGGCATGATTATTACATAGAAAATAAGTTCTGAACTGACACTAGCCAAGTGATTCAAGCAATTGTAGGTAAAATATTCAGAGAAACCACTTCTAACATTTCCTACATTTACAAGATAAAGAACATTGATCAAGAAATATTACACATTACACTTTGCAATGAAGTTAGAAAGATCAAGAACTCGGAACCATCAATTTTTTCTGACGTCTTGTATAAACAACAGTCTCAAGTTGAAGTTTGGGAATACATTGGCTCAACTTGATTACCTGGCACATGATTTCCGTGTAAAACTGACAAATAAAATGAGGGGAAAAATCCAACTGAGAATAAAATTGGATAAACTAACCGCTGGGCTAAAGATTATTGCCAATGTTGCCAATAAACAAGAGTTATTCACACTTGAGTACAAAGAGCAACACCTCAGCTAACTTCTTAACTTGAGAATGTTGAAGGAGCAGAGGATGCAAAACACCTATAGACCAACTACCAAAAATTCAGGTGTCACTCCAGTTATCATCATCTTCTCCGTCATCACTAGCAACAACCTGGAAACATTATCAGTTATGATAATAAGTTGGATATGAAGTGAAAATAAGTACGAAGACCTAAAAAGGAAAGGAGTGACAGAACAAAGGACAAGACCGTGAATACCTGACGTATTGCACTTGCTTTCTCCAAAATTGCGGTAACCTTGACATTTTTAGGGGGACTAGTATTAGCATTTGGCTTTCCTGTCACTGTAGGTCTCAGGTTGAAGGACTGCGGCAACAACAAAATGATAATGGATAAATTTATTGTTGCTGTGATTAAAAAAAAAATTAAGGGGGGAAAAGACAGAACTTAGTTCATGTACGTCCTAGTGCAGCAACAAATAAACGAGGCAGCTTTATACAATAGTAAGAATTTCAGACTCATTATTTTAATGGGAAATTGGTTTTAATGTAATTTAAATTATTAATCTGTTTAAAAATTTAATTGACTAAAAAGACCTAAATTTGAACGAGTATAACTATGATCTATGAGTGCAACATATATTCTGTTGTGACAACATATCATTAATGATATGCAACAATCATCAATACAAAAGTCCTTTATACATAGTGGAAAATATGCTGCACTCACGGATTATACTTGTCTGCACTCAAATTTAAGTCCTTTAAGCTAATTAAATTTTCAAACAGAGATTTTTTACCAAATTTCCCTATTTTAATTGTAAGATCTATCAAAACTCAAAATATACATCTCATGACAGGTTCACAAGTGAAATACATGCACCAAATCACCATATAATGCAATTTCTGATCTCCCCAGCTCACCTTTGCAAATAGAAAATGGAGCTACAAATGGTCATTTTGTGAAACGAACATGGTAACCAGCTAAGACGAGTAGATAAAAGGATTTATTCCCTTTATTTCAATTTAGACTGTCAGGTAACATATGCCCTTCTACTTTACCATAGTATGCATCAAATATCTAAAGAAATTAAATACAAACTCAAAGATAAGCTCAGAACAATTGCAATGAGAAAATACTCACTTTGGTTCTGATTTGATGCAGGAAATCATCCTTGTCAGCCAATTCTTTTCCCATTACCTCTTGATGTGCTTCCTTCTTCCCATTTAACTTCTTCTGACCTAGCTGCATGATGGATTGAACTAGTGAATATGTGAACCGACCCCATTACCCACCATGGCTAATTAATTAAATATAATGCAAAAGAAGAATGAAAAATCATACAAGTACCTATGAATGGCAAGCTTTTGTGAAATATTTCCATCAGACTTGTGATCATCATGATCTGTTAGTTTTGCTCCATTTGGGAGGGCCTAGGTTGCAGGGAGATGATTGATTCTGAAAGGTTTAGACCTTTAGTTTGTCCAGCATCACCAGATGTGTCCTTGCGTGTCCCATTTTTCATATCCACTGCAGTTTTGAGATCTGCTGCTGCACTTGAGGAAGAGGCGGCAGAGGAGGTGGCGGCGGCGGCGGCAGCGGTGCTTCAGCTTGACCTTGAGATTTTACAATATTATCGACAGTGGAAACCCGGCTACTTTCTTTATGAAGTACTGGGCTCACACTATCAAAACTCGGAAAATCAAGAAAACGCCCAGATAAAGAAGGCTCTGCACCATTTTGAATGCGTGTTCCACTAGCCACATTGACATCATTATTTGATAATCCTGTAAATTCTTGTGAACTTAGCGATTCTGTTGATGATGAGTTGTGGGAAAAATCATGAACTCCGTGGTCACTGCTTTCAGGACTTTCATCAGATTCCCACTCATCAGAGTTATACTCTAAATGAGGGCTAGGACAGTCATCAGAACAGATATGGAGATGACCTACAGAAAGTGTCATTATCATCTGAGTTGAATCCAGAATCATGCAGTGGAATGGAAGGCTCTGGAACCAACTGGAATGAAGGAAACATATCCCTTATACATTCATAACGATTAGTACCATCAGGGAATCTCAGTTTCAGTTTGGGCGTCTCATTTCCACTAACTGAATGGAAAGATATTTCATATGTCCAAGTGGTGGTGAAGGAGGGAGTGAATCAATAGGATATCCATAATCAACTCTCTCTTCGAAGGTTGTCTCAGGAAGTGACTGATCTATTATGCTATTTTGTCCGTTTTGCTCCAATCTGTCAGATTTCAGAGAACCAGCAGGTACAGATTTCTCATTAAAAGAAACCTTCTGGCGAAAGCTACTCCTTCGTAACATTTGACCAAGTCCAAAAACACGAGATGAATTTTCACTCTTTCCAAGATTTCATCAATTGAAGTTGCTTTGGAATCAGGGGCAGCCGGGGGAACACAAACTGGTGCAAGTACCCTGATTTCCTCCACTTCCATCAATTGGACAGATTTCATTACTCAGCTTATGAATACCAGATGCCTTCTCAGTAATAGGAGCTTGATCTTCACGACTTGACGTTAAGCATCTAGAAGTTGGTTCTTTTCATTTTCAATCTCTTTGGCAACCTCTGCTAATAATCTTGTTCCACCGTACATCCATTGATCTTTAGCATTGAATTATGATATTGACCTCCATCTGTCTCAGTTTTTGTAGTTGGAGACACTTTACTTAAAGGACTTGGCATGGTAAAGTCAGGAGGTTTTTGATGGCTCAAGTCCTAATAATCCACCATTAGTCCAAAATCTAACTGAATGGTCATTGGAAGACTCTGGAGGAGTCTCTTTAGATTCACAGTTGTTGCCATTAATCCTATCTGCTTCTTCATGTGGTAAACCAGAACTTTTAGAACCAGAGAATGATATATCACTTTCAATGGATGGTGAGACAATATCTTTAAGTGCGTGTGCCCAACCCAAAGAATCAGTGCTTACTGAGCAGGCACCAGCAGAATTTTCAAAAATGCTAGGCTTCTCTTCATGGATGGAGCTCTCAGAGACCTGAGGATCAGCTAAAACCCTTGGCATTTCTTCATTAACAGAAGACTCTGATTTAGTTGCATAGAGATCTGATACAGGAGGTGGATCTACTAGTAGTGAATCTGGGAAGCCCCCAACTACTTCTTTTTTTAATGAAACACTTGATACACTGGACGCCTGTTCAAAGATGGGGCTCTCAAAGTCTTCAGAATCAGGTAAATCCCTGGACATTTCTTTGTTAACAGGAGCTTCTGATTTAGATGCACACAGATCCAATATGAGAGGTGGATTTACTTGCAGTGGATCTGGGAAGTCATTGCTTGTTCCATCGTCAAATGAAGCACTGGATAGAGTCTGTGAAACAATGAAAGATAAATTGTGGTCTAGTACATTAGAATCAACCCCGCCAATTCCATTTCTGCTATTCCATCAGTGACCCTTGAGGTGATTTTATTCCACTCTCGCTTTGTTTCACAATCAAGATCATTTTCAGATTCTAACTCAATGCTATTACGTGCATCCATGTACTTATCAGGTTCGCTATCAATTTCTTCTGTTTGGACGCTGCTAACAACAGGTTTCAGGTAGCTTTCTTCATCAGATAGGATATCACTGTAATCAACTTTTGTCAAGGTAACACCTTTACAGTCACGCATATTTGGATCTTGCTTTTGAGCATGCATCTCTGTTATTTATCTTTATCATAGGTTTGACTCATAGGTTCCACAATCTCTTCCTTTTCTTCCCAAGTAACACCTGACGAACTAGAGGCATTTTGCTTTTCCAATGAATCAATTGAAATATTATCATCCACAAGAGAAGATACTGAATAAACAGTATTTGCTTTTTCTTTTTACCCTAGAAGAAGATAATGGCTCATAATCCTGATCATCACGTTGCATGGAATTACCCAGATGGAAGACACATTCAATGTAGTCAGCACCAGCTCTTGAATCTAAAGAATTTGAATGATCTTCTGAATCTGATTTCATTGCCATGTCCACCGTGGATGCTGCTTGTAAGGAAGAAGTTCGTCTATTGACAGCGGAAGGAACAAAGTGCATTCTGTACAGAGATGATACATCATGTCAGCATTTACCTGGAATAAGTAGCACTTGCATAGATACCTGAGAAACCAATACACAAATAGATGTAATACCTCCCACTAGTGTTATGCACTTGTTCACCTCGCAAACCTTCTTTCCTTCTAAATGACCTTTTCTTCTGTTCAACATTTTCTTGATATAAGAACCAAAAATTTGTTTATAGAGTAATTAAATGCACCAAAGAAATTAAACTTAGCCATAGAATCATCTTTCAATTTGATGCTTCAATTAGCAATGTACCTTGCTTTTACGAGATTTTCTAGCTCTTTCAAATTTTTCGGAGTATGCTTCATCTGAATAAGCTGAGACTCTCTTGAAGAAGGTTGGATCTGAATATCTCATTAAGCAAGATCCTGGGCCACCAGCATCAAATCTGAATGACAAAGGACTTATTTCATTAACTTGTGGGATTTAATTATCCAAAAAAAAAAACTTATGGGATTTAATTTAAACTGGATTATCAACACTACTACTGTCACTTTTAAGTCCAAAGAAAACATAACAGGTTAGAGATATTAGCATCAAACTGATTGAAACAGTAAAAATTCATTAGTCAAATGAGAAACTAACTCAAGCCTTGGTACTGAACAACGCTTGGTATCTTATCTTAATTTAAAAGAAAACAGAGGGAGGAGAAAGATAATTGAAAAAATAAATAATATATATATATATATATATATATATTGGGCATACCTATCAAGTAAGTTCAGGCGAGGAGGATCACGGCATTCTTCATATGAGTCCATAATAAACTGCGGCAAGTCGCTGTAAATGAAATGATTTCTTTTTGTTTTTATGCGAGGATGCCATTCACAACCTGAAAGGTAACTGCTTTCATTATGGACTTTTATATCATCTGAATATAAAAATTTTAATCAATTTTAATCACAAGACATACCAATTGTCATTCTCTAGCACTACTGAACCCAAAGAATAAAACAACAGAATGTGAAAATGAATGGGCAAAAATGAAGCTCGTATGATAGGGCAAACCAGCATACAACTTCAATTATATTAGAGATCCAATTTTTCTTCCACAAAGGTAATCTAACATCCAGAAATTGCATGCTGATAAAAGTCTATATTTTAACAATAGCATACCAATAGGTAAGGCAACATCATCTAATAATACATACCAGGCAACATCTAGAGTAAAATTTCACAATATTAGAGAATTCTTTAGCTGTGTGAATAGCAAATACCATCCAATGAATAGAAAGGAGATGCATCTACACCAGCCACATGTCAATATCAGCTACCTGGTGAGCATAATTATATATATTAAGGGATTCTTTTTACCCGAATTCCCTTAATAGAAGTTCTAAAATGTAGATTACTGTTTAGCAGTATGTTTATATATAGACTTATTTAAGAAAATATTTATTAAAACATTTACAAGATAGTCAAATGATAAAACATGAATTGAATAAACATCACAAGTTCATTTTATTCAATTTGGACATAGAAGTTAATAAGATGTCAAAATTACAGGAACAAAGTATTGGCATCATACTGGGAAGGAGAACAACTCTAATTTCCAAAAGCAATATACATTCAAAGAGGAAATATTATAATCTACATCCATGAATATAACATCTAGCAGATAGAATGAAATCGCTGACCACAAAGGCCATACCAGCTGTGTATGCAAAATGTATGTGGCTAGTCTGTGCTAATACAGCCTTCTCCAAGGGAGGAAGAGAAGATTCAATTTTTTGAACACGAACCATCAATTTGTGGCTCCTATTAGCTGTAATCATTGCTTGCTCCTGTAAGCCATGGAAAACCTCTGCTGCAAAACTACACAAGGAAAAGTTTCCTCAGTTAAACGACAGTCACATGAATGTCCAAGGTTAAATTGGGCATTGACAAGTTCAATATAAAAACAATGTTTAGTAAGCAAAGAATAATGGATCTAACACCAATTATCAATCAAGAACAGGGAACGCTAAATATACAATAAACAATCAGTTGACACGGATCAATGAAATAAGATGAACGATGAAGATATATAATATCTACAGAAAGGCACAGAATTATGGTATGATACTCCAACTCTGTGTCTGTGTCTGTGTGGGTGAGTGTGGGTGTGGGCGTGGGCGTGAATTTATTTTACTGCTTTATATTTTCAATAACTGTTAAAATCTTATCAATTATAACTTTAAGTAGTTCGCTTCAACAACATTCTTATATAATATAATTTGAGCAAAAACAAAAACAAGGGGAAACTATGGTCTTTTTTTCTGTGTGCAATTGGCAGATGTTGGATGCCATGTAAAGCTTGGTGTTTAGTCAAACCAACAATACTGTACACGCTACCATAGTGTGAATTTTGGAGATGAAACAATAGAAAAATAATGCAAATTAAAAGATCCTACATGTCCACTTCTTCATTATATCAGAATCAGACACCTTCAATAGCTAGGGTTTCCAAATTTGGAGATGACTAGTAAGAGAAACGAGGCAAAGAAAATGGAAGGGAGAAAAGAAAGAGACACCAAACAGAGTACTATAAACACATGTAGACGCTTATACAGTATCATATACCTTTTACCTTCGGTGCACAAGTGAAGTAACTTTTTTCTCCATTATGCTCTTTTGACCAATCAAGTAAGTATTTTCAAAACCTAGAAGGCTTTCCCAACTTCTCAATGTCTCTTAATAGGCTATTCCTCTTGCAACAGACAGCACCATTTTGCTTTTACCAAATTGGCATGCAATCAAACTTTCTCGTATGTTCTTCTTTCAACGACTACCACAGACAACCTTTGACCAACATGGCGGAGAAAAAAATGTAGTAGGTGAAACAAAGGGAAAATTAAGGACGCATTTGTCACTATGGAACACCTCTCAAACTGTTTTATTGATGCACAACAAGGAAACAGTTCAGCTCAAAGAGAAGCTTCTAAATTAAAAGCAACCTTTGCCTAATAAAGATTGAGAGGTGAATGGTGTGGCCTTATTGGTTTGGTTAGATACATATAAGTTTAAGATTTAATATAAAGGAATTTCGATCAGGATTCCAGCTTCACGTGGAGCAAATAGCTATGTACAATCGGAAAGTGATGACAAGTTTTCAAGAGAAACATGGAGAACAGATATATTAGACGAGTGGTTCTATATTATTCATCGAAACTTATAAGATATCAATATTCGTCACTACAAAATTAAAATTTTAGCTCCCAGATTTAAGCCTTCAACATATTTACACCATATCCGAAGACACATTCACATAACGAACAGTCACCAGCCTCAAGTACAAAGTCAAAATTGCAGTCACCTCTCAAGAGAAAACAAAGGGTCAACTCCCTGGTCCTTATGTAAAGTTTCTCATCCTTCTAAGTGATATATGTAAATTTATAAATATATAATAGATTCGTTACATATAAAATACTAACTTTCATTAATTTGAAATAGATGAAAGAAGAAAGAACCAGTTCAAGGAACTAGAGCTTAAAAAAAATAAAGGAAAAAAAAAGCTATTTTAGGCAAAAGCCTTCTTGCTGTTAATTGCAACCGATGTTAAACCCAGAAATTGTTAAAAGGCAAGAAACAGAGCGACTATTCAAATATAAAAGACACTAAAATATTACAGATATAATTTGCAATCGCCAGTCAAGCTTAAACCCCTCTAATGGGAAAGCTCCAACATGTCAGACGATTTTGTCAATTTACAAGAAGAAAGTTAGCCTAACCCAAAACATACTCCAATCTCAACGACTGAGTGACATCCTTTCCACAAAGAAACTCGGTAACATTGCTAGCAGCTAAACTGACCTCCTTAATGACCCTTAATGCACTACCCCATCAACCAAACACGAACAAATTAAGACAGAATGAACCAATTGGAGCAAACAGAGAAGTTCAAAACGAAGTAGGAAAACATACTCAGCAAGATCACCCAGTTGCCTCAAGATCCCAACTAGCCCAGCCACAGCGACCCCGTCAAGCACGGCCTTGGGATCTTCTCTGTTCGTCTCTTTGTACAGCTCAGGCTGCCCAAAACCGTATTCATTTCGCACCTGCAACCTCACCAACGGCATCTTTAGATTCTTCCTCTCTCTCCCTCTCTCCCTCTCTATTCCTCACTCTGAAACAGCAAAACTCAAAGGAGAAGAGGACAACCACGCTGATATTTATGAATTAATAGAGGACCTTATGAAACTGTGAATGAATGTACGAGTTTCTAGCAATAAATGAAAGAATGGTGTGAAAGAAAGAAACGAATTAACTTGCTTTTGCAAATTTTAGAGGGAAAAGGTAGGTGAGAAGGAGATTGGAGCAGCTTAACTGCCATGGAGAAGGACGCAATTGGATAGTGAGAAACGGGTTTTTCGTGTGTGTACGGATCAACGAGCGTAGCTGAAGAGAGAAGCAGAGGACATTGCCAACTCTGCAAGCCATTCTTGAACGTAAAGAATGGAGGATATACACTGAGAGGCAAAAAACAGAGCATATGAAACTACTGAAATACCCTAAATGTTTTGAGACAATGACGTTTGTCTCCCCAAGAGTTTGAACGAGATTACAGGTTTGGGTCTCGGCCCTCCTACAGGCATTGTGTGGTTCCGAGGTAAGACAATGACGACGTGGGAGCCACAAACTTTTCGGGTATTGGTCAAAATGGTAAAAGTAGCATTACGGTCTATTAGAGAGAGAGAGAGAGAGATTTCGAAAATAAAAAACAAAAAGACAATTTGAAAGAAAATTTAAATAAACACTAAAACACAGAAATATTTAGATGAAAACTAAACAATGATTTTAAACAGCATACAAAATAAATATGTGAAAGAGTTTTTCTCTATCAGCGAAAAAGTATTTTTGAAAAGCACTTTTATGTGATGCGAAACACCTCCTGAAAATATATATATAGTTGATGATTTAAATTAAAGATATGTATATTAAAAAATAAAATACAAAAAATTTAACTTATTTTGTTCAAAAATTAAAAGTTAAATTTGAAGATCTTATTTCATAAAATTTATCTATGCTATTTAAATTTTTAATCATGCGGTGTTTCATCATAATTTTAAAAATTTAAAATTTTTCAATGTAAATATATTTCATTTTTAAAGAATTGCAAAAAAAAAAAAAGCCTTAGGTGAAGAATAAATGGAGGAAAGTGATGTTTATGAGCATGAGAAGGGGGATGAAAGTTACATAAAAGATCATATTCTTGAAATGTCAATTTCAATTTTAATCTTTAAGTAATTACTAAAGGTAAATTTCAGTTATTATTATTACTAAGATCTATAATTTTTGTTTTGTGGAGGAAGACAAGTGATCATGGGTTAGAACTTAGAACTCAAATCATAGTATAATGACACTATTTAACATATAATTAACATCTACCCCGTGTACATATATCTACAAAATATTTTTTTAAGAAAATTCGTATAAAATTTAGAAAGTGAATTATTTATTTAGAATAAATTAAGAATTATCTCAATAAATAATAAAGATAAGAATACTCCTCAATTCTACTTTTACATAATATGTGATCAGTTTTGTTTGTATTTCAATATCTTGTGAAATTGCCATTATGAGTAAGATGATGCAAGACAAATAACGAAAGATAAATAAGGAGGAAATGAAAGTGATGGAAACTGAATTGTCATTAAAATGAATGGCAGACAATAAATTCCTCACATGTAACCAATTTGATTCTATCATGACATGCCCATACCCAAAACTTAGTGACACATCATTAAATTGTAGCTGTACTACTGATTATATTTATATGACATTTTTAATGCGTTTTATTTAAAAAATTTAAATTTTATTAACTCTATCTTAAAATTTAGTAACATTTTCTATGCTTATTTAATACTCACTCTGGTCCAAAGAGAGAATTTTTTTTATGGCAAAAGAAGAGAGACGGTTTCTTTGTCTTATTTATAAATCAACTCATTTAACTCTTAATATGAATGTACTATTTTATTTTTTATTTATTATGATATAATGGTTATTTCTTTAAAATGTGTACATATTAAATTGATGTAAAGTTAAAAGAATTACTATATTTTAAAAAAGAGTTGATATAATTTAAAATTTTTCATTAGCCTATGTAAAACATGCTAAAATGTCTTATAAATGGATTAAAAAATATGTATGTACTCGTTATTTGAATGACTTATTCACATAAATCATACGTGAAAAGTACAATTATATATTCATATAAAAAATCTAATAATGACTCATAAATAAGACAAAAAGATATGTACCTTTTTTTTTGTCTTGTAAGTTGAATATGAAAAGTATATAAAAAAATTATGCTAAATAAAAAATTAAAAAAAAAAAACTTCAATACCACGGAGCGGTGGCTCGAGTTGTACAGGAGGCGTCCATATGATGTTAACAGTGCGTGTTCCAACCTGCTGACTTTTCCGCTTTGCCAACTCAAAAAAAAAATATAGTTAAACGAAATAATACTAATTTCAGTTTTTAATATAAAATCTAATTGATTAATTTTAATAATTAAAAAAATTAATTAAATTAGTTATTTATAATAAATAAGTCTTGTTTTTTATAAAATACTTTTGCTAATCAAATATATTAGAACTATCATAAAATTTTTAATATATGCAATTAGTACAAAGATCACTTTAAAAAAATAGATAAATATGAGAGACAAAATAAATTAAAATTTTATATTTGAGGCCAAATTAAAAATTAGACTAACTCTTATATTAAAAACAAAAGGAAGTACTAAAATAATACTTGAATTTAATTTAGTAGTACTTTTGTTAATGATGTATACCGGAAATACTTCAAACTTGGTAGTACAAAATGCGAAATAATTGTATAAAAGAAATTGAAGTTGCTTGATTATAGTAGGTTAAAAAAGAGTACAAAATACAATACATGTGAGATCTTATGTTACTTGTACCTGTAAGTCCATATTTATATTAACAAGGGCAAGATTCCCCCTAAAATAAAATACTATGATGAAGAATCAATTAGGTCAGCGATCCAGAGTTGACAAACAAATCCATTACTATCAGTCCTAAGTTTGGTGAACGCTTTGACTTAGATCTGTTTCTCTAGAAACTTTTCTCTTTAACCCGATAACAGAACTCACTTAATTTAATTTTTTTTAATTAACAAATTTAATGAGCCAAGTTGATGGCAGAAAAAACAATTCCGACTTCGTATAATTATATATTATTTATCGCATTAATATAAATCGATGATCTCCACTTGATTTGTTTTGACATCGTTTAGCAAATTTGTAGTGAATCAATTGATTAAAACAAGACTACCAATTTATTTGATCATGATTTTATGTTACTTAACTCTCAAAATTATTTATAAAAATAACACAAAAATTAATAAATTATGTAAAATAATAAAATCCAAGAAGAATCGCTGCTGAAAAATTCAAAGAATAATTTTCAATTTTTTGTTAGAAATAAAAATTTAGGAAATTCGGTTAAAAATTCCCTTTTGGCAAATTAACTGGAGAATTGGACATGCAATAAATGTCAAGGTGTGAATCTCTCAAATGTCAATAAGTATAATAGGAAAAAAGACAATATTACCCTAATAAATACTAATTGCCTCACTTCCGAATCATGGATCCTCATTTATATATGAAAGATCTTCATTTGTATATAACTAATTGCATATGATAGATGCTTATTTGTACATGATTCATTGCATATGATGGATACTTAATTGTATATAACATATACCTACTTACATATAAGTTTATTGTATAATACATGTATTAGATGCATATAATATGCTCACTTACATATCACAGATCCTTACTTGGATATGGGTCCTTATTACATGTTACTATTTAATATAGATTTTAATTTCATGTGACGAATCTTCACTCGCATATAACATATGTTTACTTGCATATAAAGGATGATTACTTGTATATGGGTCCTTATGTTGTTGCAATTTCATAATGTTAATTTACACATATGAATTTATTTGTGAATATTGTATAGAATAATTTGTTTATGTAAATAGTAATATATATGCAATTAAAATCAATAATATACAAGTTTAAATCAACCATATACAATTAGGACTTGTGATATGCAAATTGGTCCTATATACAACTAGGCATCCTGATGATAACAATTAGAATAATCAATATATAAGTTTGAATCAATGGTATCCAACTAGAGTCCATGATATGTAATAAGATCCTATATACAACTAGGCATTTACGATATGTAATTAGAATAAGTCATATGTAACTTTGGATAAGCAATACACAATTAGGATCCGTGATATGTGTCTCCTCATATACAATTAGATCACCAATATGCAACTTTCAATCAATGCTATACAATTAGGATCTGTGATATACAACAAGATCCTATATACAATTAGACATCCATAATATATAATTAGAATCAACCAGATGCAACTTTGGATCAGCAATATATAATTAAGGTAATTTAATATTTCTCCCACAATAGTTAATTACACTCAATGACCTAAATTTTCAAGTACCATTGTCCAATTAATTTTTCAAATAGGGATTCGATCCCCAATTTCCCTAAAAGTTTAACTTTGGTTATAAAGATTTATGATGGACGACTGATGATAATTCACTGTGTAAACTTATTGTTATTTGCACAATTAGAATAAATTTAAAGCAAATTATGCCATTGATGATACGACTTTATAGTTCATTACATATATTGAAATAATAGTATTTAATTAATTTTAACACTTTTAATTTAAACACTTCTTTATAATACTTGTTTTTAATTACATAATACCTCGCAAATTAGTGTTTGGAAAATGACTCGCTCGTATTATTTAAAACTCGTGATGAGTAAATATAACATTTTTAATACTTTATATTAAAGGCTTAATAACATTGATAGTGATAGTATGATATGTGATAATGATATTAATTGTAACATTATTTTTGTGAATAATTAGTAAAACTTAACACAGTATTAATCGGAAAGCGTAAACTGTGAATTGATCTTTATTACCCCTTTGGTGCTTAATATGAGAACTAATTAGGGAGTTAATATTAGTTCTATATATAAGACTTATGTCACATATTTATATATTTTTTAAAATTAACTCTACCAATATTTTTCTAAATAATAATCAAGTAGAGGACAGAGGAAGGAAATTAAAAAAAATGTCAGGGTGTTTTAGAAAAAAATATCATATTAATTAATTTAACTAACATCTTTAATTTAGTCAAATTAATTAATTAGATTCTATATTAAAGGCAGGAGCAATACTCTTTAGAACAATGGTCCTAAAGGTGTCTTGAAAATTCATTTTAAATACATCAAAAAGTAATAAGAAAAACAGACATATTGCCCCCTGTGAATCACTTTAAAAAAGAAAAAAAAAGTCAGATTGTTAAAAAAGATGTCAAATTAATTGTCATCAGAATGATTATAGTATTATTTAGACAAATGGTTGATACCAATCATTATAATAAACTCTTATTATAATCTCAACACTCGCACAAAAACCTTGCCTTTTTCGTATTTTATTAACTCACTTTTTATTAGAATAAGCAATAATAAAAAAAGAATAAGCAATAATCATTAATGGCTTTAAGATGTTATAATTTTGGTAAACCCACCCCCATGAAAAAGAACACTTGCCCTTAGTGAAAAAAAAGTTGCACCAGCACCAAAATTAAGATTTATCATTATATATATCATTAACTCCTGTCAATTAAAACATATCATTATATATAAAAAAATGTGGCAGAAATTAAAATTTAAAATGTAAAGTAAAATTCTACATATTTTCCATTTCTTTATATTCCTATCCATGTGATTAAAATATGCCTTAGTAAAACCACATACTACAATTCAAGTTGTGCCTGAAATGAAGGTTTAACTTAAGAAAGATTGATTATATCTTTTAATCTTTGCCATTACGGCACTCTGCTAATTAATTACTAAGTCCAATGCACTAAATTAAATTATCCGCTTGTTGGAAACTTCCCGTTGATGTGCTACTAGTCCACTACAATCTATGACAATTTGTTTAGGTTAAAAAAAAATTCAGTAATTTTGATAAGAAAAATATATTTAACATTTAAAATATACAAATTAAATATCAACATCGGTATTAATTAATATATTGATATAAATAAAATGAAAAATTGTAAAATTGCATGAGAAGTAGCAGAATTCATAACTTGAGAAACAATGTGAATCATTTTTTAAATCTTTTATGGTTTGCCAACGAATTATTTTTTAAATGTAGACTATATATGTCTTGTAATAGAAAATATTCTGATGATTTTTCAGAAGAGTTTTACAGTTTTAACATTTAAAATTGTTGATAGTCATTTTATAATATTCTAGTCCTTTAAGTTTATTTTGTCGTCATAATTATATCTCCATGTTGCCGCTGAAGATTAAACTTGTATCTAATTAAAAAAAAAAAAAAAGAGTTCCAGGAGATAAGATTTTAAGTAATATATTACTACTTCAGGTGCTTAATATAAGAACTAATTAACTAATTTGAATAGTTTAATAAAACTAGTTAAGTTAGTTATTTATAATAAATATGTGTTGTCTTTTCTAAAATATTATTATTGATCAAGTGTATTGGTCACAACTATTAAAATAGATAAATATGAGAGAGAAAATAGATTGGGATCTTATATATATTTATTACCAAAATAAAGTCAAATGTGCTTTTATACTAACCATGGGGTAGTATTATGGTGAGAAAGTTAAGCTGAGTATAATAAGGCAAAAAGCAGACTAAATTAATAAAGCCAAGATGTAACTCTGTGCTTAGTCTTTTTTTAAAAAAGAATTTGCTATTTAATTTAAAAAGAAATTGATTAATCCGACGATGAAAATTAATTAATCCAAATTAAAATAACCATTTCACTCTGACCTGATTTGAAACAGTTGGCAACTTTGAAATGTGCCATTAATTTTATTGGTGGCGTTTCCCTTAAAGTGCTAATATATTATCTACAACTCTCTTTAATTTATTACTAGATTAGATCGTAATAAGAATTTTTTTTTCTTGGATTCGGGAAATCTAAAATTATTTAACAATATTTTACTCATCATTTGGATTGATATTAATTAAATATTCCTAAAACAAAGTATATTTTTATTCTGTTTATCTATAAAACATATCTGGATCATTTTGTTCATAAGCAGTTTGTCGTGATGGAGAAATAGGATTCCAAAGTGAACATCTAGAACTGTCACACTGAATATTAAATATTAAATAAGTATTATTAAAAGAATGGAAAAGATAACAGTTTCACGTGGCTGTCACGTGGTCTTCTTCTACCCCCATATTTCCTCGAAATAAGCAAATACCTATGAGGTTGAGGTGATGATCGGATCTCAATATGTTTATGCACACAACCACCAAAGGAAGATGCTATGTACGGGATATAATAAATGACACGGATTAGAAGATGCCGTTATGCTAAAATGTCAAAGCTCAAATTGTGATAAGGCTAGAAAAATTATCAAATTACGATCACAGATCCTACTTTTAGAGGACTCATATTGGAAATTATTATTATTATTATTATTATTATTATAGAAAATCACTATAAGATCCTAAATAACGAATGTAATCATTTTTTAAAAAAAACTTAATACTAAGTAAGCAGAATAAATTTATTTTTTTTTCGGTATAAAAAATTTAATTTACATTACATGCTCATAATTTATTGTGAGACTTGTTACATAATACTACTTTCGGTCCTTAATATAAGAGTTTGTTTGATTTTTATTTTGGTCCTAAATATAAGACCCTAATCTATTTTGTCTATCATATTTATCTATTTTTTCCTGAGACAGTCTTTATAATAATAGTTATAGCCAATACACTTGACCAATAAGGATATTTTAGAAAAGTCAATACTCATTTATTATAAATAACTAACTTAACTAATTTTCTTAATCTATTCAAATTAGTCAACTAGCTCTTATATTAAAAATCGAAAGTAGTATTTTCTTGGTTGACGTTAAGAATGAGGTTCATTATCCG
This sequence comes from Neltuma alba, assembly GCF_004799145.2. NCBI lineage: Eukaryota > Viridiplantae > Streptophyta > Magnoliopsida > Fabales > Fabaceae > Neltuma > Neltuma alba. Next base: position 311,955 of record NW_021635595.1, on the reverse strand, counting down.
GTATTTTTACATATTTTCAATATATGAAACAAATTGTGCGTGTTATATATGAATTATAAATAACGTGAGTTTTTTTTCAACATCCTTCACCTAACCAAAAAAACTCATGCACTCATTATATTCATGAAAAATTGAACTTCTCTTACTTAAAAACTTAAGAAAGTGTTGTTAATTGAGCCAAATGTTTCTGACATAAGTAATGTGAGTTGTTGTATAAAGTTTATATTGATTGATATGGTTTTAGTGATTGATTAATAATTAAGTTAAATTTTAAAACAAATACATGGTCATTTCAAGATGGAATGAAAAAGTGATACAATCAATGCCTACGAAATTTCCATTGATATTTTAATCATAGGGAATGATGAAAGATTAAGGTGTGGATAAGATATTATGGTCCCTAGCTACTTCTAACTTGGTGGATACTTATATGGCAAGACCTACTTACTTGGAAAGATGTTAAACTAAATACTTTTTTATAATTTAAAAGTCGTTTATATAATTAAACTTTGTTTTGATATATACGATTAAGATCAAACTGTATAATTGAATGTCTCAAGTAATCATTGTCTTTCTTCAGAACCAATTCATTATTAATTTTTTAAGAAAAATATAAATTGAATCATAACATTGTTTACATTATATTTATAATCACTTTCATAATGATTACATTACAAATTTAGTATTTGAGGATAAAAAATATTTCATACCAACATAATTACAGTTAAAATTCACTTTTTGTTTTCCTATTCTATTTCAATCTAGAAGATCAGATAGCCCTGATATATGCGTATAAATTCTCTTACCTAAATTTAAATAAGAAAAAGTTCATGAGTTTTTTTACCAAAAAAATTATGACTGTTTTTGCTCGTGGAGTTGAGTGTTCCATCCTTAATTGAAATTAAATCGGATCATATTAACTAAATTGGACAATTGAGATCAGCTAAATTTTATTTAATTTAGACAGTTTAAATTTCAATTTCTTATGTCACGAATTTTGATATGACTGTACTTTTTATTTTATCTCTTACATCTTTTAAATAAAAAAAATCCTAAAAGTTATAAATCTAAACGTGTTTTGGTTATAGAGTTAGAGTTGAATTTGTTTTTCATCACAACCAACACTAATTAAAACATCGTAACAACAACAAACCAATGTAAAATTTTGTCAAGTGATTAGGTAAACTCTATAACTTCAAAATATATATGGCAATCAAATTAAAGTTAGCTTGATTTCGTCCAAATTTAAAGGACCATTCACCAACCTTATCATCCACAATTAATTAGTGTCTAATAATTAAATTACCTCTTAGAGAAAGTCCTTTTGAAATGATCGATTATCATATATATGTTAAAAATTAAATGAGGATTAAATCGATTCTGAATATGCTATGTACTTGGCTCTTTAAGAGGATTCTGTGCATCAGATTGAAACCCAAATTAAATGGAAGAAAATAATCATTGATCATTTGATAAATATATGGAGACAGAGGACCACATAGATACTCAAATATCTGGTCAGTACGACAAGGTTTTGGATTTGGATTGAAATGAAAGTTGTTTGTATTTATTGTATTATTGTGTAGCTTACAAAAAGCCACACTGAACGATCTTACCCAAAAAAAAAAAAAAGCACACTGAACGAAAACGATTAAAATAATAACACGGATTTGATTATATAAAGATCAGATCAGCTAACTTTAGCTGTTCTTAACTTCTCATGGCCCGCCTCTGCGTGTATATGTGCTTTTTCCAAGAAAATGAAGGGCCTGTTTGGTTTTTTTGTTTTGAAAACAAGTTTTGTTTTTAAAAACAGAAAACAAAAAACTTTGTTTAGCAATTTGTTTTTAGTTGATTGTTTTAAAAAATTAAAAACAATAATATGTTTTTTTAAAACTGAAAACCAAAACAATTTTTATATGTTTTTTTGTTTTAAAAATTGGAGAAATCTTCTTCTCCTCTCCTCTGTTACTTACTATTTATCACTTCTGGTGATAACTACCACTTGTCAAAGTGTAATTTTTTTTTCAAATGTGATTTTTTAAAAATTATTTTCCAAACAAAGTTTTTTGTTTTTTGTTTCCATAACTCATTCTTAAAAACAATTTCATAAAATTGTTTTGAGAATAAGAAAACAAAGAACAAAAACAAACAGGCCTGAAATTTCTTAGATACTTTCCTATTAGAATAAACCGACAGAAACATTATGAAATACGAGTAATTACTTAGTTCACTATAATTTTTGTTTCCATTCATAAGAATCGTAGGTCATTTTTTTTTTCCTTTTTATACTAGAATCGTCGGTCATCATTTAAAGGTTAATGGTAAAGGACACTACAACGTGATTGTAGGAATATACAACTATTGGTCTTTATTATTTATTATTTGTAGAAGTTTTTCACAAATGAAGAAGAACATTAGAGATTAAATGTTTCACTTTTGTCCTTATTTAAAAAAGCATTAAATACCATGAGTATATTTTCCCTCACATATTCACTGTCTATTCATCTTTATTATAATTAATAAGGGTATAATTGAAAATAAAGCATTAAAAAAAGGTACAAGTGGTGAACTGATGGCAAATAAAAAGAACCAAAATCCACCTCCTACAAGTGACAAATAATAAGAGCCATAGTGGTAACAATTAGTTGAGATATTAAATTTGGTCTTAAATATAAAATGTCGATTTACGTTCTCTCCAAATTTATAATTTTTCTTTTAAAATATCTCTATTAATTGCCAGAGGTTCCCACCAAGAGATAATTCCAATACACATGATTAAATAGAATAGTTTAAGAAAGCCAATACATATTTATTATAAATAAATAACTTAACTAATTTTCTTCGCATCTTCAAATTAGTTACTTGACTTTTATATTAAGAAACCGGAGTTATTATTTATTTTTAAGTGCGTTAATGTTTATGTGGTAGCTTGAACTATTTTTTCAGGCACATCCAATATTTTTAAAGTATCTTGTGTTGCAATCTTACTTTTAAAATATTTTTTCAAGAGCAATTTTAATCCCATGGTTAACTTTCTTAAAAGTTTGTTTATGTGAAAATGCATCTAGCATTTTTAAGCATTTTTTTCATGATGAGAAAAAAGGCTAACGATTTTAGGATTAAAAAACTAAAATTATACTTTTTCAATTTAAGAGATCAAATTAAGATTTTATAAAATTCAAGGATTAAAAGTATACTTTACTCTTTTTTAATATCACTCATATATTGTAAAGTAATTTTTTATAATTTAAATTTTAAAACATTTTTTTTCATATCAAGTACTAACCATCCGATATTTAGGATTCCTTTGGTATAAGGGAAGGTGTGAGGAGGAGAAGGGAGAAAATTTTTTAATAAACTCGATTTTAAAAAATTTTATAAAAAAAGGGGTTAAAAGCTTTTAATTAATTTTTATTACTCTTTTATATTACTTCTTCTCCTTACTAAAATTTTAAAATCTCACTTTTCCAATTTTTTTAAATAGAACTTATTTAAATTTTTCTTTCTCTCTCCTTCTCTTTATTTCTTCCATACCAAACAATACCTTAGCAAAGTAAAAGGCAGAGAAAAATAGGAGGAAAAAAAGAAAAAGAAAAAAGCCGCTTTCTCTCTAGGTTGGATAAGGAGAGGAAAGTTGAATGAGAAAAATCACTCGTGGGACTCATGTTTTCCCCAACTCTTTTTTAGTATTCAACCTTGAGATTTTCTTAAACATTTTTTGTAAAAATAATAATGTTGTTATTCGCATGAAATTAATCACTTTTTTCCTCCTTTTTCTCCTGCTCAACAAAATATAAGAAAAAATATCTTTTTTTCTTCTTCTAAACTTTCATCTTCTCTTTGTTTTCTGCACCCTCATTTTTCATTCCTAGCCAAGCATAGAGTAAACAAATTGTTTCTTTCACTTCACCCCACCATTGCGTATTGTATTTTTTTTGCCAATATATATTTAAAAAATTAAAATGATTAATTCAATAAAAGTTCAAACGATGTTGAATTAAAAGTTAAGTATAAATTTTTACAAATACTTTCAATATTTTTTAACTAAGTAAATAGTATGGAAAATAAAAATCTTAACCGAAACATTTTGTCAAAAAGTGATTATTTCTTAGAAAAAAGCCAAATTGAACGGAAACAAATCTACAAAACATGAATATGACATTACAAGATGAGCTAACTTAACCTTAGCCGTTGTCTTGGCCCATATTCTGTGCATGTGAGAGATTTTCAAGAAAACGAAATTACAACGAAGATACTCTATTACTCTCCAATCAACAAAGAAATTAAAACATAATAAAATAAATAGAATAGTTTTTTTTTACCTGTAATTTATTGTTCTATAAGTCGCTTCATTAAATTTGTTATATGAATATGCAACCTTACCTATAATTTATTATTGGGAAAACTAATGTGGCAGTCCTTATAGTTTCATCTAATTTTGAATTAGGTCCTCATAGTTTTTTTTGTTTTTATTAAATCCTTATTATTTACAGACTATTACTTTTTTCAAAAGAATATATATTAAATATGAGTAAAGTTAGACGGCTATTAAATTTTAAAATGGAATCATCCATGTTTAAGAATTTTTATTGATTCAGATAAAATATGTTAAAAATACTTTATGCATAAGACCAAAAAAGTATTGATAAATACTACCTCTAATTCTTAATATAAGAGTTAAATAATTAATTTGGAGAGATAAAAAAATTAATTAAATTAGTTATTTGTTCCAAATACATATTGATCTTCATAAACAATTATTTGTAGGGGCATCGGATGATTGACATTATGTTTTGACGAGAATCCTTTATAATCAATTGGGATATTTTGAGAAAAAATAAAAAAAAATAAAGTATTTGAATTGGATACAATAAATGCCCAACCAACAAAACCAGGTTTGGATCCAAATGTGATCAGGAAGCAGGTGGGTGGGATCAGGTCACGAGAGGCACAGATAAATGGGAATGGTGGCATCTAAAGGCTGTTCTTTGACAAGGAAATTAATAAGAACAAGAACACAGGCAATTAGCTTTTGATTGGGAAAAAGGTTGTCCCAATCTAGATTCTGTACTGTGCCCTTCCCCTTCACTTGCTTCTAACTTTCTTTCTTGACTGGTCCTTTTTATTACTTTTAATCAAACCTTTTTGTAGACATGAATGGGACCTTCTTGTGGTCCACCCCATTAAAGATTCTCATGCATTAACTGTTCCATGTGTGAGTGTGTGAGAGAGATAAAGAGAGGTGGCTGTTATGGATGGGACATTGGGACCTCAGTACTTCCACTGATATGAGTTAATAATGTTGTTTTTCTTTCTTATCCTTTCGTTTTACTTTGTTCGTTTTGTTTTATTATAAGCGACGCTCCTTCGTGTACATGATATAGATAGCTTATAAAAGAATGATTTAGTTTAAAATATAAGTCAAGTGAAGAGTAATTAATACTTACTTATTAATTCTATTCCTACAATTAATGTTTAAATGTAACTCATTGTATTTTTCTCTCTCTTTTACACTCTTATTTAATATGGGTAAAGTTAGAAAAGTTTTCAGTTTGAATTAAATACCATTTTTTTATATTGATAAATTAGTTAGAATAACTTATATTGTGGATTGGACGGAGTATGGTGGTATCTAATTGCACCAACTTTACATATGAATGGAATTAGTTAAAATTAATTATTTCCGATAACATTTTTATTATGAATAGTTAATAAGAACTTGTGAATATTAAATTGTAATTGTTTATTCTAAAACCATGTTGTGATTGAATAACATTAAAAATTTATTGAAGAATTGCAAAAATATTGTTGTGAATAACTAATTAGAACTTATATTGTTGTGATAAAACTATGATTGACAAGCTTAAAAATTAACAAGTTCAATTTAACAATTTATATGTCTCTATTAATTATTTACAATAAAACTTATCTAATAAAGTTTTCATTGGAGCTCCAGTTACCAGTTGCTGAAAGAGGTGCATTTGGAGGGAAAAAAAATAGAGAGGTGATTTTAGGGGAGGACAATAGGGGCAGTGTGGTAAAATAACTAAATTCATAAATTTCAAATTGGTTTCATGAAATAATTAGGGATTTGTGAAATTTATCAACTTAATTTAGAATTTATCTGTTTTAGGTGAATTTTAATGGGATTTTTTTTTTACACTAATCATGAAACGGAAGATTAATTTTGTCAAGGTGTTAAAAATGACGAACCAAAGGAAAACTTAACTTTATCCTTTACAACTTGATTTTTTTTTTCCCCGCCAATAAACTCAACCTAATCACCACGAGTAAAAGTCGGTTTGGTGAATTTTGACCACCCCATGGTCCAATAAATACCATCATTACTGTCCGAAGCTATCTTGCCTCCCAAAAACAAAATCAAGCAACTATTGGCCCAACGGGCCTTTCGGCCTTAATCCAATTTTGATTCATGTCCGTGCTTTTTGCTTTAAATAAAAAAAAAAAAGGTCAATTTTAAGATGTCCTAACGACAAAGCCACCTGCTGTATCTGGATGAGATCTTCGGATCTGTTTGGCTCAATAAGAGGAAGGAGAGAAAAAGAGAGAGGAGGAGAGTGGAAGGATTTTAATATTATTTTATTTGGATTTATAAAAAAGAGGAGAGGAGAGGAGAGGAGAGGGGAGGAAAAAATATTTTTACATGGACAATTTCGTCCTTATTTTATTTAAGATATGGGCATAATACTCATCATACGACAAAATATGGGCATAATGGCCACAACATGACAAAATATTACCCTTTCTCTCCAAATCCTCCTAATTTTGGAGGGAAGGGGAGGAAATTTTTTTAAAAAAAATTTTCCTCCTCTCCTCAAATTTGTATGTTGCCAAACAAAGAAAAATAATTAAAATCCTTCCTCCTCCCTCCCCTCCCCTCCAAATCCCTCATACCAAATACATCCTTAGACTATTAATAAGAGTTAGTTTAGTTGGTAAGAAGTTGGTTTATAACTCATAAAGTCGTGAGTTCGAATATCTTTGTCGATGTGAGAACCTTATTAGTAAGTGATTTGTAAGTACCTTTGTAGGTGCTCTTTAAACCTGGAGGAGTGCTCTAGCCCTGATAAGCCTAAAGACTCAACTTATCAAATTTTTGTTTACCGGAAAAAAAAAAAGATTTTAGACTAGAGTCTAACATTAACATTTTTGTGCATGTGTGCGCCTAATTTGTATAAAAAAGGTATACATTATTCACAATATGTGAAAAATTTGAGTCCACTCTCAATTGCATGTTGTGTCCATTTTGAATTTCTACCGCAAATATTACATAAAGCCACCAAATAAAACAAAATGAAAAAAATAAAAAATATTAAAAAAAGTAAAATTCAATATTTTTATTTTTAGATAAATATATAAATTTAATTATAAATTTTGAACCAATATTATTACCTTCTAAAGAACTTGATTACTTTTAAAAACTAATCAATAAATTCCAAGATGTCCTTAAAATAAAGTGATTCCAACAAGCACGGTTAATTATAGAGGCAATCCCATTTAACTCCCCTGATAAAGATTTGAGCCACATTACTCATGTACATTTTTTATTTTTTTGCTTCAATTTTATATTTTATTTTGATGTGATATTGATAATAATATTGATATTGATATTCATTGTCAGGTGTTAATGTTTTTTGGGCTGAAGTTGATCCAATTGTTAAAATAATTGGATAATTCTCGTTTCAATTTGAAACCCAACTTTATCAAGTGTTGTGGCCTAAACGGATGGGCCTTTAGATCTCGTCGGCCTGGTTTTTCAACAAGAAAATGGGCCTTTCATTTTTTTTATTTGACAACGGGCCATACTTTTTTAATGCAAGGATTCACCCAAACCAATTATTATTATTTTTGCAAAAAAAAAAAATCAACTAAATTTAAATCTTAATCATTTCTCTTTTTCTCTGGCTTGGTGAATCATGGGAACTTTGACATTGCTCTGGTTTCAAGAAAGGGCAATGAGGCAGCAAATTGGGTTGCTGTGAATTGTAGAAAAGAGGTGTGCCCTGTTGGGTGGATTTTTGATCCAGCACCTTCTTTAAGACTGATTTTGGATGTGGATGCAGGTGTGAGAAAGAAGTCTGCAAGGCCTGTTACTTCTTCAGCCGTTCAGAGGTTGGATGGAGGTGGTGTTGGTTAACTTGCGTCTCTGGCTTGTTCTTCTGGTTTACTGTTCGTTCTTTAGTTGGTTGCTCTTTATTTTTTTTGGTTGTTTCCTAGGCCTTGTTTTGCGTTAGATGTGCGTTAGTTTGTACTGTAGGACTTTTTTGAGTGTTTTCTTTTTCGTGGCCTTTGGGCTATTAGTGTGTGTATTGCTTTTTTTGATAATCAACAAAATGGACTTTTGTTTGGGCGCAAAAGTTTTTTAACGGTTAAAAAAATTTGTCACAAGGATATTCGTGGAAGTATATATTTGCCCAATCAAAAATAAAATAACACGTGTACATATGATTAAAACCCATGTAGCTCCTATTCCGGAAGTGTTTTTATATTTTTAGATGTGCGTATATATTAAATAATCCCTTAATAGAGGAGGTAGGTTTTTTTTATATGAATTTTTGTGAAAGTAATTCTTTGAATACGCAGAAGAAATATAAATCCCGGAAAAATATTTGTTTAAGAACATATATGATCATGTTGAAACAGAGAAAAATTATAATGCCCTAAAAAAATATTAATTTCTTTAAATTTTGATTAAACTTATAGATAAATTGCCAATTCAATTGTTCAACCCGTGACTTTGTTGGTGGGAGCATTCGGCTTTCTTCTCTCATGTCTTGGGTTCGACTTAGCAGCGAGGACATTGAACTTAGCAGCGAAAACATTGAATTAAACAAAAAGTATACAAGGTATTATTTTTACATGCATTATCTTAATAACATGTTATGATATTTTGGGAAAATTATTTATTTATAAAATGAAGTGTTATAGGACTTTTATAGTACCTATGCATGTACATGCTTTAACTTTTATTTCTTTTTAATACAAGGGTTGATGCAAACTTTAGTCCTTTTAATTTGTTTTTATTTTGATCTTGGGTCCTCAAGTTTCAAACCCTCAAGCTTTTTTTATTTATTTATAATATTGGTCCATATAATCTAATAAATACTTAGATCATTCTGCCCCTTGAGAGACCAAAACCAAAATGAGAGGAGGAATAAAACACCAAAAATTATATTAACTCTAAATACAATTATGCGATATATGTAATCAAATTCGAACACTGCCAAATCTAACTGGTATAATTATTGGAAGGTGATTTTTTTTCCCATCCACGTGATTTGAATCCTTGACCAATTTGACTCAAATATATATTGATGTCTTTGATTTGTTTGATTGTTTCTTTCAAATTCTAGACTCGAAGACTAATGTGCTGTATTTTATGAGAATTGTCGTATTCGGTATGAATATGTAGACATTTATCAATTTTATTGTGATACTAAGAATTTACTTTGAAGTTCATTAAATTAAATTATACTAAATTGGCCTAACTTTTTACACCAATATTATTGGTCTACAACGTAGCTTGGTATAGCCAATTTAGAGTTATCTAATTAATCCAATCTCATTTCCACACGACACAGCACCATTATGTGGAACACTACTCCATAGTCTTTCCAGACAGTCAAACCCTAGCTTCATATATAGAGGCATACCTTTACCCCATAGCACATGTCCCATGAAACAATAACTTGGCACATAAAATTATATATTTCTTCAATTAAGGGATAAGTACTTACTAGATGAGGTTATAAGTAGAATCGAACTCACAATTATTTATTTAAGGAAAAGCTTTCATATCACTAACTTACAAGAGCATTTGCTAAGATTATATAAATCTATTGTAGGACTTATGCGCCACATAAAATTTTAAAAATAAATCTATCAAACCACAAATAATTGAATCTCCTAGGAAAGTTGCTTTTAAGGCAAGGTATTTTTATTACAATTGAACATGCCGTGTTAGCATTAAGGAGGCTGGCCTCAATTATTGGGCAAGTCTTTGGATAATTATATCCTTTCTATAGCTGCTTTAATGAAGCTTTGTGAAATAGTATATCGAGTTTTAGGGTGTGTATTTAGCTTATTTGGGTTTTTGTTAGATTGTAATGCCGGTGATGTGCTGATTTTCCTTCTATTATTTCTTTTCTTTGTGACTTGGTTTCTTTCTATTTGTGAACTGTTTTTATCAATGATACTCTTTGTTATTCTAAATATAAAATTTAGATAACTAATTTATAGATAATATAAAAATTAGTTAAATTAATTATTTATAAATAATATGAATTGTTTCTTCTTTAAAATATCTCGTTTAACCACTTGCACTGAAAACTAACCCATTGATTGAAAACTTCTTTTTTTATATGTAAGTAATAAGAATAATTTGAAAAAAATATAACTATGAGAAATAAAACAAATTGATATGTTATATTTATAATGAAAACAAACCTCACAACTGACTCTTCCATTTCGGACCGGACATCTTCCTTAAAAGGCACACACAAAATAAAACTCGAACTTGTACTATTGATTCTATCACCGTGATGCCGAAGACCTCTTTAGTCTAGTGACACCTGACGTGTCCTTAGTAGCACTTGAATCCAAGTTCGATCATGGCCAGCAAGTGATCGCTTGCAATTGAAAAAGGAGGAAAAAAAGGGAGAGAGAATATCGCTGTGATGCTGATCAATTGAAGCAGAATGATCTCACCAAACAGAAAAGCCTGTATGAGAAATGAGAAGCCTATGTATAGAGATGTGGAGTAACCAAATGAGCACTACTCAGTTAGGTTTGGTGATGAAATTAGTGATATTATGCCTTCAGCTCAGAATTTTGCTTTTCAGTTATTTTGCAGAACTTTTTATTACTGTTTCAGCCCTTTTTCAGACTTTGATCTCTTTTATATAATAATATAGTTCGTCTTCTTTCCTCAGTGCTCTTCCCATTTGTTACATCTCAAAACTCCTCACCCACGACCACTTTGGATTACTTGAAAATCGTGTCTCAATTTAAATCTCGTTTTTCATTCCACTGCTGATTCATTTAATTACTTCTTTTAATTTTAACAACTAGGTAAAATTTAACATATTCGAATGGTACTAATAAAGTTTAGTCCAGTAAATATAAGAAAGGACGAACACACGCACACATGGAGAAGATGTATTGGCCTCTGAATCAGCGAAGTTCACTCAGATTACATACCTGCTACAGATCTCAATGTTTAAATGTACTCTAAAATTTGATGATTTGGACTTTTGTTCAGATCTTTTTAGCCTTTTCAAGTTTCAATGAGAACAATTCATCACCCCCATAAAAAAGGTCTGCATCTATGAATGAATAATCAAGGGCACTGATGTTGAGTCATTTCCACGCAACAAATAACAGAAATGATCTTTTTTTAATGGGGAGAATTATTATAAAGTTTGAAGAAAGAAATTTAGTTATTTAAAAATCCCGATAATAAGTGAATAGTGTGAATTTGTTATCATTTCTTACTCTAAAACTTATTATTGTACACTCTTCAGGTTGTCAATGGACTTTAGAGTAATTAAATTTCTTTTTTGAGACCTAATTGTAATTCTTCATTTTTAATATTATATCGGATGTCCCCGAAGGGACATTTTTAATATTATATACTTCAAATAAAAACGCAGTGCATAGGTTGTATCAGTAGTATATTTGGTTGCTCCTAAAACGTAATAGATAATTAAATCACTAATGGGAATAGAGTCTAATAAAACTAATCAATTTCTCCCATAGTGATAAATTAGTATTTAAATCCTCATTAAAAGAGGTGCTCACACTTAATACTCAACATTGACTCAAATAAAATTACCTCATATAAAAAAATGTGTGTTTATAAAAAAAATATAATTAAATTTGTTACCAAGTTAGAGCATGCTGGCGCAGGCGTAGACAAAGTATGAGTCAAAGTGAATGCAATTAAATTAACAGAAACTCAGTCAATTTTTCGGTTTTTATCTAGAAAAATTTAAAATGAAGTTTGAAATCACTAAATTCTAAGTAAGAAATTGTCACAAAAATGTGTTGTTATTTGTAAGTTCAATGTTGTCAAAACCTATTATTAAAATATTGTTACTAAACCTGATTTTAAATTTAATAATTTGAAGCTTTTTTTGTGGGATTATTCTCCCTTTTTTTTTTTTTTTTTAAATTTTATTAGTTCTCAAATTATTATCTTGCATATAAAAAATGTGTGTTTATAAAAAAAATATAATTAAATTTGTTACCAAGTTAGAGCATGCTGGCGCAGGCGTAGACAAAGTATGAGTCAAAGTGAATGCAATTAAATTATAACAGAAACTCAGTCAATTTTTCGGTTTTTATCTAGAAAAATTTCATAAAATGAAGTTTGAAATCACTAAATTCTAAGTAAGAAATTGTCACAAAAATGTGTTGTTATTTGTAAGTTCAATGTTGTCAAAACCTATTATTAAAATATTGTTACTAAACCTGATTTTAAATTTAATAATTTGAAGCTTCTTTGTGGGATTATTCTCCCTTTTTATTTTTATTTTTAAATTTTATTAGTTCTCAAATTATTATCTTGCATAGTTTCATATCGGTGTTGGAATTTATTGAGCTATGAAAAATTATCATCGGTTTTGGAATTTATTGAGCTGCCAAAAATTCTGAAAAATTATTCACAAATTCGCCATTAAATCCATCGTTAAAAAACTTTTACAGCATAGTAAGTAGTTTTTTACACCTAAACCTACATCACATCCCAAAAAGACAGTGAAACTCAACGGAATGCGATGACGAAGAAATCAAGGAAAGATACCATCTGTATGTATTTCTAATTCTAAATATAAGATCTAATTTGCACTACAAACTAAATTTTATATTTAAGAACGGAGGTAATATATATACTTTTGTAATGTATTGTTAAGTTCTCAAGTTAAGGGTATGTACGGGGGGAGAATCGTTAAAATTCTACATGCTCAATCTTGAGTTAATATATCTTTTATATATGTATGGTAATGTAATGTATGTGCACGGTATAATCTCATCCTCATGCTTTAGCGTGGATTATCTAATTAAGCACAATCTTCCAGAACGAGAATTTAATCCATAATGCACTTTTTAATGTTTCAAAATAATAAAAAAATTAAGTCTATTCTATTAATTTTGTTTTAAACTTTAATAGCTTTTAATTTCACCCCTATTTATGCTCATCCAATTCTTAATATAGGACCTAATTTGAAGGTTAATATTGGTTCTATATGTAATATCTATTTCACATGTTTATTAATTTTTTTTCAAATTAAGCCTATTGATATTCTTTTAATATTAATCAAGTCAGAGAGGAAGGAAGAAAATTAAGAAAAATGACTATGATGTTTTAGAAAAAAAATATTATATTAACTAATTTAGCTAACATCTTTAATATATTTAAATTAGTTAATTAAGTCTTATATTAAGGATCGGAGGAACATATTGTCTATATTTTAGTGGCTAGATGATGAATAATAAACATATGGTTCAAATATACATTCATGTGAAAGTTTTAATTATATGACTTATAAATAAAATATATATATTCTTTATGTCTTAGAAATAGAACTGAGTACATCTGAGGGAGTAATAATTAACAATATAACTGTGAGAGTTAAACATTGAAATTTAAATTTGCTCCTCTAAAAGATGATTGGTTTGATTCGGTTCTGACAAATAAAGATGGGATATTTAAGAAGAAATTTATATACATATTCTCTTACTAAGTTTTTCTTTCTATTAAAAAAAATTGAAAAATCATAATTTGATGAACTATAATACATAATTCTAGAAACGTGATACGTTTTGATTTATTCCCACATTTCTCCAGATCCATCTTTCGTAAAAAAAAAAAAAAGATTTTATAATCTGAGGATTCCACAAAAAGTAAAATAAAGAAAGAAAGAAAAAATAATTTGAAACAAAATAGATTAAGTTGATGAGGGAAGGTTCCCGCGTAGGAGCGAATAAAGATGGTTTGCACATTGGGGTCCCTAGACTAGAAATTTCAGCAATTTGGAGACAAATGAGGCGTAAGTGGGGGCCATTTCACGTGGATTTGCAATTCTTTTCTTTATGTTTGTTTTTCTTAAAGTCATTTTAAAAAGCATATTTAATAAAGCATGTGGATTTTCATTTGTTATTCTTATGAATTCCCCATTTCATAAAGCAAATGCAAACTGATCATGTTCATTGCACCATATTAATTTTACGCGTTGCTTTCACATTCGTTTTGAAGAAGGCATAATTTATGTTTTATAAAATCATTTCATATTTGTTATTATGAGATTATGTTTAAATTATCCTTCTCAAACCTAATTCAAAGCAGTTCATTGAACATGATTTTTTTTCTGTTAATATACGAAGTTTAATTCTTTGACTACTATCTAAAGAAGAAACCAGTCTTTTCGCTTAATTTAAATATCATTGGTTAAGGTTAATTTTATAGTATTAAAACCCAATTTAGGTCATATGCTCAGAGCACTGATCCCGTGAATCAATCTTTTTATTAACCTGATCAAGAGATGTGGATGGGTTTACTAGCTTGTATTTTTTATGTTTTTATTCTCTTAATGGTTCTAAAATGACATTATTTTAAGTTAAAAAATAACAATTAGTCATATTTGTACTTTGGTACCTCAATTTTATTGGCTTGTGTGTGATTTATACTTGAATATTCAATTTACTTGTTAATTAATGCATTTTTTTAAATTTAAATATGACTCCTTTTATGCCTATATATGAAAATTTTTGTATATTTTTATTACATTATATTATTTTAATAACTATTGGACTGAACCCAATCCAACCACGATTTAAACCATATTTTAACTTTGAAATTATTGTCTCGAGTATCCACCGATTTAATCATCGGTCCAATTTTCAATTAAATCAAAACCATGTTATGATTATTGTTCACCTATTCTTCGTCTTTATTTAATTTGTATCGGATATGTTAGCATTTAATCAAAGATTTGGCGAAAATTCTATCTTTATAATTTTTGGCTTTTAAGGAAATTAAATCATGACTGACCCGGCAGAAATTAATCTCAAACTTAAAATGACTTGAAAATATTGAGTTATACCAAAAAAAAAACCAGACCGATAGTTCTACTTTTATACAATGTAGACATACACAAAATAATTAATTGATTTAAAACATATTAATAGATGAAAATGATTGCATTTATATGAGGATGAATTAATAAAATACACAGAAAGAAATCGAAATTATCCATAAAAATGAAAGTGACAGGACATGATATAGAAGATGATTAAAGTCTCGAAGACTAATGCAATCTTGATTCACTTACTGCAAAGCATGTCTTGTCTATTATCAAGCGTGCATGATATATAATTAATCAGTCCATATATATAATATTCTACTTTTTCTTTTTCAAATTTCATTTTCTCCTTGCCACTGTTATAAGAGTGAAATTTCAAGAATTCATCGCAGTACCTTAAATTTTATTACATAATTATAATTACAGCAACGATTAAAACCATTCCCATGTGATCAATGTTTCATGAATAAACCTATGACTTGCTTTTAATTTCTAGAAAAAAAATTATGTAATTAACCGTGGTTAATTTTTGCAGCTTGACACCTTTTTCTCTTAAACAAAGGGATGGAATATGATATTGATGAAAGAGAATTGAAATCTGCCGTAAATGGGGAAGATTTATCATTAATTTTATGATTATAAGTAATTAGGCTTCAATTTATGAGATTATTTTATGTTTAGTAACTTTCTAATTTCTATAATTTCTTTTGCTTGAAGATTAGTTAAGGGTTTAGGTTAAAACTTAAAAACTTATAACATAGAGCAAGAATTATTTTCATTGGACATCTTTAATAGAATAAAAATGAATATTGGGGTTTCTCTTCTCTGTGTTCATTCTTCTTCTTTCTCCTCCTTTTTTTTTCCCCATCCTACACACAAAGTTCTTAAGTTCTAGAAACCAGCTATGCCTCCTACAAATGTACTACCTCCGGTTTTAAATATAAAAACTAATTTATAGTATAAATTGCACTATAAAGTAGTTTTTATATTAAGAACCAGGGATAGTATGAAAAAAAGGATAAAAGATTAAGTGGATATGCTCATAATTAAACAGGAAATAAACCAGAAAATTATAACTGACCATAATTACTTTTGATTTTTTTTAATTATTAATCATATTTAATATTTTTATTAGTTGCTTACTTATGTATAATGATTCAGTAGTCTAAAATCACCTACAAACTGAATCTCTTTGTTTTCCTCCCTTATTTCTTCAATTATATTGATATGCTTTCAACAACAACAACAACACAATCGCAATAATGATTGCAATCATATAGTTTTTTTCTTAATTATGTTATCACACTTGATGCGTGTCACACTTCTCCAACAACATATCGCGAATTTATTGCTTCACACAAATGATTGTGGATTGTAACTTCATCTTCAAGAAAAATGATATGAGCTCACTCTTTTTTTCTTCAATGGATTGAATTAATATTGTTAGATCTCTCTCCCCCCCCCCCCCATATATGGCTATTTGACTGGTTAAGTTTTGAGCATTGCCAGGTTATATTGGAGACCTTATGTTTAAGCGATTAAAATTTCTTTCATTAAGATTAACGCCTGGTTGCCAGCTCTCTTTGATTACATTTACAATTTATCCATCCGAGCTCGATGGCATAAAGAGGTCCCCTAAATTGATACTATATATATCATTTCAGTATCAAGATTTCACTTTAATTAGTGATGATTTCGCCCCTTTATTTTCTATGCTTATTTTATTAGTTGTCATCATTTTGGCCTAAATTTTTATGTATTTTTAAAGGCAAATGGTGATCATATTTAAAATGCTTACTAGGAGGGAACAGCCATGAAAGCATGATTCAGAGAGCTAGTAGAAATATCAGTATTCAATTGAATATAGAATATATTTGTAAGAATGTGTGCTATTTATAAGCCTTTGGTTGGATTTTACTCTTCCTGTTTCTTTTGACAAGAGAGAATTTTGAAATATGACATGTTCTCTTTTATGAAAAAAGAGAAAAGTACTCTTTCATGTTCGCACAATAATTCTTGGACACCAAAACAGACTTAGAATATACTCTCTCCATTTCATATCATAAAGCATTCTTATCCACCTACCAAGAAAAAAGTTAAAGTTCGTTGATGTTCCTATAAATTGTCAATTTTCCAAATGGGAAATGTGAGAAACAAACTAATTCGCACATAAGAATTGATTCAATTGGTAAGCTGATGACTCACAAGGTTATAAGTTTAAATTTCACTGCCGATATAAAGACTTTATTGATAGGTGATCTATAAATATCTTTATAAGCCTTCTCTAAGATTGGAAGCATACACTGACCATGATGAACCCTCAGGACCCAACTCAGCAAAACTGTTTTTATTTTAAAAAAGAAACTAACTAATTCAGTGGCTTATGTGTAGGGGTGGTAAAAGGAGTGAACCTGCTACTTGAACCCATATAAGTCAAGTTGAAAAGGCTTATTTCAAGGAGGGTTGACTCCCAAGGTGGGTTAGTAGGTTAGCCCATCAACCCTCCAATAATTATTTACTTTTTTAAAAAAATTAATTATTTTTTCTTATATAATATCTAAAAAAAATATAACGAGATCTTTGTTCTTTCTTGAAATATTTAATTAAAAGAATCAAATAAATTATATAGGTATGATATAATATAATATATAATAATTAAAAAAATTAAATGCGAGTTAGCCCGCAAGTTGGCGGGGTGATCTGCGGAAGCCAACCCTAACCCACCATTTTTTATAGGTTGGCGGGTTGGATCCGTGGGTCCAAGTCCAATCTCTATTACCAGTTCTACTTACATGATGAAGTCTAATTTATTTTCTTCTCATGGACATTTTAGACATAATAACATTAATTACTCTTAGCATTATATTACTTTAAATAACATCTTTTTATACAAATGAAGAATTTAAATCAATGACTAATTATAAAGTATAACTCACTCACTCACTCACTCACTCACTCTCTCTCTCTCTCTCTCTCTCTCTCTCTCTCTCTCTCATCTCTCTCTCTCTCTCTCTCTCTCGTGCCGGAGACTAATTATAAACACTAAGCAAATTGAATTAATTAGCGTGGATGTGTGCAGTTGTGCACCACCAATAATAATGCCATTAATGCTTTCAAGGATATAATTGTCCTTCAATAAAAATAAAAATTTGGAGAACATAATTAATGTTTTAATTAATGTTCAGCATTAGGGGTAAAAATAAAAATTAAAGTAATTTCTAAAAAATCTTAATAAAGTACTCCCTCCGTTCCTTATTATAAGAGACATTTGATGCTTATGGCATGTTCCTATATATAAGAGACACTTAAAAGTTGTCTCTACTTTTTGTGTTGATTTCCTATTTTATCCATATTTATTGTCTCCAACTCACACTCTCTCTCCATTCCCCTTCTCTTTCTTTCAATAATTTAATTATTCTCTCTCATACTCTCTCTCCTTATTAATGAGGGCATTTTTGGAAAAGAAATTATATTTTACACATTGATTGTTCTTAACTAATTTTAACTGCTTTTTTGATCAACGTAATTCGGTTATTCGTCTCTTATAATAAGGAACGGAGGGAGTAGTAATTAACAATTTTATTTACTAAAAGATAATTAAAACATTAAGAATCGAAGGGGTAACGTCCCTATTCCCTACGTTTGTTGGAGGGAACAATAAAAGTTTTAGTTTGTTAATAATAAAAATTTTATTAATAGTAAAGAGTAAAATATTGGACGTTCCTCTTACTAAAAAATAAAAGTAAGCTCCAACACTACAACTTATTAATTGTCTACATTATCAAAACTTGTGGAACTAACCAACATAATTCTTGAGATACATTATCATCACAGGAAAGGAAAGAAATTACGATAGATGTGAAAAACGAATGAGGAAAAGTATATGAAAATTGAATTTCGTTTTTTAACTAATATTCTATACAGACACACTCTTTGCTTGTTGGGCAACGTTGATGGCTAGCTAGAATGTCAATGATTCCAATTCCCATAATAGAGAGGAAAGGGGCCCTCTGCAACCGTGTGATGACGAAAAAAATAACATTATTAATAATGTTTGGTAGAAGTAATAGGATATGAGATATTGCCCCCACATAAAGATCTCCTCACTATTCAATGTATTTCAAATTATATCGGGAACTTAATTTTGTAATATAAGGGGAAAAAAAAAGAAAATTGAAAGTTGTGTGTGTGTGTGTGTGTGTTTCAAATATTCAATACTAAATATTATATAAATTATCCTCTTGTGTAGATCTACAAAGATATCTATAAATTTTTATCTCCTTCAAGCTAGCTGCATGCATTTTTTTGTAATACCAATTAGTTTTTTTTTTAAAAACCAGTCTTAATTAGTTTGGATCAAATTAAGTTAAACTTCATGATTATACAGCTGTGCCTTTAATAATTTTCCCCCTATACGAGATTTAGATTTGAGATGATATGTAAATAGAGGAAGCTTTGCACCAATATATTTGTTTAGTTTTGTTCTTCAGACGTAAGGCTCTAAATGCCAAGGGTGGGATGTGAGTACATACAGGCTAAAAAATCAAATATTTTTAATACAAGAATACACGCGCACACTCTTTTGGTTCTATTTATAGGTAAAAAGAAAGTATTTTTATCTTTAATATAAGTCACCTTATTAAATTTATTATATAAATATATAATTTTACTCCTAATTTATTGTTGTGAAAATTGTTATTTTCTAAGAATGCATATATGAAATAGGGATAAAATTAGCAAGGTATTTAATTTTAGCACAAAGTTAATAATAAAATATAAAGTTTTTCTTGATTATGATAAATGTTAAAAGTACCCATTATATTGTGGGTTTAGCAGTCAAAGGGTTAGACACTCTCACCAAAGCAAAATGGCTCGATTCTTGAGATCTTCATAATGCTTGGAAAGGCATATTCACAACTAAGTAAATCATATAATTTGGAGCTAATTCTCACGTAGCTAATGCCTATCCTACGCAATGACTTAGGCACACTGATGGCCCAAATGATCATATGTGATGACAGGCGATTGACTTGTGTGATTACCAAGTTTCTTGTCCTTGATTTGTGGATGAGCCCAGCCCCTACCTAAAATTTTCTCACAAAAAACGTTGAAAGTACTTATCTTGTAAATAGGATCAAAAGACTTTGCATAAAGGCAATGTTATCACATTCATTGTTTTCTTACTCTTAAGTAATTTTTAAGGATTATAAGTACTACTTTGAATTTAATTGCTGTTTCACTTTTAAGATGGAACATATCTTATTATTGGCATTTTGACTCATGGGGGTAAATATAGTTTAGACCGAAAATCCTTAGCAATGGTTGACAATTATTTCAATGCTACCTTTTTCTTTTTCGGGGGGGGGGGGAGGCTTTGGAATGCTCCACAGACTCTTAGTTTATCCAAGTCCACTAACATTTCATAATTAAAGATAGTTAGTAGAAACCAAAGAATCAACATCATTTTTACCACTACTTTGAAATAATATTAAAAATTAACAAGTATCATGTGAACCACTATGTCTATATAAAGATGCCACTACTAGCTGAATTTCAAAGTGGCTAGCAAGTGCAATATAATCTTATATCACTTGGTAAATTTGCCATGATAGAAAAATAACTTGACTTTATGTCCATAAATTAAGATCAAAATTTACCAAAGCAGTTGCCTATTTTCTTATTTAATCAAATGTATATTTTCTACTAAACGATACATTCTTTCAATTATATTTTTTTAACAAAAAACTATCTATAATTTAACTTATATCAAAACTTAATTATATGATATGAATGCATGCATATAATATTTTATTATTTTTCCTATTATAAAGAGCAATTAATTAATTAATAATAGGAAAAATGACCCAAAAAGAAGTTAGAAATTACAATATTCCAATTCAAGCACCTAAGAGGTCAAAATCCCAGGAGGAAAGTTATCCCTGATTTGGTATTTTGCAAATATAGTTAAATAACAAAAATGCCCTTGTGTTAAAAGTTTATTAATAAGTTGTCAACTAGTAATGACAAATATTAAACAGCAAATGACAAAAAATATTCTAACAATGATAGGATATTTATTATTAAGTTGTATATTGGCAATAATAAGAGTTGAACAACCAATGACAAGAAATATAAGGACAATGACCAGTTTGATAACTTTTTTTCTTTTTTCTTTTTAAAAAACTGATACAAGGTTTAGTTATTTGATTACATTTATAAAATACCAAATCAGGCACCACTTTTTTTTTTAAAAATTTTGATCTCTTAAATACCTGAATTAATATATTATAATTTTTAACTTGTTGTTGTGTCATTTCTCCTTAATAATTTACTTTGAGAAATTGAAGGCTTATGACGGGGTCCAGAAGTCAGTGTTAGATGTACTACAAGGAGAAAAAGGATGATAATGTGGGAATAAGTCCAAAGAAGTCCTGGTAATGACGAGACCTCTCTTGAAAAATTTGGCAGAAAATGATTTGGTTTGTTTGCTTTACTTTTATCTCTTAAGAGAGCATATAATAAAAAAGGACACAATTCTGAGCCGAGATGATTCAAGACGGGAAGGACAAGTTGGGGCCCGACAAAGAGCATTTCTACATTCAGAGTCACTTGCAAGGTTGATTGCGTTAACAGCGAGAAATCAACAAAAGCAAAATAAAAATATTACTACCTCCTCCGTTTCTTAATATAAAATAAAAGTTAGATAATATCGGACTTTGGGTTCAGATCCCCTGTCGTTGGGCTAGACTATTTGATCAAGAAATAAAGAATCTTTCTAATCAAACAAATCTTAGTCAATCAAAAAATAAATTGCTATTAACTGTTAAAAAAAATTAAAGGACAAGGAATGACTGACTAGGAAATCAATCAAACATTAAAGTCTTAACTATGAATTGAAAAAAAAAAAACTAACTAGCCAGGCATTAATATTTGATGGTGAATTAAAAGGGAATCATAAAATTATCTTGCAATAAACAGGGGAGATTTTAGCTTCCTAAACTGTGGTCATCTTGACCTTATAAATAGTAGGTGTCTCTCTCCCTTTCTCTCTACTCTAGCCATTGAGTTTTTTTCTTTTTTGGCTAAATAACCTTTCAAAAAGGCTTGGGACATTTCTATTTTGATATTTGGCCTGGCCTATTTCCACTCCTAATTTCTCTTTCTTCCTCTATTCTTTCTTGTGTAGTGCTCTCTGTGCAACTAAAATTTAGGCTCCAATAGTCTAAACTTTGTGTGAGCATTGGTAAATCAACTCATGAAGTTTCATAGGCATGACCCGGATCCCAACATAGATTTGACTTAGTATGCACTTCCTATTTAATATTTATGTTTTTCAACAAATAAAATATTAAGAAAATTAGTTAAGTTGATTATTTATAATAAATACGTTAGCTTTCATGAACTATTTTCTTTAATTATTTGTATTAGAACTATCTCTTAGTTAGAACCTTTTACAATCAATAGAAATATTTTGAGAGGAAAATTATAAATTTGAGAAACAAAATAGATTGGTTTCTCATAATTAAGACTGAATTCATCAATTCCCGACTAACTCATATATATATATATATATATATATCTCTCTACTACGCGGAGGAGGTGGTAGAAAAGTTTTAATAAACTACTGAACTAATTAACATGATCCTATGCATAGTACAGATGGTGATTCAAACAGTTACAGATGTGAGAGTCTCTGCTATGAATCATTAGAAGTAAAGTTGCAAATAAGGAACTGAAGTCTCATAGGTTACTCCTAGTTATTTGTAACTAATAAAACTCTCATATCTGCAACCTTGTGATTCAAATTTTGTAACTGTTTTTTAGCAATATTGAATGATCATTTGAAACTTTAAGTATATATCATTCCTCCTTTAATGTGTCATGGAAAGCAATGCATAATGTAACGTAGTTTAAATTTTGTTTAGCCTCTGTTTGAGAACACTTAAAACAAGTAGTTTTATATTTTATGAGATAAAATTTCTTTCATATATTTACCTTACACATACAGCGTAAAATACCCTAAAATAAGCTCATCCAAATGGTCACTTAATTGCATTTCATAAGGTAAATACTGAAGCATTGAATGTCCCAATATACGGGAAAAATAGTATACAATAACTAAAGGAGTTTTCGTTTAACCACACATAAAATGAAATCACATATATGTCCTCACTAACTGAACATTACTTCTGTTCAACCTCCAAGTGTATTTGTTCAAAGATACTACCTCTCTTTCTTAATACAAGAGCTAATTGACTAATTTAAGTATATTAAAGAATTAGTTAATTGTAATAAATATGAATTGTTTTTTTAAAAATACCTTTGCTGATCAGGTGTATTAACTAGAACTACCATTTGATGAAATATTTAACATATACAATTACTATAAGGATCATCTTAAAAAAATAAATTAAATAGAAGAGACAAAGTGAATTGGTGTCTTATATTTAGGACCAAATTAAATGTCAAACTAGCTCTTATATTAAATACAGGAAAAATACATTTTATGTCCCTTGTAGCCTTCTTTTTTGCAGCTAAACAAATCACAGAGAAGACAATGGAAGAGTCAAACTTTTTTCTCATTTTCTCGAAGTACTGCTGAGAATCCACGGCCCCACACACTTCAACATTTTGCTGATTTGGCAAATTAGATAATAAACTTTTGTCTCACACACACTGCTTGCAAAGGGCACTTAAAATTTTAGGCTTAGTAGGATCTGTCTGGTTGGGATGTTTATGAGTGAAAGAAAATATAAAAATAAACTTATATATAATAGTTAGATCTTAGATGTTAATTTGTGGTAAAATTACTTTGTACGTTGTGTATGAACCTCAATAGTTGTTGGGAGTTCATATTCTCATAGGAAAAATAATTTTTTTTAAAAAACAATTTTTCAAGAAAAGCTTCTGCGAGAATTAATGATGCCACGAGAGAAAATTTCAACAGTGTCTCGCAAAAAAAAAAACCTGTGAGAACCTTACTGAGATAAAGACAAATTTTAACTCTATATCTCATGAAAAGATTTCACAAGGGATGCTTTACTTTTTCAGTGAAAAACACCAATAGAAAATAAAGAAATAAAAAAAATTTACGGCGTTCTCACCAAAAGGAGGGGGGAAAAAAGCAATACATGTTAGTTTCCTTTCTTGGAAAGTACATTTATTCCATGGTTAAACATAAGCTCAAGAGCAGGTGAATATAACAATAAATGGAACGTAAAGGGATGTAAAAGGCAATGTCAAATTCTCCCCAAGCACACCATAATGCGTTAAGGACATTTCTGGGAGACTTGGACCCATTCGTCTCATAAAGATTTCTCTGTAATTTTCATCAATCTTTCTTTCCATCAGTGTTTGATTTTATGATGATTTTTACAATAGATACCAGAATGTGTGAGTGGGTGTGTGTGTTTCCGAGTGTGTTTCACTTTCTTTTCGTCTTCAACCTCGTTACGGTTACTTTTGCAATAACTGGAAATTTTCTGCATAATTTCATTTCGGTGGATCTTTACTTTTGTACCTGCTCGTAATTATTGCATCTACTCATAATTTCATTTTTGTATTTAATTATATGATATTCAGTAAATCAGTAAAATTTGAGCATTGTTATCTACTCAAAGGAATAATTCGAACACTGTTGGATAGATCTAATTTGAGTAGCTTTCTTGGTATATTCTCTTCGGTGTTAAATATATGATTTTGATCATAAATATAATATCTCAATTCACTTTATTTCTTAAATTTATACTTTTTTTTCCTAACTATCTATATTGATTACATATATTAAAAAGAGTTTCATCAAGAGGTAGTTCAAATGCAAATAATTAGAGAGCATATTTTAGAAAAGTAATACACATTTTTAACAAATAACTAACTTAACTAATTTTTTAATCTTTATAAATTAATTATCTAGTTTTTATAACAGATAGCCCTTCTATAGAATTTTGAGCCCACTGACATTATTTAAGAGAAACTGAATCTCTGCTAATAAACCCAACTATCATTGATCGTATTTCATGATTTTTACTAAGTGTATGGTTGTATTTTAATTTAATTCCAATTATATAATGAAATGTTATGCGCGTGACTCAATATTCAGCTACAACCACTTGATATTTCTTTTATACACACTCACTCGCTCTCTTTGGATTATAGGTTTTGGGCTGAGTATGATTACCATTTTATCTGCCACAATCAAACCTAATCATTTTTAGTTTAAGAATTAATTAAAACGATAAAAAATTGAGGAAAAGTATGACATCTCCTTTCTTATAATTTTACTCAATCTTTTTAATGTATCCTTTTAGTAGTTTAAACATCTACAATCAGATCCATATATATTTTTTAAGTGCCTAGTGTTTGGATAACATGAACTTATTTTAGTGTTCCTCAATCTAAAATGACCTGTAGTTACAACGAAGTCAAAACTAAAAGAGTTCTCCCAATATTATTTTTCTACGTACACATGAATTTACACTTGAGTCATCTTACAAATTTAAGTGGAACTTCAGCATATTTGATAAAATTAGAGTAGTATACAAATATTTATATGAAATATCTAATAAATATTTATAAAAATTTTAAGGTTATACATGGACTGAACTAAAATTTTTAAAGTTAAATTATAAATAGAAAATTAAAAATTAAAAGAAAGCATGAGGACTACAGTTGAGTTTGCAAACCTTAACTGTAAAGGTTGTAATATGAATACAGACAGGAAAAAAGACGGGAAACAAGAAAGGAGAAAGCTAATCATTTTAGTTTATCAGACATGATCAAAAGACCTAATTGTAATTCCCATTCTCTTTACAAATACTGTTCAACAAAGTTAAACCTTAACTGCTAAGGGAATTGTGTTTATTTATCTATTTATTAAGTAAAGGATTAATAATGATACCTACCTACTAATTAATTTGTCATTTCATGCATGAACAAGTACTGACGTAGCTAGACAGCTCAAAATTCGCAAACATTATTTCTTTTCCATTAGAATTTGTAAGCATGATTCAAACCGTTAACTTCCCCAACATGCAATATTTATATTTCCGTTTTATTTTATAAGATATAATAATATATAGTTTAATTTTAAATGATTTTTCATGATATATATTTAAAATTTTATGATATTTATGAGATCTTTCAAACAACACCCCTATTAAATTAAGGTTAAATTGTGCATTAAAAAATAGGGATAAATTTGGAGGGGGGTCAGAAAAAGACAGCTTATTGATCTACATGTTTTTGGAACTACTTGATCACTATTTTTTGAAACGAGGGGAATATAATAATAATAAAATTCTCACATTGATAGTACAGATCATACCCATATTCTTGTGAGTGGGACCAATTCGTAACGTTCGAAATAACCTTTGTTGGTTAAATATTTTTATAACAACTCGAACAAAATTTTGAAAGGAGCTTTAAAGATAATTACTAGACCCCATCAACTAACAACTAACTCTTCCCCAACTAAATAAGGCTCACGATTAATACTACTATATCCAATCTTTAATATAAGAGCAATGTTAAAGTTGGATTTGATTTTAAATACAAGTCCTCAATTCATATTGTCTGTCAAATTTATAATTTTTTTAAAAAGTATTTCTATTGATTACAAAGAGTTCCACCAAGGAGTAATTATAAACTTTTATGCACATGATTAAAAAAAATTTAGAAAGTTCAACATACATTTAAATAAACAACTAACTCAACTAATTTTATTAATATCTTCAAATTAGTTATCAAGTCCTTATATTATATTAAGGACCGAATTAAGGTGGTATTAAAACTCCAGAGAATTATTGTTCACTAATCCAACCATTAAAAATTAATAATTAAAGTTATTGAGTCAATCTACTATCGTAATCATAATCCATTTTATTTCAACAAATCAATGCTTAAGTTGTAGAAGTATAGTAACATTCAAGAAAATTAAAGCCAGTCCAGTTCAATTTCTTTAGCTTATTACCATTTACCAACCTAAGGTCAACCAAGTTAAATTGAAAAAAAATTTGAATGTTAAAATTAATTGGATTGGCTTTATTTTAGTGATAACTGGTTTGGGTGAATGCAGAACCGACACTAGGAATAATATATTACTAATAATAGCAATAAAATATATGCATATATGTATGTAATATACGAAAACCATAATTTTATGAAATGATGATTACAGAATTATAGATGATAGCACACTCCATAAACAAATATATATAATATATTATATATATAACACACTAGTGCAAATAGGTAAAAAGTGGAAATACAAATATATGATAGAGAGAGGTGGAAAAAGAAGAACAAAAGCACCTTCATATAGGGCCCATGGCATGTCCTCTCCAAAGACCCCAGCAAGGATGTGATTTCCATCTTCTCTCTCTATCTCTCTCTCTCTCTCTCTCTCTCTCTCTCTCTCTCTTCTCCGCAACTTCTTCATCTATATACTTATTCCTTCCTCACACACTCTCACATCTACCACCGCCATGTCCGGCGAAACCCCGACAGATTTGTCATCGTCATCGCGACCGGTCGCCGATCACCAGCAGCAGCAGCAGCAGCAAGAACAGGTAGCAGCTGCGGCGCCTTTGAGCCGGTACGAATCACAGAAACTGCGAGACTGGAAGACCTTTGGGCAGTATTTAAAGAATCAATCGCCGCCGGTACCACTTTCTCAGTGCAACTTCAATCATGTGCTGGATTTCCTTAGGTTTCTTGACCAATTCGGGAAGACGAAGGTCCATTCACACGGCTGTATCTTCTTCGGACAACCCGACCCTCCGGCACCATGTACCTGTCCACTCCGGCAGGCTTGGGGAAGCCTGGATGCAATCATCGGGAGGCTGAGAGCCGCCTATGAGGAGCACGGCGGCTCGGCCGAGACAAACCCCTTCGGGAGCGGAGCAATTCGGGTGTATCTGCGTGAAGTAAAGGAGTGCCAATCAAAGGCAAGAGGGATTCCATATAAGAAGAAAAAGAAGAGAAGGATCCAACTGAAAGGAAATAATACTGATCAGAATAATCAGACTGCAGAGGCTCTCAAGCAATTGGCTTCTTGAGAAAATGAATGGTAATTTTGTCTTTAAAGCTAAGCCTTACCCCTTTCAGAAACTTACACCACCATCTCATATATGTGTTTCATATTATTGCACCAAAATTTAAATTTTTTTTTTTTTGTGTGTTAAGACATCAGTTTCACTGTCTGATTTTTTGAAAAAGTTAACTAATTCTTGAAACTATACTGAGGAAATAATTAAATTTGAAGCTGTAACAAACAAGTCTGAAGAATCCTGGGTGCGAGGATACCGTTTTTGTAGTGAGGAAACCCTAGAATCTGCTGACTCAAAACCCTAATCTTCAATGTAGGGAGATTGAGAGAAGTGGGGAAGAATGGTTTACAAGAATATTTTACTTATATAGCTGTATGACTGAGATTACAATGATTAGACGGGAAACAAAAACTCTTTCTCTCTGTTTCTCTTTCTTCTCCCTCTCTCTCCTATCATTCAAATCACTGTTGATTCATTTCCCTAATTGAATAGTCTCATAGTCATTTACTTTTCACTAATAATTTTGGGCCTTTTCTGATTCTGTTAGATTTCTTGTGTTCCCCATGGCTCCATGCTATACATATCATATATGTGCGTGTGTATGCTGCATTGTAAGTTTTTTACATACATGGACAAAATCAAATATAGTGAAATTCCTGATCTTTTGGCCAAGTGTAATGCAAAAATTCAAAATTTGAGACTTTTGTTTTTAAATTTCAGTGAAGTCAACATATATATACTCCTTCCTGTTTTCATTTCTGTATCAATGAAAATAATTAAAAACATTAAAATTGTTATAAAATTCAAGTAATTTTCAATATTACCTCTTAACCATCCTAAACTCCAACATTAATTATATTATTTTCTACTTTTACTGATTTCGCTTATTAAATATGAGCATATGAAAAAATATTTAATACACCTTAAATCTATCAAATTTTTTATGAAAATGATGAAGAACACCTCCTAGAATATATCCTTTATATGTGACTAGAAGCATACACATTGTTTTATTATTTGCAGAGAGTGTGGTCCATGGAAGAAATTAAAGGAAATTAATATTGAAAGAAAACACCATCATTGACTAATGTTTGGTTTCGTTGTTTTATAATAAATCTTTGGTACAGGCATTAATTGTTTAATTTGTTCAATGTAAGCACTTTTAGAATGGCTGAATATAGTCCCTAGTTAGTGCGTGTGAAGAAGCTAGTGGTTAACGACATATTATCATTTTTTATTGTCCACGCATATATCTATATACTTTGAATCATTAGAATGTTTATGTATTGCTTTTTACATATAAGCTTTTTTAGGCCCTCGTAGTGTCTCACTAGATATGCTAGTTTGGATTTGTTATCCCATTGATGAAAAAAAGTCCAAATAACAAACAACAAATGTTGTCTAAAGGAAGAAAGGGAAGAGAGAGAATGTCCAATAATTGGAACTTTGTCTTACTGGGTAAAAGCAAAAAAAAAAAAAGTATATGAGTATATAAATTATTACCTTGGATTATACTCTGATATACTTATGGAAATTCTCAAGTAGCCAGAAGATGATACTATCAAACAAAGAATTTGAGTATGTTTTTGGTTAAGAAAAAAGAAATATTAAACTCAGTCATATTTGACATTTTAAAAACAAAACTTGATTATTGCATGGATATTTGAACAAAGGGGCAAATTATATTTATGTCAGAAAATAAGAGGAAGCTTAAAACACACTGCATGCATATATGGCATTGCACAAGATGAGTTTTTGATCTAATGGTTAAATTCTAAAAGAAATTTACGACATTGTAACTTTTTTTTTGTTACAAATTAATAAAGCAAAATCTTAAAAGTAAGAGCTATAAAAAGAAAAAGGAAAAATATATATAGATAACGAATTCAATCTAACTACTATAGTGATATCAACGAGTGCTTTGGATGCATACAAAAGCAATTACATAATACATCACTAATATGACACCTGGATCGCACATCTTTTTCTTTCTTTTAGTCAACAAAATGTCGAGAGCCAGAGGCATCATATATATTTTTAGGTCAAACAAAGGTATCCCCAAGTCATATTAGACTTGAAACTAATCTCTTTCGAGCTTAGAGTGGTTAAGGAATGGTCATCCTAACAAGTGTGTTTCTCAAGATTCAAACTTATGTTTTTCTCTTTACGGAGGTGAGGCCGCTACCACCTCAATGTATAATTCTAAATATTTAGAATTATATATATAGGGATTATTGTCCAGAAATAATTGAATAAATAGATAGAGCATGGATCCATGAAGATTTCTAACGTTTTAGAAGGTTTTTTTCCTAGCTAGTAATTTCAGAAACTACTAGTTAAATATGCACTTTTGAAATTGTCTCCAACTGTACATTCATATATAGAATGCAACTAAATTGGCTGAAATGGCTTTATAGTCAGAGATTCTGTGCAATGAGTTAATATGAACCCTCATCAAAAGATACATAGCACTTATAATTATTGGTACACTAATGAGAATCCAAAGTATTTGGGATTCTTTACTTGCATATTGCCTTCCTTTGACTGTTTCCTTCATACCCAAATCATTCAAGTTTATCATAACTCACTTATAAGTATGTTTTATATAAGTCAAGATAAAACTCTTCTTATATACTTATCTCGAATCTGTAAAATTATGATTAAAAAATTGTTTATAAGCCATTACAAATGAGTCCTATATCTCCACAATCTGAATCGTTTTACAAGTTTTTTTGGGGGGGGGGGTTGCCCTTTTTAAGGGAAAGCATTAGGTTTCTTGTATTTGTTTCTGAAGATTTACAGTTTGCTCTAACATATTTGCAGCTTATGTACTTAGACTTTAATACCACACTGCATTTTTACCTTAAACCATCGCAAGCTTAAGTGCACATGCTGCCTACTCAGCTTGTCATCTTGTCCTTCTGAACCCAAAACCATCCAAGTTGTGTGGGATGTGTATGCTGTTTATGTGTTTTTCCTATCGACTTCTGTTGTCCATTTTCTTGTGGTGTTTTGAAGAAAATGCTGCTTTTTTTTAATCTTTATATCTGAAAAACTCAAGCTCACCTTGTATTATGATTAGTGTTTATTTGTTGTGTTCTTGTGTTCTGTTGTTTCTGGTCTGGCTTATATATTCCTGCTGCTGTACCTTTTTTAAGTTTCTTTTCTTTCTTTCCTTTTTTTGTTTTTGTTTGCATGTTAATATGGATGAATGGTAAAGTGATTATGAGTCTCTCAAAATTTTAATGATAGACTATTTGTATCATAATTTTTATATAACTTCTAATTCTTTTTTAATTATGAGGACGTTCTTGTCCATCCAGAGAATGTTTAACCTTTGCTTACACACACTGCGATCTACTGGATAATCAGTATCCAATTCATTGCTTTTAGTTTATCCTTCATAAGAATTAAGCTTTGGTTTTCATTATACGTGTGTATCTTCTCTTTTGGCTCTAGTTTATATTATAGTTTGGTTAATACAGTTGTGAGCCGAAGAAAATTATAGTTATGTAGCACAAAAAACAATTTTTCCCATATATGTATACTGTGGTGGGTAAGCGGATTCGAATAGAGAACATAATAAAAAAGAATTAGAAGTTATTTAACTTTTGTTTTTCCCCTTTTGTGTTCATCGATTGACTATTGAATAGAGAACATAATTTATAGATAATTAAATAGATCCCATTGTGTGTGTGTGTTTTGGTATAGCTTTGCAGCAAAGCAAGTTACAAAAATTGCTTCCAAAATTTCACACACACACACACTAATCGATGTCATCCTTCCATCAATAATTTATGCAAAATGAATAAGGAGTCAAGGTTGGTAATCTATAATCTCTATAATTGGCATCCAATGCATAACTAATTTGACTAGCTTCCCAATTATTTATAAAGATGCAGCCTCATTTTCAAGAGACTTTGATGTTTTTGAATGCCCTACATGGAATTTGATGGTATTGATTTTTTGATGAGCTAAATGAATATATTATCTTCAGTCTTTAATATAAAAATTAGTTGGAAATTAAATTTGATCCTAAATATAATATTTCAATCTATTTTAATCCCCATATTAAGGACTGAAGGTAGCATATAACAATATTTATAAGGGACTATCTGAAATAGCAATCAAAGTGATTGCATACACTACCTCTAATTCTTAATATAAGGGCTAGATAATTAATTTGGGGATATTAGAAAATTAGTTAAGTTGGTTATTTGTCACAAATATATACTAATTTTCCTAAAATATCCTTTTCAATAATGCATTGGATGATTGAAATTATTCCTTAGTGGGATCTCCTTACAATCAATATATAAGAATATTTTGGGGAAGGATAAAAGACAAAGTACACTAAGGTTTTATATTTAAAAATAAATTTAACCCCAACTAACTTTTATATTAAGAACAGGAGATAGTATTACATTTAAAAGGGAAATGGCAGGAGAGATAATAAATGTAAAAGGACAAAAAAAAACAATAGATGCACAATAGTGTTCTTTTTTGTATTAGTTCTCTTCTAATACAAAAATCAGTGTTTGTATGTTACTTCTAATTCAGACCTGGCGCACACCATTTTTTTTTTAAACTTTCCCGATCTTGTTTAGATGACCTAAACTTTATTTGCTTTTCTTAATATGTTTGATTTCGAGTTGATATTTCATAGATTATTTTCTGTCTACATCCAGATTTTGTTGTTGTTTACAATAAAAAAAAATAAAAATATCTTCACTAATCTAAATCAATTATGAATATATATTTTAAATTAAAACAGCTGAGTAGAAAAATTGAACGAATTATGTAGCCTTCATGCATTGAATGAATTGCTCAATCCGAAAGAAAATTTAGTAAATGAATGAGATTCTGGTAGTTATCACATTTACATCTTACCTAGTTTCC
This sequence comes from Neltuma alba, assembly GCF_004799145.2. Lineage (NCBI taxonomy): Eukaryota > Viridiplantae > Streptophyta > Magnoliopsida > Fabales > Fabaceae > Neltuma > Neltuma alba. The sequence goes on along the minus strand of NW_021635595.1, from coordinate 278,906 downwards.
TATATTTTTCTATATTTTTCTTCTCTTTTTATGTTTTTGATGCAATTATATATCTGATATATGTATGTATGTATGTATGTATGTATGTATGTATGTGATCCTGTCTAACTGTGAATAACTCTTCCCAACTGAGGATTTGCTCTATATATCCGAATGCTCAGTGATTTTTTTTCATTTTGTGTGATAAATTGATCCTCAATGAATAAGATACTAGGTATCCTCATTATTTATTCCTGACAATACCAATGTTCATAACTAATGAATAACATTGTTCCAGACAATATATATACTACTTCCAGTCCTAACTATAAAACCTTATTTGTAATCTACAAACGAGGTCTTATAATTAGGATTGGAGGTATGGGTGAATGACAAATTTTACTATACCTTTGTCATCTGTCAAGTTCTCAGATTATTAAGAAATCTCATGGTGATTCACTTTTCACGCAGGAGTTACGTACGTAAGAACGTACCAAATGAAAGAGAGGTAAATGTTAGAAGAAGAAGAAAGGAACTAGTGACAGAGCTTTAAGGGGTCGCATCATGCAGATAGATCGAGCTTCGATCATGTCTGCAAAATTGGTCCCAGAAAATATGTAGAGCAGTTCGTGTCACCAGTAAATTAGTGTAGTCTCAGAATAATCTGCTCGCCATCAAAGTATATATATTATATATAGTCAATATATATACATATATTTGAGACACTGTACAACATTGTATGTTCTCGTTACGTGTTAGAGCTAGAAACTATTCATACTGCAACGTATTTGTTTCATGATGCTCTCTCATTGTCTGTCTAACTAGCTTCCAAAATAATGAGCTTTCAAACTTTTATTACTTCCAGCATGTGTGTGTGTCTAAGGCTCTAAACCATAACTTATAGCACCCTTGTGTCATGTTTTATACTTATTACAATATTAAGAATGGCGATGCATGTACAGGGAATGTGGATCTGAAGTCGAAACCTCTAAAGTTAGTGAAGATGTTGAGTGCTAATATCTATATGTTCCTCTTTATTACAGTGTGTGTGTGTGTGTGTGTGTGTGTGTTGGGATCTGATTGCCACATAGCACTTTTGTGCTGTTATAAACTAGTATATTTAATTAATTTGAACCATGAAAATCTAGTTGGGATGAAAATATAATACTACTTTTAGTCCTTAATATAAGATTTGGTTAACTAATTTGAATAATTAAAAAATTAATTTAGTTAGTTATTTGTAATAAAATAGTGTTGTTTTTTAATTTCTAAAATACCTTGCTAATCATATGTATTAAGCTCAAACTATTATTTGATAAAACTTTTAACATATGCAACTACTATAAGATTACTTTAGGAAAAACAGATAAATGTGAGAGACAAATGAATTAAAATCTTATATTTAAAATCAAATTAGATGTCAAATTAACTTTTATAGTCCTCCAGTTCTAAATATAATACCCTTATATACACTAATATAAATATCTTATATTAAACCAGAGGAGTATTGAAGACCGGATATAGTATAAAATTGACAGGAGTTGCATTTTTATGAGTTGAGTACTATTGCTTTGTTCTCAAATTTCGTGTAATATATGTACTAAACACAACGTACCCAATTGCTCCCTCAATTTCTTTCTATGTGTATTTTAAGATTTTATCATTAGTTGAAAAATAGGGCTTAGGAACATTTTGCCCCACTAACTGTTGGTGAAGGAACTGTAAGTATCCGAAATTTTTAAGCTTAATGTCGTTCAAAAAGTGTAAAAAATGAGCGATATCACGCTTTGGGTTAAAAATATTAACAGTTAATGTTAGTTTTTTTTTTTAATAGAAAAGGCATCATTGCTAATTTTTTAACAATTTTGAAACAACGTTGAGCTAAAAAAAAGCTTCTAAATACCCATGCTTCTTCACGAATATTTTCAAGACAAAAATTAAGTGGATTTATTGAATTTAGTTAAGGCTTTTCATTGTGGATACGACTTGAAAAGCGTAGTCTTAGCACCGATCATGGGGAATACGGGCAAATTGATACAAATTTTTTCAGTTCTTTAATCCTAATACTGTTTATTTTAAATGATGCTTGTTATTTGAAAATTAAACTTGATATGTCAAGACTTAAAAATATTTTATCAATATTTAAAATTTTAATATTAACATTTTTTGCTAATGACGTTAAGATTAAATGATCAAGAAGATGCTCTATAAATTTAAAGTATCGAAATAAAATATTATGTAAAGTTAAACAGCTCATGGACTTTTGCCACCTTAAATTTAACATTGCACAGAAATTTTAAACTTTTAAGAAAAGAAAGCAACCCACCCATCTCATTGTGCATAAAAGAAATAATAAATTATTTCAAATCACAATACTAATTAAATAGTGATCAAAAAATGAATTTCATATAAATAAATTATTTTATTAATTCTTCGTCAAATATTTAATTTAAATAGTGATCAGAAAAAATGTTAAATTGATAAGGCTACCCTTAATCTAACTCAATAATACTTGAATTTGTTTTGGTAATATCGGAAGCCATGTTGATATGTTAAAAAGAGAATTACTATAACTCTGAACCTTTTCATGAGTGGGTTTAATTTTTTTTAATAAACCACACTTCAAAAATGTTTAGACATTTAATACGTTTTAAATATTTTATCTTTAATTAATTACTTGTCCCTTTTATCTCTCTTTTTTAAATAAGGGTGTCTTGAAAAATTAAATTACATTTTTTACATACTTAATGTTTCAACCAACTTTTTAATTTACACGACTAAATTATCTGAAACTTATATTTAAAAAAAAAAAAAACCAAAGAGGAAACACTGGTGTTGCGTGCTACTAGTGAGTGCGTGAGAGTATTTCAATGAGTTAATCACATATTGTGTGTGGGGTGTGAATGCGACCTTCATGCTTCTTCTTCCTTGGATTACATGGAAATATATTCAGCCTTTTTGCTCAATCTAACTTGGCTCACTGTTTCTCCTCTCTTGCAAATCTACCTTGACTTCTTTGAAGTTAAATAATTCCATCCCAGCCTTCCCTAATGATCCTGATTTGGCTCATAAAGAAACTCATTCAATTCAATCCAAAAATATACCCGATGAATATGATAACCACCCACATCAATTCAACACAAGTCAAAAATGCGAAGTGGATCATATGTCATAACTACTCTAAATAATAATCATCCTGCAATAACGAATGCCTCTGAAATACTGCTTGCAACAAGTGGTTGCATGCATAAACAGTTGATACTCTACTCAAATTTTATTATAAGATAATCACGTGCAGAGTCAGACAGATTCTGGGATGACGAAATGGTTATACATTGTGAAATACTGTATCCGGGCCCCGGATTAGGCGAGAACAGTAGCTGAATTAGTTCATAATGGGCTACCTAATCACAAAGATTGTCCCCCCCCCCCCAAAAAAAAAAAAAAAAAAAAAACAATTGAAGCTAAATAACAAATAAAGGCCAACTAAAAGAATACATAATAAATTCTTGTTTGAGGATTCCCCCATGACAATATCAACTGATATTATATGTACTTGTTAATAGCCACATCAGGATGCCATAGCCTTCCGACCAAGGAACATCAATCCCTCCCCCTCTGGGCTAGCTATATATATCTGCAGCAACCAACAAATTTGTAAGGATGATTTAGAAGCAATCAACAAACTAGGAATTAACAATCCATCCATTTCCTAGAAATACTTCAAGATAACTATACGCCCCATAATCTTATAAATCCTTTCTAATTTTGAAGCATCAATTTTTACTCCGCAGGGCAAATGATTTTGATTTCAGAAATGAAGCAGAAAACACAAGTTCAAACAACTATGACTGTAAAAACAAGTAACATGTCCTCAAGAAATAACAGTCATTCATTAGCAGCTGGGTGATAGACAACAACACAAAACCAAATGAAAAATATAGTGAATTGAGCAAAATGGTTTTTCAGAGCTTGAATCCCAGGTGTAGAAGCAAAGGAGGGAAAAATCTGCTATCAAAATTTTTCTTTCCTCATTTTATTTGGATACTGAGAATTTTTTTCTGTTTTTAACTTCAATCTCTGAAACCCACTGTTTGTAAACTGGTCAACACTTAATATGAGAAGATCATAAACCCCAATTGAACTTAACCTCAACATAGAAAGTTAAAAGAAAATTGACCTTGATATCAATAAAACAAGATATCTCCGACGATTTAGCATTTCCAATACATGCATCAGGATATTCCAGAAACTTGCAATATAAAGGAAAAAGATAACAAAACTTATCATGGGCATCAGCATATAAATTCCATTCCAATTTCAAACATGAAGAACAATCACTAATTTTTCATCCTAGCCATGACAGGCATCATAAACAAATAAAATATAACACAATCAAAAATAAAATAAGATTCCAAAGGTTCCAAAATCTTTCCAAATAAAATATAAAAACCTCTATAAAACCAATGAATAACTAAAGACTCGGGCATAAATCTCCAAGACTCTCTTCCCAATTGATGAGATTCAAGTTCCCAAATGCACGAATCACATCCATAAACACCATATTGCTTTAAGAAACTAATAGCTTGAGGGACACTGATTTGAGACCTAAACAAAATGGAAAACAGGAAAGGAAAACCAATGGGGCAAAACAAGATTAAGGCAAGGGATCAGAGGCCGATCAAATTGAAGGTAGTTAAAGACACCATGAATCTGTAGAACACAAGCTTATCACACTCTCTCTCTCTGTATAGGACCATTCCAAAGGTACAAGTTATAATAATGTAGCCAAAATGCAAACTCATCTCACTACTTTGAATTCAAACCAGATACATCTAAATGACTGTCTCAACACTTCCCAAATTTTCTGACTACCTACCCCATAGTCAAGAGAATCTATTGTTGTTATGTAGCAATTTCACAACAGGAAAGAGAATCAACCTACAAACAGTTCCTTTTAGATCTTGATCCCCGTTCAGAACTACCCTTTTTACATCCGTACTTAATTCTTAGAATCGATGATTCAACCCTGTCCAGATGGCCCAACAGCAACAAGGAAGCAATCTAAGCCCAACAGCAACAAGGAAGAAATCTAAGAGTCCATCAATTAATTCCTACCACGTCATAAACTAAAACCACAATTGCAATATAAGAGACTTGAAAAGTCAAAAGAAATTTTTGGAGATCCCTATATCAGAGTTGCGGAGTATGAATCCCACAAGTGCTCAGACCCAGTTTAAATTATCTCAAGAAAACCTTCCTCAATCAGGATTCATTTTAAGCAAAGTATAATGTAAGTTGCCAGATTAAACAAGCACTACTACACTCTTTGTGCAAATCGATGCAAACTCAAATATGGTTGCCTATGGCTATTATATGTGTTGGACAAAACTGCAACTCAAATTGGAAACTTTAACCTTCATTTGATTACATATCAATCCGATTCAATTTGAGTAACCTGCTCTCTGCCTCTCAGGCTGTGTTTGGACGTTTTAAAAAGACGAAATGCAGTGGTTATTAAAGAGGTCTGAAATGAAATGAAGTGGGAAGAGTGGGAGTTAACCCCTACAATATTTGGATGTTTCCCAAGAGAAAAAGATAGCAGTTTCCTTCCTATTGTTTTAAGAGTTACACTGAGAATCAAGGGAGAGGGTGGAAAACTTCCAACAGGATTCTCAATCATGCTATTTCCTTCAATGCAGAGGAAAGGTAAAAAGGCACTAGAGCATAACAACAAGTGGTTCAAACGGTATGGCACTTGTTATTCTCAAATAAAATCTTACACTCAAGTCTTGATAGTGAAGAAAACTGTCATTGGGAAAACTTTAAATCCATGTTGTCTGACTCAATTTGCTTCAGATTAGTCAGGGAATATCCCATCCTAACCCACCGCAGCCCATTAAAAATCATCTGAACAATGGCTTTGGTTTGATTGCTGCCTCACTTCCATAATGCTTCAACATGGAAGATAGATTACAGTAACAGAACACCACAACTGGTTCTGCCTCAAACAGAATGTAAAACGTGTATTTACAGCCACGGAAAGGTGGCGTTTAATATAAAGAGCTCCAAATACGAGGAATTTCTAACACCACTTTTACTGTAAAGTGCATACCCATACAATTAGTCGAACATTTTAGGAATAAGAAAATGTACCAGACACGATTTGTTATATTAGAAATATAACATCATTCAAGTATCAGCTATTATCCATAATGAAATTATTACCCAAAAACTAAACTTGCTCTCTCAGTCAATGCACAAGTTAAAAAACAGTACAAGAACCATCTGATAGTCAGTTCCCCTGATAGGAAGCCTCAAAAAACAAAAGGGACTGAAGCAAGTCGATGGTATATTATTCTACATCAAAATTGACTAATTAATGCTGTACTGTCGCAATTTTCAAGCAATATTTACCAGGAAACTTGATAGAATTTTAGGATTAATCACTACCGTTTTAAAGCTCAAAACATTAGTACAACCTCCAGTCAGTAAAAAGTCAAAGCCAATCAAATTCCAAACAATAGATCATTGATACAAGATGTCACTTCGGACCGTGAGATAGGACATCCAAACTTGAGTATATGTACACAGACAATAAAAGGAAAACAGCAAAATAACGAGAGCGAATCTCACAATCCTGCTGCTACCTGTCATGCAATAATCAGTCGCTTCATAGACCTTGACCCAATTTCTTTTCTAAACTTTACCGTAAATGGAAGTAAAAATAAACTAATGTCCTTCACTTTTGAGTCTTAAAATACCTAAACTTGCCACGCAAATGCTACGCCACCTGAACTTTAAAGAAGCGGCTCGCATTTTATATTGAAATAAAGTTCTCAGATAAACATGACGATAAACTATGACGATGTCTCCATCAAAAAGTAATAAAGCTCACTACTTGGGTTTGGATAAATAGAAGGAGAATGAAACAAATATTTCATAACATTAATTATTATTTTCTCAAGTCCATGATCTAACATAATAAAAAACTCCATCTAACAAACAAGCTAATTGGGAAATCCCATAGCGACCAAACATCCCTCTGTTTAAAAGGCAGACATAACATCTTCCGTTAGATTTTAAAACAATACCAAGAAGCATGCTCTAACGTCAAACAAAAGATCAAACATCAAGCATAAACAAGAAAAATCTAAACTTTTATCTCACCATTAGACCCAGATCTCTTGCCACGCTTTATCCTCTCCAGCTGAACCTGTGTGTCCATAAACATCTGCATCCTCTGTACTTCGAGATCTTTAGCAAACTGCATCCTCTGTTTTTCCAAATCCACCATCTGCCTCAGCTTTTCCCTCTCCACTCTCTCATACATTTCTCCAAACCTCTCTATCGCCTTTGCCAATCTCCTCATCCCTTCTCTTTCCCTCTCCCCCTCCTCAACCTCACTTCCCCTCTCATCTTCTTCCTCGTCCTCCTCCTCCACTTCGTCATCATCCTCATCAGCCTCTGCTGCTGCTGCCGCTGCTGCCACAGCTGAATAATTCCTCCTAAAATACCCATCATCCAAAGCCGTCACGGCAGACCGCTTCTGCGGCAGTGCCACAGATGCTAGCACAGCAGTCACCGGCGGGGACTGGGTTTTACGATACGGCAACGGCAGAGCCACCGGAGGCGACGGGGATGACTTTTTCGAATTATAATTGGACCCAATCAAAGCATCCAACCGTTCAAAAAACGGCCAAGAGGAGGTGACATTCCCATCGGAGTTCACAACCCTAGCCTTCTCAACCTTATACTTCTTCTTAATAGTATCAATTCGATTCTTACACTGGACATCAGTACGGTGGGTTTTCTTCGTATGACCATGTAAAGCGTTCACGGCGTCCGCCACGTCCTGCCAGTCCTTCTGCCGAAGATTCCCTTTGTTCAACTCCAGGAATCGCCGGCCCCAGGCGTCGACAAGGGTGGAAGTAGCCTCCTCGCTCCAACAATCTTCCCGGACCGGCATCGGACGGTGATTGGTCGCCGGCGGCGTCAGCCCATCTTGCAAATCCGCCATCAACAACAGCAGAGAACAGAAATCAACCCCAGGAATAGATCAGGGATCGGAGAACTTGAATCACAAAAAGGGTCAGAGAACAGAGAGAGAAACGGAGAGAAAAAGAAGAAGAGAGACAGGCGTCGACGAAGAAAGGCGCGCAGGACGCATGAGAGAGGGAGAGAGATAGGAAAGAGAGAGAAAGGCGAAAGAGAAGGGTGGGTGAGAAGGCGAAAGATAATTCGGTACGGTCGAGCCGATGAGGTCGCCGGGGAAGGGCGCGTGTAGTTGGGGGAATCCATAGGGCGCGAGTGGCTGGCGTCATCGGATGGTACCGGCTCGGCTTGATCGGCACTACACTCAAATCCAAAAAGACAAATCTTTTAAAAATTAAAAGAGAAATTTGATTATCTCAAATTTTTTTAATTTTAACAGAGGGTAGCGTGCTGGCTTGATCATCGTTTCCGTTGGCTGAGGTTGAGGATTACATTTTGGTGACGGCCAGAAGGAAAGAGAGAGCGGTTAGGTCCAACGGATTGGTCCTCCGGACGCGTCTTTACTCTCCGTGCCTAACAAAGTCGTCGCTTGCTTAGGTTTTTTTTTTTTTTTTTTCCCAATATGGATAATTACCTCTCCGTTCTTTCCCGCCCTTCCCCGTCATGAAATGACATAGACTAGAACAACTATATTCCTAACAATTTTTTTGGTCAATTATTACTAACTCAATTTGGTATAAGTATTTTAGACTTTTATTATTATTTAGTCGTTAATATAAGGCTTAATTATTAAGTTTGTTTTGATCATAAATATAAGACCTATTTTTTATATTTATTAATTTTTTTTAAATTATCCCTATGAATATTCTCTTAACTATAATTAAGCAGGAGAGGGAGGATGGATATTAAGGAAAATGATTATGGTGTTTTAGAAAAAACATGTCATATTTTTCATAATTAACTAACTTACCTAATTTTTTTAATTTAATTAAATTAATTAAGTAAGTTTTATATTAAGGATCAGAAGAGTATTTAAGTAAATGCTTAGCAATTTGTAATCTCTTTCCACTGCATTAAAATGGTTATCTAGGTCTTCATATTTTTAAGCATATTGACTTAACACCCTTAAATAGAATTATGAGAACTGTTAATCAGGACTAATGTGGCTTACATAAAAGAATCAAAACCAAAAAAATTTTAAAAATTTGGGTTTGACCTTACAAAAAATAATGTGAAGGGGTGACAGACTATAGAGGACGAAAAATAAACTTTGATTGTTAAAATCCACCAAGTGCTTCTCTGTAGTTGAGATAAAACTCTCATCATATATTTAATCTGTATTTCATAGATCAAAGAGTTGTTTTTAAAAGATATTGCATTTGATTTCATACTTTATTTCCGAATCTAATTTCATCTTTTTGAAATGAATTAAGCAAGATTATATTGTTTCACTTAACTTCTCTAGTTATGTATCTAAACTGATGACATTCATGAGCATTAGTTTAGAAATACACCCTATATAATATAAATATCAATTTTGGAGTATGATTAAAAATATTTAAACATTCGCTTATAATTATCATGGTTTTCTTTTTAGTTTTTTTGGGGGGGGGTATAAGTTCAATTTTTTTAATCAATAATCATCTCTTTTTTTTTTCCATTTGAGGGGGAAAAAAGGCCAGGTACTAAAAGTGTATCACGCACACGGGTTGTCTGTGTTGATAAGCTTAAGCTTAACACGGGGAGATGAAAAGATCTCACGATCAAAACAACATTGATTCATATGCATGGCAAATTTTTTCTTTTTAGCAATGATGTATAAGATGAACAAATAACACATATGATGATGAATTAATCCAAGAATAATTTGTTTGGTAGGAAAATTTTTTAGGAGAATTACAATGAGATCCCAAAAAAAGAAAATAATAACTAAAAAGTCTCAATAGAAACTTAAATAATAACAAGTTTCAGAATAGAAAATGATAACTTTTGAGACATGTTTTGTAATTATTTTCTTTTTCTGGGACCTCATTATAATTCTTTCAAATTTTTTCCCCTTTTGCCAAAGCTTGGGGGCAAGATTCTTCAAGATATAATATTCTTTTTTAACTTCAATTATTAGAATATTTTACCAAAAATTTATTTCATGAGGGGGAGGACCGTACCCTTGTTGGCCAACTTTAAATCCACCAATGGACACACACACACCTTGGAGTAATGAAAAGAACAAAAAACCAAGTTGGTATAATGGAAGAAATGAGTGGAGACTTCAATGTAGTGAAAAGAACAAGTGACTGATGAGAGTCCCCCTCTGTGCATAAGTGTCATTTTATTAGAAACAATCTTATTCGAAATACTATTAAGTACTAAATATAGATTCTTCTTTCAGTAAAGATTCAAACTCTAGTTTGTCATGCTACGAAGAATTAACTAATTCTGCCGGACTCAACTCACATTGATGGGGGAGAATTAATTGTAAACCCTGTTCCTATTTAGCATTTCGATTTTATCTTCACCTCTTGTCATATTGTACCTGGGCCTTTTTTCCACAACAATACTGAACTTGGACTTTCTACTTTGTGATGGATCTAAAAGCATGTTGGGGCTAGCCCGATGCCCAAGTGTTTAGGCCTAGTTTGGCTTCAATATGAAAAGTTTTTTCTTTTTTCCAAAAACATTAAACAATACGGGAAAAAAGATAATTTTATTCAACAACAAAAAATATAATTATAATAATTCAAACTGAATTTATTATGGAATTAATATTGGGATCAATAATTATTTTTAAATTATATGAACTTAATAACTATCCATCATTTTTGCATGATATTAAGCCAACAACCCAATTTTGAAATTCAGAAGTATATTAAAAAAATTGAAATCATAAAACATCCATAAAGATCATCCAAACAATATACCACATGAAATATATAAAAAAAATTAATTCTAGAAAACAATTAGATTTCAAGAAATCTTTAGTGTAAGTAGATATATTGTTTGGGTTGAGTACGTCAAGACATAACCTTAAGCTGATGTGTCTAAATGGTTAAATTACGATCAAACCATGTTTTTTAAAAAAAAATTTTAATCCTAACCTACAATCTCCCATGGGAAAGTTAGAACTTACAACTTCCCCATCTAAGAGAGGTGTGATTTGCCAATTGAGCCCCAGGTTTTGGCAAACCACGCTTTTGCTAAGTTGTCTCTTCATATAACAGCAATTTATATATCTATACATGATGTGCAAATTTATAAAAGGTCACGTTATATGTGTCATGTATATCACAGTTCATCAGGACCCACAATGTAGTTCGATTTAAATATGAAGGCGTGAGGGTATTAATTTCCAAGATAGGGACGTCACACAGTTGTCTCAGCAAGGGATCCTTAGGTTCAAGATGTGAGAATTAGTTAGAATGCATTCCATTTTTAACCCCGGGCGATTTTTTTTTGCCAACTTTACCACGGGAAATTTGAACCAATAATCGCAAAAGCAAAATAATACTCTTTCGGTCCTAAATATAAAAGTCTTTTTATAGTATAAGTTACACTATAAAAAGAGTTTTATATTTAGAACCAGAAGAATAATATGAAGCTTGATGCCGGCCAAAACAAATAATAATAATATGAAGTTGGACATCATTAGTGCTCGCCAAAGCAAGAGGGTCCATCCTATAGTGTGTATATGTTTTTCTGTTTTGCTTTGATTGTACTAGATCTCTCGTTCGGAACTTCTTGTTTTTTCCCTTCTCTTCCTTTTTCTTCCTCTTCCTTTCTCTAACCCTTGGTTAATATTTTAATGGCTGAAATTTAAACCTTTCTAAATCTCATGATGATGTCGAGTTTATCTTCTAACGTATATATAGAGGTTCAATTTACACATATCATTTTAACTTATTTCATAATAAACACCTTATAAAAAAATAAAAAGGTCTTCATTTAGTGCTCATCACCACATGTGCTCATTGCTGTAATGAATTCTGGTCTATTTAAAATATGGTATGGTTCAAATTTAAAAAACTTTAATGATAATTTATTTGTTTTAAAGTCTCATAAGATTATTTTTATTTTAAATCAGGTATTTATTAAAATAAAAATTATTTAAAACAAAAAATTAATTAAATTGAATCTTCTCACCATTTAAAATCAATTCAGATAGCATAAATTAGGATCAGCCTGTAATGTGCATCTTAACTGCAATCACATAAGGATTGATTAATACAACTCCAATGGTACCCTCTAGTCCAATGAATGAAATCTTTCAATGCAAGTTCAATAACCTTGGCTTTGTTGGTAAAATTACACTGAGGTTCTTAATAAGAGATTTTATTGTTGCAAGGTCCTTTGAATGTTTAAATTAAGGGAAAATTACCAAGAAGCCTTAAAAAAAATTAATTACTAAAAAGTCCTAATAACACGTGATCAGTCTAAACCTGTTGTTATTTTCTGTTTGAAAACTGTTATTGCTTACTCTTTACTTATCAATAGACTTTAAAGTAATCAAATCTCATCCTTAGACTCTGATTGGAATTCTCCTTTAAATTAATCTCAAGTGTCAAGAAACATGTGGGCTTGATATTGTAATTTTGAATCGACCATCTTATCACCCTTCCTTATCAATTCCAACTCTTTTACTTATCAATTGTATGACTGCAAAATTGTAAGTGAAAGGACATGCGCTTATAACTTAGTATGGCTCAATTGACAAGTCAATATACAACACCGAGTAGTGATCTATATAGGTGTGATTGAGAAGTAAAAGAGTTGGAATTAACAAGGGAGGATACTAAAGGCAATATGATCAATTCATAATTGCAATCTCTTACTCATAAGCCTCTTGACACATAAGATCAGTTTAAACATTTTAAGGCATCTCGCAATAATAAAATCTCTTATTTGGAATTGAGTGTAATTTTCTCTTCTCTGTTTCGCAAACTCCGTTTGACCAATACGTGGCGCGCGCAAAAAAACTTGATTTTTCCCCCATCTCATGAAGCAAGATGTGAGAGATAAAGATAGAGGAATGAAATTGTCGGGGAGAAGAGTATATTGAAAACCAGCAACATAAAGTTTGCTCTCTATGCTTTCACAGGACACTTGGAAGAAATACTATCATTTGATTTGACACTGTATCTTGACGGAAAGCCTTGACAAGAAAATCATGTTTGGAATGTTCTTGACTCCAAGTTCGCCTTTTTTTTCTTATTTGTTTTTTACGGGGTTAATATCCAATTTTCATTCAGAAGTTTTCACATAGGATCTGAAACACTACAAAAAAAATTGACTTTCAGCGGCGACAAAAAGTTACTGCTGAAAGTATAAAAGTCGCCACTGAAAAGTCATTGCCATAGCAGCCATGGCTGAAAACTTTCAGCGGCGACTTTTAGAAGTTTCAGCAGCGATATTTGTTGCTACTAAAAGACACCTCTAAAAGAACTTTCAGCGGTGACAATCTGTCACCGCCAAAAGTGACTTTCAGCGATGACTCTTTTGTCGCCGCTGAAAATGAAACCTAAAAAGAATTGGCTTTACCAATACCACGTCATCACCGCCGACCGCTACGTTATCACTAGCCACCTCCACCTCATCACCGACCAGGTGCCACGTCATTACTAGCCACCTATATAGGTGTGATTGAGAAGTAAAAGAGTTGGAATTAACAAGGGAGGATACTAAAGGCAATATGATCAATTCATAATTGCAATCTCTTACTCATAAGCCTCTTGACACATAAGATCAGTTTAAACATTTTAAGGCATCTCGCAATAATAAAATCTCTTATTTGGAATTGAGTGTAATTTTCTCTTCTCTGTTTCGCAAACTCCGTTTGACCAATACGTGGCGCGCGCAAAAAAACTTGATTTTTCCCCCATCTCATGAAGCAAGATGTGAGAGATAAAGATAGAGGAATGAAATTGTCGGGGAGAAGAGTATATTGAAAACCAGCAACATAAAGTTTGCTCTCTATGCTTTCACAGGACACTTGGAAGAAATACTATCATTTGATTTGACACTGTATCTTGACGGAAAGCCTTGACAAGTTTAACAAGTCTTTTTCTCTTTCATTGGATGGGGCTAGGAAAATGTCCTTTCTACCAAAAGCCTAAGGATATGGATAAAGTGGATAGAAAGTGAGATAAGGAAAAATTTTAATAAGTTTAATTTAAAAAATTAAAAAAATAGATTTTAAAAGAAGATGTAATATAAAAGAGTAATAAGAATTAATTAAAAACTTCTAATGTAATTTTTTTAATTTTCTAAACCGAGTTCATCAAAATTTTCCTATCCCTCTACTCTCTCATTTTTCTCATGTCAAATGAATCCTAAATTAAAAAAAAAAAGCATTACCATATTGCAAATAGCTATAAAATATTGACTATTTCAATATTTTATATTGAAATAGTGCCCATGATTTTGAATTTAATATTTTAATGAGCCATATTATATGGTGTATTACTTGTAAAAAGCTTTACTCTAGTAATTCTTAACTCAAAATATTCGGTTTATGTGTTTTTTCTATCAAGAGATCTCTTTTTAAGATTAATTTATCTTATGTGACAATTTTTTTACTTCTTTTCATGCCAAATTAAATCTTTTCATTCCTAACAGCTTAACAGTTTTAGTATCATTTCATGACCGTAACTTCTTTGTTTTTATTTTTTTATTGTTTCGTACCAAACTTTCAATGCAATACATCAATGCTATAAGGTGTGTTACTTGTAAAAAAGCTTTACTCTAGTAATTCTTAACTCAAAAAATTCGGGTTATGTGTTTTTTCTATCAAGAGATCTCTTTTTAAGATTAATTTATCTTATGTGAAATTTTTTTCACTTTTTTTCATGCCAAATTAAATCTTTTCATACTTAACATCTTAACAGTTTTAGTATCATTTCATGACTTTGACTTCTTTATTTTCATTTTTTTATTGCTTCATACCAAACTTTCAATGCAATACATCAATGCTATACACACGCGTGTGTATGTAGTATCTCCAGTTTTAAATATAAAACTTAGTTAACTATTTTAAAAAATTTAAAAATTTATTAAATTATTTAATTATAGCATATATTACATGATCTCTTTAAAATACTTATGTATATTGTTAGATTGTATTTTAATTTATAAGAGAGACAAATTGGTTTGGAGAAAAATGACAAATATAGATACTTTAAATTAACTTAATAACTTTCTTAATATCTCCAAATTAATTAACTGGTTTTATATTAAGGATGGTAGTATAGAATATTTCTGCCTACCTACTAATCTTGAGTAGAGTCCAAAACGGGAGTTGTACTAAGTTATAAATAGCAATGCTTCAAACACCCAAAAAAAAACACGTATATATGTAAAAGTGAATATTGAAATATCATATAAAGTCTGATTTAGCAATGGTCAATTGTTCAAGAGAATGTTAAAAATCTTAGTGCTATTTTTAGGTTCTACTTCAAATTCAAGTTGTATAAGTAAGAAAATCATGTTTGGAATGTTCTTGACTCCAAGTTCGCCTTTTTTTTCTTATTTGTTTTTTACGGGGTTAATATCCAATTTTCATTCAGAAGTTTTCACATAGGATCTGAAACACTACAAAAAAAATTGACTTTCAGCGGCGACAAAAAGTTACTGCTGAAAGTATAAAAGTCGCCACTGAAAAGTCATTGCCATAGCAGCCATGGCTGAAAACTTTCAGCGGCGACTTTTAGAAGTTTCAGCAGCGATATTTGTTGCTACTAAAAGACACCTCTAAAAGAACTTTCAGCGGTGACAATCTGTCACCGCCAAAAGTGACTTTCAGCGATGACTCTTTTGTCGCCGCTGAAAATGAAACCTAAAAAGAATTGGCTTTACCAATACCACGTCATCACCGCCGACCGCTACGTTATCACTAGCCACCTCCACCTCATCACCGACCAGGTGCCACGTCATTACTAGCCACCTCCACATCATTGCCACATCACTCCTCCACCACGTCATCGCCCAAATATTTTCACCTTAAATGTATCTTCTTCAAGGTTTGAACTCGTGACCACCTCCTTTTATGTCCAATCTTCTTACTGCTTAGTCGGATTGAATTTGTTTATTACTATTGTAAAATAAAATATATATATTATTATATTATGAAACAACCTTCCTAAATAAACAGATAAACTTAACTTTTTCATAGTAACTTTAAGAAATAACTTTTTATAACCAAACCATGCTAAATACAAACTCAAATTATATCACAATCATCTACACTAACTAATTATATAATTTTGTTATCCGTGATAGAAAAGAGCAGAACCCAATCATACATCCTATCAGTGATAAAAGAACTTTTCTTAACTCATTCAAATACAAACTATATAAGAAAGGATTAATCTTATCTAATATGGTTACAAAAAACATATAATATTGGTCATAAATCAAAATATTAAGAATTAAATCTTAATTCATACTTTATAATAAATTCATAAACAAATCACATGTGAATATGCAATCCTAAGCCTCTGGCCACCTACCAGCATACATACCACAATAATACACTCAAAGGACATAAGAAATAATAATGCATGAATCAATTAAAAACAATTTATCCTAAGGTGGCAATATACAGGATACAACATAGCTTATAAATCGAGGAGACGCTACAAGTTGCTAATGTAGTTTTACTCCTCCTGAGTCTTCCCTGACGTTCCTCCTTTAAAGCTTTCACCTGAAAAATGTTAAACAATAGGGATGAGACAACGTCTCAGTAACTAAATCCATACCTATCACACACATTAGCATGGGCTAGCGAGGTGTCAGGTGAGATACATAGAGTTAATAATAGTCAATAGACACTTATCTAACAGTTGAACTCACAATAACCATATAGGTCAAATATATCTGCCAATCTCATGCAACTGATGATTTCAAAAGAGATAACATACTTTTCATTTATTCAAAAGATATAAACATCAATGAAGATACCATGTCATATGAAATCCATGAACCCAAATTCATCCTTATATCCTCCTTATTTCCGCTGACTGGACCCATGGGCTAAGTTTTTTCCATTTGATTGGCTACTCTGACAAGCTCACCACTCGAGTGATATGGACCGGCCAAAGACCACAGAGCACTCGGTGGACCATGGATCCCCCCTCAAAGAACTAGTAGGGTGTCGCAGTCCCTTGAAGAACTAGTGGAACAATAATAGTGGCCAACCATAGAGCTCCGTATGGAGGCCGATACCACGTGGTAAGTATATAAATCTCAATAACTCCAATCATCTCCTTTTCCCACCCAAACTAGATGCACATGACTCAAAATAACACATTTATATGCATAATCAATCGAATTCCAGAATAACACCTCATAATCATAATCATTAATTTCTAACAATACAAACGATTTCAATCATTTTCAAAACAGTATCCGACAAGACTGTTCATACAAAACATAATATATGTATATAAAACCTGGTTATAAAATCACTCACCAATCTCATACCAATGCATGTAACAGATAGAAATTTAGTTACCTGGTCTCCTAGCTAACAATCAAGCACAAACAAGGCCCGTACTCGAAAATACCACAATAGAGTTTATATCTACAATTGAAATTAAAACATTATTTATATAGTATTAGAGTAAACTACTCACAAATTTCTAACATTTAACGCTCCCTCTAATATATTTAGCTATTACTTGAAATTCTAGCTCGAAAGGCTTTTTTTAAGGTTTGCGGTAAGAACATATATATGATGATTTATATTCAGTTCCTAGGCTCCCTTAACTTATGTTATCTTTAATTATTAAATTATATCATTTGAAGCACCAAATTCACAACCTAGATAGAGAACCCTCAATTTATAACTTATGTTCTATCTTCAAAGAATTTAGATGGATAACCTCAATATGAGTTAATCTATTCTTACTGTAGAAGTCTAATTATTAATCCAACCGTTGAATTTAATGTCTTACATGTCACAAGACTACTTTCTAAATTTCAGGTTAATCCAATGGTGAACAAATTTAAAAACCCTAACTTACTATCTAGTATTCTATCTACCAAATCTAAAAAAATAAATGAAAAAACATACCTAATAACTTGTAACTCAGACATTGAATTGACGATCCAACCATTGAAACTAACAAGTTTGAAGTCTAGGATCAGCTGACCAAATTGCAACCCGATCCAACGGTTTACAAACCCGTACACAGCACTTTACTGAGACTGTCTCAGTTTTGTGCGAAAATTATTTGGTTCATCTTTAACTCTTCCCTACTACCACCTATATATAGACTTCTAGAGCTTCCTCTTCCCATCATTTAGTCGATGTGGGACTTCTTAACATTGCTATTTTATCCATTTCCTATCATTCAATCAATATGGGACTTCTTAATATCGCTATTTTATTCGTTTTCTCATACACACACAAAAATCAAAATTATTTTAATTACAAATAGAATATTTAACCTCTATCTATTCTATAAAAATTTGTTTAAATATTATATATATGAAAATTAGGATGTTACATATTACACTTTCAGCGGCGACTATAGAATGTCACTACTGAAAGTGAACCCAGTGATTACATTACCTTCCGCTTAAAGGTATAATTTCAGTGGCAACAAAAATGTCACAGTTGAAAGTTAATTTTTTGTGGCGACTTTTTTTGTCGCTGCTAAAAGTATACCTTTGAGCAGAAAGTGATGTAATCATTGGGTTCACTTTCAGCAATGACACTAATAGTCGCTGTTGAAAGTCAAACCTTTAGCGGTGACACTAATAGTCATCGCTAAAAGTCTACTTTTAGTGGTGACCATAGAATGTCGCTGCTGAAAGTGAACCTAGTGATTACATCACCTTCTACTCAAAGGTATACTTTCAACAGCAACATGAAAGTTAACTTTCTGTGGTTGACTTTTTTTGTCGCTGCTGAAAGTATACCTTTGAGCGGAAGGTCATGTAATCACTGGGTTCACTTTCAGCGGCGACACTAATAATCGCCGCTGAAAGTTAGACCTTCAGCGGCAACACTAATAGTCATCGCTAAAAGTCTACTTTTAGCCGCGACCATAGAATGTCACCGTTGAAAGTGAACCCAGTGATGACATCACCTTCTGCTCAAAGATATACTTTTAGCGGTGACAAAAAAAATCACCACAGAAAGTTAACTTTCAGCCGTGACATTTTTGTCGCTGTTGAAAGTCTTAGTTTAAACGGCAACTTTTTAATATCGCCACTAAAAATCCACTTTCAGCGGTGACTTTTTTTGTCATCGTTAAATGTTGTTGTCTAAGGTCTTTTTTTTTTTGGTAGTGAAAGTATCCAAAGGCTTTTTCATGATTGATATTTCCTTGAATGTAATAAAAAGGAGCAGATTCATCTCACAGTTAGAAAACTAACTTGACCATTAAAAAACAAACATTGACAATTAACGTATTTAACAACATGCATGGGTTGACAGTACTAAAAAATATTAATCCTAAAAAATTTTAGAATTAGATACCCACAATTTTTATGCGGAAATTTTTGAAATAAAACTAGACCTTTACTTTTTTATATATATATAGAGTTAAGATGTAAATCTGTCTTGAAAGTTTTTACCTAAAAATATTATTGTCATTCAAATTAGTTAATTATTCTTCCTTACTATTAAAAATATTAAAATCAATATCTAACAGTTATAGTTAATTAGTTTTCTAATTGGATGACACAATATAGCTACCTTTTGAAATTTTCGGGGGATATTAAATTCAAACAAACTTCTAAATCAACGTTGGAGCAGAAGCTTTAACCAAATTTGCACCTTAACTTTTTTGGATGTATAAATGGAGGAAAGGTTAAAAGGAAGTGAAAGCACACGCTCCCACTGAGCAAGAATCTGTGTTCCGTATGACAGTTAAGGAATCAAAATTGACATCAAATGAGAAGAGACATGAGAGCTGTTTTATTAGTTTTCTTTGAAAGTGTGCAGAGTTGATGTCATCTTTTATCGGAGAGAAGCAAGTACGAACTGCCAAGATTGAAAGCAGAGTGATGATTGCTGAGTTCATTTACGTATTTGTTGAAGTTCATCTCAGATGCACTTGTCAGGCAAGCAAGGCCTTTCACACACACACACACACATATATATGAGCAGGCGGATCAGAATTAGTTCAGAGATTGAGAGAGAGAGAGAGAGAGAGAGAGAGAGAGAGGATTTGAAGCTTAGCTCAATGCTAAATGTTTTTTGTTTTTTGACCAGAGAGCTCAATGCTGAATGTTAGTCCTATCTTCAAACCAGTCCTTCAAAGTCAAACTGTACTCTTCATTATGTCACTCTTCTAATGCTTTCCTCAATTCCATCGTGGCTTTATCAATATCTTCATCTTATTTTAATTTTAAATATAAATTTGTTATTTAATTTCTACTCTTTTTTTTCTAATTATAAGAACTTATTTATATATTACAAATAAGATTTTATATTCTTATAATTAGAACTGGAAATAATATATTATTTAATGCAGATTGTTTGAACTATATATGTGTGTATATATTGCGCACACATATTATTTAATCTTTCATTTAAAATGCAAAATTCATTTCGAATCGCTTCATGGACTTTATGTTGTCTCACAATTTTTTTCTTGTACTGTGTACATATTCTAAATGTTCTTTTGATCTTTGTTCAAAATTTGTAGACATATAAAGGATACAGTTCAAAACATAATTTAATATCACATTCTTATATCTTTTTTCATTTTATTATTTTTTATTACGATCGGGAAATATGTAATTTTCATGAAAAAATAATTTGAATGCACTTGCATAGTTTAGGTTTTTTTTTAAAAAAATCACCTTTTAATAATAAATAGTATGTATTTTTTGTTTTGGAAAATTATCATCACGTATGCACAAGTGCAATATCGATTTTATTTTTATTTCTAGTGTAGGCCTGTAGCTTTTGGAAATCCGCTTCCCAAAAAGAAAGAAAGAAAGAACCAAACCATGGATTGCAAAGAGAGGAACTATTTTTTAAAAAAAATTTTAAAAATTACACAAAACTTGTTTAATTTATTTTTTTAAAAGACAAAAGACTTGAATGAGAAGCTTAGGTAAGGAATACATAAAAACTAAAAAGGGATTAGGGAATCAAAATTTTATGGATTAAGATCTCTTGGTTTGTCATCTGTTCATATCTGAATGAGATCTTACTTTGCCAAGTAAAGCTCACTTGTAGATAGGGCTGAGTAATGGGCGGGGTGGGCTAACCCGAAGGTTAGCCCATAGCCCGCCCATTTATTCATAAATGGGCATGGGCTAACCCATAACCCGGTAGTAGCCCATTTAGCCCGTATTAAATGGATTACGGGGCAGCCCGTTTGGCCTAACCGGGTTACGGGGTAACCCATTTATTTTTTTTTAAATTTTTTTTAGTATAGTTATTTTTTATATGTAACCTTATGAAGTTGTCAATAAATTTTGCATGCCAAATAGCAAATCAAATATGAAATAACATCAATCATATTCAATCACACAACCTCACTTAGATTCGCAAACAATCAAAGTCTAATAAAATCATAAAAATAGTCACCAATCATTAAGTCTCATAAACTTTGAAAGTTCCAACTTTCACTTAAAGGATAAAATAAAAGCTTAGACAAGCATGAAGGTTTGATAAAAGATGAATGAGAAACAATATCATCAATTAAATGAAGAATAAAAATATTTTAAAAAAATTAAAACTTAAACGGGCGGGTATGGGCAGCCCAATACCTTGCCCATAGCCCAACCCGTTTAATGGGCTACCCTGCCCATTTAAGCCCGCCCGTTTATAATCTCTTATTTGGGCTAATTGGGCTGGCTTAAATAGGCAAAAATTTCATGGGTCATGGGCGGGCTAGCGGGTAATGGGTTTGTTGCTCACCCCTACTTGTAGATTTAGTTGTTCATGACTAATTAGTATGCTTTTTTTTTTAAAAAAATAAATGTACTTTAAATAAGTGGGTTATTTATTTGAGGAAAAAAAGTGATCATATCCCATTCAACAGTCTATATTATTAAGAAGCTCATATAGTGGAAAGCATGGTAGGGACCCTCCATCTCTTCTAACTCAAAGTTATCTCTGTTTTTATTTTATTTTATTTATTTAAAAACGTTCGGTATTTTTTTTTTCAGATGTGACACAACAAATAATATCAAATTTGTCTAGATAAATAATGGTATAAATTAAATCATTTGAAATCAAAATTATGTATTACAAGAAACCAAAAACTATATCTATAATCATTTTACAATTTTCAATCACTTTCTTCTTTCTGCAGGATCCCTTTTATTATTTCGAATTAAATAATTATAATTAATAATTAATTAGAATTTGACCCAAGTAGTTTAGGGAGAGTGTGAGAAAAAGAAACGTTCCTATAACATATGAATATTTTGTGAAAAACTTGATATTAATAATATTTTAAAAATTTATATTTATATTTTATTAATTTTACCTATTTAATATTTGAAAAGAATTAGTCTAGAAAAAGAACTTATTATTTTTTCCTCGGCACTAGAAAAATTTCTAGATAAAAGAAGATGGAAACGTTGGGGAATATGAGGATGAATTATATACATTCCTGTCCTGACTTTTTATTTATTTAACTTTTTTTTTCAGATGTTATTATTCTAAACTTTCCATCATTTAGGGGTGGGGGGACACTGGGGATCTGCACTGCAAAGAGATGGATGAATTTATCCTCCTGCTTTGGGGGGCCCTCAAAAGAATTTCTTTTCTAAAAAGCCAAAATTTTAAAAATTAAAAAAGAGGAGAGAAAAAGGTGAGTTGAGGAATTAAAGCCATGTGTCACTTGCAAAAACTTCTCATATATTTAAAAGAAAAAATGACAAATAAAGACCCGATCTCATATTACAAATATAAAATCTTGATAAAATGTCTGAAATATTTCTCAGCCAAATTGTGATTTGGTTTACTGAAATTGTTATTCGCTAAAGTGAACTTGTCATTTTCTATAGTTAACTTGTCATTTGGTATACCCTCAGCCAAGTTGTGATTTGGTCTACTGAAGTTGTTATTTACTAAAGTGAATTTGTCATTTCACATAGTTAACTTGTCATTTAACTTGGGGGTATTTTAGATATTTCACCAAAATTTTATATTTACAATATAAAACTGGGTCTTTATTTGTTATTTTTCAAATTAAGAGTCCCAAATCACAATTTCACATATTGAGGGTCTTTATTTGCTATTTTTCTATTTAAAAAGTAGTATTGGTATTAAATAGATAAATTTTTTTTATTTTTTGTTAAGAAAAGTATTAAATACTAGTATATTTTTTTATACATTTCTTTTTTTATCTTTACTATAATTAATAGAGATAAAATTAGAAAAAAAATTTCCCCACAAATGACAAACAATAAATATCATGGTGATGATGTAGTGATAAGAAAGGGAAAGAAGCAAGGAAGGCAGGGAAAGTGATGGAATCCTTATGTCATGTTCTTTCCTTTCAGAAATATGAATGACTTGCACCGACGAACTCCTTCATCGTTTTCCTCTAACAAACGGCCGCGCCACCGCGTTTCAATTCTACCGCCGTGTTTAAATCACTTGCATCCTGAATTCGAAAATTAAAAAATACACTAAATTGATAATTTTTCACCTACGCCTATTAATAAAGGATATTTAAAGAACATGTTTCGTATTTTCTCCACTTATTCAAATCAATAGGAATAAAATTAAAAAAAAGCTCATTCATTAACTTACAAATGACTTATATTGAGAACACATTCTTTTCCTACAAATGACTTATAAATATTAATAAAGAGGTATTTCATTTTCTTTGTATTATACGTGTTAGTTGAGATATTAAATTTGATTTTAAATGTAAGACTTTAATTAATTTTTTCTTATATCTATCAACTTTTTCAAACTAATTTATATAATTTATAAATTCATATATAATTTAATGTCATATATATAGAAATATTTTATTGAGATCATATTATATTTATTATAATTAACTAATTTATTTAATTTTTTTTAATTTATCTAAATTAATTAAGTAAATTGGAGGGAATTCCCTTGCTCCTCCTCTTATGTCTAAATAAAGTGAATTTTCAAAAGGGAAAATCTCAAAAAAGTGACTGTTGAATTTTAAAATAACAAATCAGGAATTACTACAAAAATATGTTGTTATTTGCTTTGTAAGTGTAGTTATTTTCTTTATAAGTGTAGTAACCAATACTGATTTATCATTTTGAAATTCAACAGTCACTTTTTTGGAATTTTTCCTTTTCAAAATGCTTGTAGTTTGAAAATCTCGAAAAGTTAAAATTTTAAAAGTTCAATTATAATTTTTCTGAATTAAGATTTGTTTTTGGTGAACTAAGATATTTTTTACATTCATTATTTTAACATTTTCAATTTGTAGACATGATTAATTACCTTAACCTAACTTTGATTTGGACATTGATTTCAAAAATATCTCCTGTCCACATTTAGTGTCTCGCTATATTTTAAATTTAATTGCCTCTAATATAAACATGTATGTGAATAATAATTAAAAAAAGAAAGGATATGAAAAAGATTCTTGATTAAAAAGGACCGGAGACAGCCTTTTAGTTTAACTTTCCAAAATTTTCAATGAGCATTTATCAACACAAACATTTTAAGTTTGACCCAATAACCGTTTAAAAATGCAAGTAAAATCTCAAATTATAAAAACTACACGATTTTTTGTTTACATATTCGTCACTTAGCTTTACAAAATTCTCAACTTGCATATCAATATCAAAATGGGCATTTTGACCAACTTTGACCAATGTACTCCTTTTTTTTTTAGTGATAACTTCTCCCGGGAATCACCAAAAAAAGTCATAAAAATTCTAAAATTACAAATCAGGATCCATTACAAAACTCGTATAGGTTTTAACAACAATGAAATAGCAAATGACAAAAATTTTTTGACAAAATATCTAATTTACAATTGTGTAATTTTCGTGGTCTTTTTTTGTGATTTTTTCTTACTTCTTAACCTTACGAAGCCCTAGATAGGAAAAAAAATATTTGACATGATTTTAAAGTTAACAAATTAAAATAACTTTTTTGAGATAAAATCATTTTTTTCAACATTAACTCACGTAATCATGTTTTTGAGATGCAAGTAAAGAACCAAAATTGATGATAAAGATTATTCTTGTTGTCAATAATTGAGGAGAGATCATTTTTGCCTGCAACACATAACATCGATCACGTCGCAATCACCATCCGTCATACGGAATTTTTCCCAGATAGTGCTCTAAGCATTGCACAGTGCAAAGTAGGATCTCTCCATTCCTCATGTACTCACTCTTTCACATCAATTAAAGTCACCACAGCTAATCACAACCCCATTCATTCATCCATGTCATGCTTTTTGCTTTATTTATTATGCCTTTTTCTCAAAAATCACATAATTATCACCCACTTTTTTTTTTCACTAGATCTGTTATCGTCAGTATTATAACTAAAAGTTGCTTAAATTGTTTTGTACTTTCATTTTTTAACAACCACAAAAGCTGATATTTAAACAACTCATTTGTGGAAAGTAGCATCTCTTCTTTTATGAAATTAATAATTAATAAATTATCTGTATTCATGTAAATTCTACGTGATTAAAGTTGTGACCTACCAACAAAAATGAGTTTACTTGTTAAAGAGTCAGTTTATAACCTATAAAGTTATAAGTTTCTCACTAAACGTTCTTTGAACCTTAAAATATGTTCTAAGTGAATTTTAGAGCCTAACTCACCCTAATTTTTTCATATACATAAAAAAAGTTTCGAGTTTGATCCTACCTATAATTTAAGTCATTAGTGTTACCCCTCTAATTAACAATATAATATTTTTAGTTGAAATTAAGTCAGAAGTACTCTATCTCCTATTCGATTATGATTGATTGATTGGATTAATTTGTGAAAAGAATTAATAAGCAGGTGAAGTAAGTCTTATACATAAAATTAACATTAACTTTTAAACTAATTCCTATATTAAGAAACGAATGAGCGTATTGTTATTTAAGATTACAATAATAAAGTCAATTCATATCTATAAGCTAGAAAAATGAGGCTACACATTCAAATTAAACATTATAATAATAATTGGATGGTTAGTTATCATTTTCCGTCAAAGAATCTCTCTTATCTCCCGGCCAGGGGACTCCACTGTATTGAACAAGAAAAAAGTCAAAAACCCTGAGAATGATCATGGAAGCTCAATGGTTAGAAGAAGATTCAGATGATCTATCGGAAATCCTATAGCAACTTTAAAACCCCGAGTATTTTTGTACTTGTTAATTCGACTTATTATAAAACTAAGTACTCAGTTGCCGTAGCAGAGGCGAAAACAGGGGGGGAGGAGGAGGAGGAAGAAGCAGAGGAGAAAAACAGAACTGTACTCTGTAAATTCAAAAATGGATTGAGAGAAGTATAATTTGAGTTCTAAAAATATGTGAATTTAATTACAGACGAAGAAGAAGATGCCTCATCAGAGCAAATTAAGCAGAGAGATTTTCGAACAAATTAATATATATTGAAGAACCGTACGTGGCTCTCTCGTTACAGATCAATCGGTATTTGACTCTGAAATGCTCTCTAAGTGAGGCCTCCACACAGCGACGCGTCCTCGTCTTCGGTCTCGCTGCGTCGAGAGCTTCTCCGACAGTATATCGTTCAAGTAACGATCGGAGGAGGCAAGCAAATTACCGGTACGACTATTACAGATTGTTTTCTGTCTGTGCTCTTTCCTCTTTTTGCTCCTCGCCGTCGCTGAAGACGACGAAGACGAAGACGACCTCGGCCGGTTGTTCTCCGGTATCGGAGGCGCGGACGACGAAGGGAGAGGCATGAGGAAGTAAATCTTGCCGCGCTGGAGGTCGGCGTCGGGAGGGACGATGACGATGCGAGGGACGACGCCGTCGGAGGAGGCGGAAGCGGCGGCGGAGGTGGAGGAAGAGGAAGGTTTTTTGAGGACGTGCTTAGGGTGAGCCTTCATGATGTCGGAGGCCTTGACGGAGCCGGTGAGTTCCTCGACGCGGCCGTTGGAATGAACGATACGGATCACATCGAGAGCTCCGCAGGGGAGAATGCAAGAGATGCAACACCGTAGGGTGCTTTTCATGCCTTGTTCCTTATTCCCTGCCTCTTCTTCTTCTTTAGAGCGAGTAGGGGTATCTCACTACTCATAGAGAGAGAAGATAGTGAGAGAGGAGGAGAGAGGAATTAGCTTGAGAATGAACGAGGATATATGGAAGGAGAGAGAGACCTAAAATGGGACCTTTTTTTTTTTTTAAAAAAAAAAGACATTTTTAAACCGTGTTATTCTTAATATTATTACGAAATCCGCCTTTTCGTACACTTTCTTGAACTGAGTTCCCTTCAATGGAGCCAACTACGGATGATATTATAAAATTTATTTGTGTCATTTTATTCTTTCAATTTTATTTGCTTTATTGAATTTATTTGAAAATTTATCTTCATTCTTTACTGTTCAATTTAAATTAATTTTAATAATTTATATTCTTCATTGTATTTTTTTAATTGAAGGCAATTACATTCAAAGAATTGTTAGACACTAAATATCTCTCTCTCCACAAAGATTATCAAATTTTATTTTTGCTTGTTGTTATTCATTTTATTTTGTTTGAGGACTTTAATTTGTTCTAAATAAATGTTTTTCCACTTTAATAACATCAAACTATAATCATCTAATAAGTTGTTAGTGATTTAATCTGCGTGTTCTATGAATCTGTAATTAGTTATATTATTCATATGTCATAGAGTAATAATGAAAGGAAATGTCATAATATGCAACAATAAAATCTAGTGGTTATAAATCAACATCAATATCATATAAGAGCTCATAATACTAACAAATATTATATATATCCAATGCATTTTTCTGAATCTATTAAAAAAACATTTCAATTCATTTGAATTTTATATAAATACAAGTGTAAGCTGTTTTTGTAATAAATGACATACTTAAAGCACAATTATCATTGAACTGGACTTACTTTAGTTGGTAAATGATTGGTATATAAAATACTTCAATTAAATATTACTAATTGATGGAGATGTTTACATAGTTTATTTTAATTTAATTGTGTTAGCTTTAGAGTGGATTAGAGGAATAATTGTGATGTTGAAGCTTAGGTTGAGATG
The DNA here is from genome assembly GCF_004799145.2 of Neltuma alba. Taxonomy (NCBI): domain Eukaryota; kingdom Viridiplantae; phylum Streptophyta; class Magnoliopsida; order Fabales; family Fabaceae; genus Neltuma; species Neltuma alba. The sequence continues at coordinate 250,772 of NW_021635595.1, read as the reverse complement.
AAATTGGTGATATGAGTAATTGCAACACTCTCTGTAGCTTTGGCTTTTGATTCATTATTTATGGACCCTCACCTCACCACCACCTGTCTCTCTCTCCCCCCCTATATATATAAATATATGAATATATATATATATATATATATAATATTAGGTTGGGATTTAAAGATTAGGACTACTCATGATTGGTGACACATATTAGTGAATGATTGTGACTGCCTAGCAAACAGGGAGGAAATAAATTTAACCCATATCTTCATCTTAGTATCCCATATATATTCATATATATATATATATATATATATATATATATGGACCAAGTATTTTAATCATTTGATTGAATTAATAAAAAAAATATAAAATGTAGTTCTGGCATACATCACACATAATTACTCAATATCACTCATCAATTTATTCATGATAACTTATGTTTTTAATAAAATTCTTACAATTTTTTAAACAATTTAATCGTGTGGATGGATAATTTTTTTTATTGAAATTAAGAAGTCATACAATAAAATCTTAAAAATTACCGTATCTTGTCGTGTTAATAAGAAATTAAAATATTTTTATTACCTGTCTTTTCTCCTGCAATCTAATTATTATAGTTATAAAATTTATGATTTTTAACGCTAAATGCAGAATATTTTCTAAAATTAATTTAAAAATAAATTATTTTGCACATGGAAAGAGAATTTGGATTCCTCCATTTTTAATATTCTTCCAGTCCTAAATATAATACTTTTATACACATTAGTATAAGAGTCTTATATTTAGAACTGGAAGAGTAGATTTTACAATGATTTCTACGTCTGTGACCTGGTTTTGACTAAGGCCAAGCTTTGTCATCAGCTCTAATTTTCCTATGGCACTTTCAACGCTCTGTCTTTTTAGCTGATTAATGGCATAATTGAAAAGAAAAAAATGAAGAATCTCTGATTTTTCCAATTTTTATTTTTATTTCCAGGTCAGAAAATGGTTAGATTCATATTACATATTATAAATTTATTTATTAAATATAAATTCATCAATAAAAAATATAAAATTTTTTTAAAGACCTTAAGCATAAGTTTAGAATGATGTTGCCTCATTTTAATTTATGTAATATATATAAACAAATGCGTATGAATTCAATTAAATTTTATTTGATCCTTTTGATTTTTTTTTTAAGTCTTGGATAAAATTAAGCTTATGTGAGTTCACTTGAAGAACTCATTTAGAGAATAAAGCGTCACATCTAAAAGAACTTCTACAGTAATTAATATTTATAAATTTGTCCTATCAATAATGTGCCCATATTGCCAATAAGTTAGGTTATGTCTAGGAGTAGGGCGTTTAATCCAAAAAGAATAAATTAATGAGAGTTAGGTTTTAAAAAAATTTATAAACAATGAATGGCAAATATCGATTTAGATGAAATTTAAATACCTTATCTGCAATTAATATTTCTGAATTTGTAATCATCTGAATGAATATTTATAATTGCATTTTAAAAAATATTCTTTAGGAATCTAATTGCCATTAATTCAGTCATCTAGAACTTCATTATCATTCTCCTTTACCCAACTTGATCCTAGCTAGGCCAGCGGGAGTGCTCTATGAATTTTTGAAGATAACTCCTTTTTATTCGTTAGTTCGTTATTTCATTAACGTGTCATTTCATGTATATGGTTCAAAATTATGTCCTAAAGAATTTAACAACCAAAGTATACTATTATTATAGATTTAAAAATATTTAGAAATTTTTATTATAATTTTTTTGGGTTAATATAATTTTTAGTCCCTCAAATTTATTCTTATTTTGGTTTTGATCTCTCAAATTTCAAATAATAGGTTTTGGTCCCTTAAGGAGCAAAACGGTTTAAGTTTTTATTAGATTATAGAGACTAATAATTTAAATAAAAAAACTTCAGGGACCAAAACTAAAACAAAGACAAATTTGAAAGATCAAAATTTGTATTAACGGAAACTTTTAATGGTCGACGAATTATTTATCTATAATTTATCACTCAACATTTTTATAGCTGAGCATTTTAAATTAATTGGAACATTTGCTTATAACTCATAAGGACCAAATAACAAATATATTTAACATCAAGACCTTCAAATTTGCATTATTGCTAATAAAGCTAATGTCCTTTTTTTTTTTTGAGCTGAAAAGCTAATGTCCTTAATAATGATTAATTTGAATTGTAAAATATCTAAGATACACTTACAAGTGGCCTTGCATGATTTACAAATAATCTTGTCTTAAATTCTACAAGATCATATGTGGGGACCTTTGGATCATTTTACAATTAAAATGAAATATTGATAAAGACCTTGTTAATAATTCATAGTCCGTATGGATTCTAATTTCTAATGTAACAGTTAGTTGAGGATTAAATTGAGTTTTGAATATGATACTTCAATCTTCTTTATCTGTCAAAGTTATTATCTTTTTTTTTTAAAATTCATTTACCTGACTTATAAATTAAAAACTGCCAGAGGCAAGATATCTTACTTTTACTGTTGCGGTAGTATAATAACATCACACTTAAGCAAGACATTTTGAAGTAGCTGATTGTACTATGCAGTTCAAGTAGAATCAGGCAGGAGTGATAACTGACGTACATATAGATGCATTGCAATTTTCGTAAATTTTATATTATATTATAGAAAACATATAGATTTATATGAAGATTCATTAGTCATAAATTTTGGAAAGCAGCTTTTTTCTTGTCATAAAACTCTATTGGTCTATCCACACGCATGTCGCATAATCTAATTGAAAAAAGAAAGATAGACAAAGAAGACGAAATTATTTTGAAGACCCCTGATTTGATTTATAGTTTCTTGGCGAGATTTGTTGATATTTAAACCAAAACTTTAGTTGTGGCACTTTAAAAAAGTTTAATGTCAGATAAATGCTATTCCAAACAAAATTCATAAGTCGGTTATTTGGCATTAACAAAATGTGTTCTATAATTACTCACATCTATAAAATATGTAGTATATATATCTACTGTTTCTGGTCCTTAATATAAATTTTTTTTTTGCTAAAGTATAGATATCTTTCTATTTTAATTTGATATTAAATTTGGTTATAAATATAAGATTATAATTCATTTTGTCTCTCATATTTATCTATTTTTTAAGATAATTTTTGTAGTAGTTACACATGTTAAAAATTTTATTAAATGATAGTTCTAGCTAATACACATGATTAGTAAAGATATTTTAAAAATAATAATACCTATTTATTACCAAAAAAAACTTAATTAATTTTTTTAATCTATTTAAATCAGTTAACTAGCTTTTAAATTAAAGATTGGAGGTAATATATTATTTGTTTTAACATTTTTGGGAGGAGAAAAAAATCTTTCAAATACTCACAGCCCTTATAAATACTTTATTTGAAAAAGGACCCTAATGACACTAATAGGATTGCTCTACAATCTAGAGTCCATTAAATTTCTAATAAGTTTTATTATTATAATAAAAGATTAGTAAATGTTACTATCAATTATCATGTTGACCCTATGGGCCATAAATATAGATAATTGGGATGAGAGAAGATGAAGCTAAAACAGATTGGATGGCTGAAAATTGAAATTAGAATGTTAATTTAAAAAAATGGTCCCACTCAAAAAATATGTGGGGCACCCTAATTTAATAGTTGCAGGTGCAGATGTTGATGTTTGGAGATGGAGACGCTAATGGGCTTCATGTGATGCATTGAGACACCTTGGTCCCATTTCTCTTCCGTTTTTCATATTTCACCTAAGTGCTCCAAAGCCAAAACTACACTCACTTCCACTCTCCAAAAAACAGTTTTTGATGATGCTTTGATGACCAGGAGAATAACTGGCTTTAATAAGTAAGAATGCCAACTTGGATGGTAAGCTTCAAACTAATTGTTGTCTTTTGTATTGTGTGGAATTTAAGTTCAGTTTGTACTGTTTGTGGGTTGTAAATAGTATTGTCTCTGCTTTAATATATGAGTTAGTTGGAAATTAGATTTAATCTCTAAATATATGACCTTAATTTATTTTATTGCTCATATTTATAATTTTCTCCCAAATTATATAAACTGTTATATAGTAGAGAGAATTATAATGAGGTTTTAAGGAAGAAAAAAAATACAAAATAAGTTCTAAAAGTTGTCAATTTTTTACTTTGAAATTTGTCATTACATACTATTTAAGTTGTCATTGGGGCTTTGTAATAATTATTTTCTTTTATTGAGATATTATTGTAATTTTCTCTATATAGTATGATGTGACGGGAGAGTATTTTAACTAATATACTAACTTTTTTATCCACCAAATTTAATTAAGTAGCTTATCTATTAAAAATTGCAGGGAGTACGATTTTTCATAGATTTTATACAGAGGGAGTGACATTTAAAGTTCAAGGGAGCAAAATTAATGCCACCGACCGAAGAATCAATGAAGCTTGAAGTTAGAAAAGAACCAAAGGACCTTTAAGGGGCCATGGTCATAATTTAAAAGCAGAACTTAAATTGCATAGATATTCTTAGCCTTCAATCACACAATTTGGGAATTTGACTCGTGTTCCCAAAGAAATTACTTTAAACAATTATTTTCTAGTTTCGTAAATTCAACACTCATCTTTTCAAATAATCAACTTGCAACCCTTTCATCTTTAACAATGAAACATTGGAGATTAAATTTCTCTGCGTTTCAAGAATATGACACATATCTTCCTCAACTGCCAATATTTTGGACTTTCCAATTTTTGAGATGGAAACATCGGAAATTAATTTGCAGCATAGACTTATCAAGTAATTTTACTTTTAAATTCTACACACTTAAGATCTTTCTTTTTTTTTTGGGACATTATTGGACCTTATTGGTTTTTCAGTTCATTAATTTATTATTTTAGACCTTAATTGCCATTCCCCTATGTATTTTATTATATACAACACACTTTTTCTCATGTATTACACGTATTGTTCATGAATAAGTTATATCATTGATGGATTGTGCGTAATCTAAAGAATTAGTCATATTATTTTAAACTTATCAAATAATACGGATTACATTTTAGTATAATAATATATTTCATCCAATCCTAAGTGTAAGAGCTTATTAAGAGATTTGTTTTGATCTTATATGTAATATTGTAATTTACTTTGTCTCCTAAATTTGTAATTTTTTTTCTTAAACTATCCTTGTTGATTACACATATTGAAAAAGTGTTTCAAATGAGGTACTTTTCATTAAAAATAATTAAAGGGATATCTTAGAGGAACCAATACATATTTTTTATAAGTAATAAATTCATCTGATTTTTTTAATCTTTATAAATTAATTATTTAACTCCTACATTTATTATCTGCTGAGTAACATATATACTCATGTTGATACATCAAATTTTACTCACAATAATTTAAACTTGCAACATGGATGGATGCCCTAGCTTTAATTTTACATGCATCAAAATATAATCATTAAAATAGTTAAGTTCCAAATGTAATCCTCTCTATTGGCACCTTATGCAGAGTGGCATCTGTCAATTTCATATCATATGTATGTAGGTTATTATTTTTAATTTCAAAGCATTATTTTATATATATAAAAAACAACATTGGAACTTTTTTATTTTAAAAAAGATTTTTATCCTTTACTATTATTTAATAGCTTGATACATGAATTAAGATAATTTCAGTCAAAGGGTGTTTCGTAAATCAAGGGATTGTGTATAGTCGGTGCCTCCACGAGGGTTGACAAAACCACATTTCTCAATTTATGGCGACCTATCTTGGATTTATATGGATTCAACAATATAAATACCATATAAACAGTGAAGCCATGATATAATGTAATTGTAATATATTAAAAATGTTCATACAAACGACAAAATAACGTGGAAAAACAATAATTAAAACAAAACAGGTAATGGCTTAAAACTCGTTCACGTTGATGTGCCCCATGAATGGTACATTTTTGTTCGATTTTTGCCTCAGAATTATTGGTGCCATCTTATATTCTACTTTTACTCCTCTACCATTATTTATTTCCATTATGGATATTTCTATATAAAAGAAAAAACTTACTATTTGCAATAGCGTGAAGTAGCATTCAACACCTTAATATTAAATAGTGTATCAGCACACTAAACTATAAATCAAGTTAAGATGTTTGATATAACTGAAAAAATAAAATTGTTATGCCGGGTGCACCATAAATAAGATCATAGTATTAGATACTACTTTACCCTTTTCAATGTAATGTGTACTCTTTTCGATTTTAAATTGTGAGTCAGATACTTAATTTGTAAAAATTAAGAAAATTATTTAAGTTAATTATTTATAAAAAATGTACATTGATTGTGCTAAAATATTCCTTTTAATCATTTGCATTGGAAATTGATTCTTAGATGAAAAATCGTTGAATATTTGATATCCATGCGAAGAGTTTAGAAATAAAATTATAAATTTGAAAGAAAAAATGAACTGATGTTATAGAATTAAAAGAAACTTTCTTGATAAGGGAATATTTTACGTTGAGAAGTAAATTGTATTATCTGCAACTTATAAATGTTATGATTTCTATATGCGCGCTTTATATGTTGTATTTTAAAATATAAAATTTATAAAAAAATTCAAAATGTAAAATCTATAGGAACTTGTAGGGTAAAGCGCCTTAGTATTTTTCTTATTAATTTTATTTTCCTATAACTCCACTACTTGGTATTTTCTTATTACGGTTGCATTTTTTCCCTTGTTAAACATAAAATCATTCTCTATGAATCCTTTGTGGCAGTGCTTAATTCTCTCATGTCGCACCATGAATTATACTAGCCCAAATATTTAATATAATAGTTAGTTAATTAATTTAAGTAGATTTAAAAAAATTTAGTTAAGTTAGTCATTTGTAATAAATAGGTGTTGTCCTTTTTAAAATATCTTTGTTAATCATGTGTATTAGCTAAAACTACCATTTTAAGAAATATTTAATATGTGCAACAACTATAAAGACTACTTAAAAAATAAATAAATATGATAGATAAATTAAATTGGGATATTATATTTAGAACTAAATTAAATATCAAATTATATCTTATATTAAGAACGAAAAGTAGTATATCACAATTCATGTGTTCCTTAATTAACTCCTCATGTGATTTTAAACCCCATATTTGTACAGATATGAGCATATGATAAGATTTCAAAAGTTGAGAGTAACACTTAAATATACTCGATAATTAATGGAAGAAATTAATCAAAGTTTTTCAGTGCATAGAAAAATTATTGGATTGCTATATGTATTCTATAATTTTCTTGTTATTTAATTTTACTCATCCCAGTCAAATCATTATTTATACAAAGTGCAAAATATGTAACAAATTGTGTTACTTAGTGCTCTTGACCCAACAAAAAAAAGTATTACTCTTCTTGTCCTTAATACAGGATCTAATTGTTAAGTTAATTTTGGTCTTAAATATATGACCTATTTATCATATTTATTAATTTTTTTAAATTATCCTTATGGATACTCATTTAACCATAATCAAGTAAGTAAAGGAGAAAGAGTATTAAGAAAGATGATTATGATGTTTTAGAAAAAAAAATGTCATATTTCTTACAATTAACAAACTTGCTTAACTTTTTTAATCTAATCAAATTAATTAAATATGACCTATATTAAGGACCAGATGAATACTTATAAATGCGTGCAAATTAGTTTAACTTAGTTCTTCAACTCATAACTATCCGCAAGGGAACCTTTTTAGTTATATAGCGCAAATTACTCCTATATGTTAAACAAGTGATTAGGAATTTGATTTTTTTAGTTATGTATGTAAAATAAATATAATTTAGGTTGTGTTGTGTTGTATATAGTAGGGTGATTAATTCAATTAACCCTTGAGTAAGCGGCTTCATAAGATGAATAAAAACCCATTGATTTTTTTTTTTGACTTAATACAATTAAACACACATATGTACACAAATATGTCAATGGTGGGTTTAAGTTTGGGACCTCATCTAAACATAACGGGTAGCATTACCATTAGGGTAACTAACCGTTGACAAAATCCATTGATTATATTAGTGCGAGTAGTAATGACTCACATTTCTTAAATTAGTGATTAGGAATTTTATTTTTGATGTTCATATATGTGAAATAAATATAATTAGAAGGGTTGTGTCTACTGAGGGAAGTTGAGTTTTAGTAGACTAAGTGGCATAACAATACTGACAATGGAAAGACACTGCTTTATACCATCATAGCATTAGTTACCTATATTTCCACCTAAAATTGCACTATATAAAAGTGAAAACGACATTTCAATGATGAATTTTGATAAGAAAGAAAGTGAAAATGAGATAACTTGAATGGCTAATCTCAAGTTCCAATAAGAACATAATATGCAAGTTTGAAATGTTTCTTTGTTTGCTCAAACAACCCACTTGATATAATGGTAGTTAAAAGTTTTGTGATGTGATGTTCTCTTTTAGTTTTATTCAAGACATCATGATTCTTAATTATCAAATCCAAATTACAATTTCCAATTAGCATTATTAGATTTTCAATTTACATATGATCATGGCTGTTCAGTCAAGTAGTTCCCCCCAAAAAAAAGTGAGTTAAAAATTAAGGGTTTTAACAGACATTTTAAAATATTGAAAACCCCAAATATTATTGTTTTTTTCCCCTCCAAAGTAGATCGTTCATTTTTTTTGGGGGCATGTATTAAAGGTATCTCCTACTCAAGCCAATAACTAATTTCTTTTGGAGCGTAAAAATCATAAAAATGAGCTTCTCCAATCAAGGTATTTTTCAAATACATAATTGGAAAACAAACTCCTGATAACACAGATATATTGATAATGTATCTTTTTATTAGAGATAATTCTGTTTGAGACACTATTAAGCACTGAATATAGGCAACTGTTTCAACAAAAATTGAAATCTTGATTTATCACATTGTGAGGAGTGATAAAGCCCAATTTTTATGCATTTTATCCTATATTAATCTAGGATCTAAATGATAATTTTGAGATTAAAATGATTTTTATGCATTATTGGATTAATTGGTTGATTTTTGGATTTTTCATAAAAATTGAGATTTTGGATTGAAAATATAAATTTTTTGTGATCTCTTATTTTTGGCTTGGAATTAATTTTTCCTATTTCTTTGGAAACAGGTCTCATATTTTTAGAAAAATTATTTTTACAAAGTTTTGCAATTTCTTGTCTTATTTTTGTGCATATCTAATATTTGATCTTGACATAGATTATATTATATTTGGATATAATCTTTATTAATGGATGCACTTAAATTTTTATAGGTCAAGAAAGAACATATAGAAAATCCAATGGTACAAGATTATTTCTTGAAATTTAGCTACAATCTAATAGCTAATATCAAAATGGATTGATTAATTACTAATGGGCTCAAGTTTTGGATTCAAAAGAATTCTCTTTTTTTTCCATTAAAATATTCCTTTCATTCCCCCCACCGGAAAAAAAAAAGTGAAATATCTTCCTTCACCACTATTCCTCTAGTCTCACGCCTTCTCTCATAATTCTTTCATTCCATTCCATATTCACCAAACAGTATCTCTCTCACCATCATCAATTCACATCCTCTCCTTTCATACTACACGTACACACAAAAAAAAGGCCCCTTAGTCATCATCACCAATTCCTCCATTCCATGTGCCCATAGATTCATCATTCTACTTTTCATTCTCCATTGACTATGACTGTGAGTTTCATGAGCTTCATGGAGCTTGGAGTGGGAAAGATAATTTTCATGGCAGCTTGAGCTTATTGGAAGACAATTTGGGAGGAGTATGGAGTAAGCTAGAGTCTTGAACTAGTATTTAAAGACCATGAGGTTGTGAGATTACATTTATTTGTCTAATTCAAGGACTTGAGATTATTTAGTTTTAAATAATTTTGAGTTGTATTTTTATAGGACAATTTAGTTCTAGATTATCATTTTGATTCTTGAATTGGATTGATATTTGGATTTTATTTGTGTTGAGACACTTATTGGAATCTATGCTTATGAACCTTTGCATTGTTAATTGAATTTATAATTGAGTTTTTATTATGGATTTAATTATCAATGTGGTTTGAATTGCATATTTGGGTTCTATTACCTCTTGATTGTTTAATTGAGTTGGTAAATTATCTAGTTGTTTGATTGGATAATTTTAAGCATAAGTTTCATAATTAATTTGAATTATTTTCATTGGTTTTAATAAGCTTAATTAGCCAATCTTATACCGTTGTGAGTTCTCTAATAGTTCAAAGTTTTTGAAGTTGAAGATTTCCTTTGTTTCAAATAGGTAATTAAACTTATTAATTCCACTCTCTTATCACTTTTCTTTGGTCTAATTAATTGATTTAAGTTATGAAAGTTAAATCTATGCGAATCCTAAATTGTTCCCTCTAGCGTATCTGAAGAGAAATTTCTCATTTTTACTTATTAATTTTTTTACTCTTTGGTTAATTTTCTTCATTTATCATTTTAATTTTTTCTTCTAAAAAAATGCTCCTAAAAAATTGCATCTGCATTCATTTAGTTTAATTTAATTTTCATATAGATTTTTAGGACATTTGCATCTTGTATGTAAAATTAGAATTTTTTTGAGCTTCCTTTTGCCTGAGCCTCCTCTTGGTGGTACACAACTCCTCCACAAACTTTGCATATGTAGTCAGTTGTGCAACTAGATCAACTAATGAAATATTGATCACCATCTTATTTTTTTTTTGGGTGACAAATCACCATCTTTTTGAAGATATCATAAACCTCTTTGAATATCTCAGTTTCTTTCTTTTTCCTTTTAACCCTAACTACCCCTGTAGGAAAAAGTGAGACTTGCTCGCTCATTTTCTTCCCTCCTCATTTTTTTTCTTGCTCTTCTTGCAATGCTACTTGTGGTTTTGATAAATTAGACTTATCATGCGATATGGAAGTAGTGGGAGAGTTTTTAATGATAGCTTCCTCATCCTTTGAAGCATAGGTAGTGACAGGATCAGCAAAGGTAATTGAATTTCTTCTTCTGAGAGATATAGCATTAACTCCACCAATGTTAGGATTCTATTGGGTGCCAACATTAGGGTTAACTACCACCTGAGATGGCAACTTCCCTGAACCTTGTTTTTGCATGTTACTAAGTGCATTAGATAACTACCCAATCTGAGTTTGAAGATTTTGAATTTCTTGGCTATGATGCAAATCCTTTTGTTCAAACTTATCCATTAGGAGTTTCATTATGCCTTCTAACTTCACACCCTCATTTTGATTTGGCATAGTTTGCCTAAGTTGTTGGAACATTTTACCACTAGGAGAGTTTACACCTTGATTGAACTGTGGTTGTTGAGGCTGGCCACTTCCATATATGAGATTTAAATGGTCACGCCATCCAGGATTTTGTGTATTTAAGTAAGGATCATATTTTTGGTCACCTTGTGTCATATGCTTAGTGTGGCATATTGCATTCCAAGAGTCAACTCTATCATTTAGGTAAGGGCAAGAATCAATGGTGTGAGTAGCTAGAGAGCAAATAGAGCAAAATGATCCTATTAGAGCTGTAGAGTCAACTTGTGGGATGATAGGGGAAGAAGATCCCACAGGAGTAGCCATATTCTGAGAGTTTTTCATCTGAAATACAACCATTTTCTTCATAGTAGATGCTAACTTATCAATTTTGCTCTCAAGACGAGACTCAAAATAAGATGAATACAATCTAACTTTATTTACTCTAGTTTGCTGCCTAGTACTAAATTGTTGGGTATTTTTAGTTTTCTTTTCAATCAATCTCCAAGCAGCTTCAACAGTCAAGTCAAAAAGAGTACCTCCAGCTGCAGAATCTAGTAAATCTCTCTTAAGCGACAAGAGTCCTTCATGAAAATATTGAATTAGTAATGTATCTGAAATTTGGTGGTGAGCACAACTAGATAACAATGCCTTAAAGCACTCATAATACTCATACAAGGATTTCCCAGACATTTGTCAGCAACCACAAATATCCTTCCTGATAGAGGAAGTATGAGATGCTGGGAAATACTTTTCCAAAAACAACTTTTTCAGCTAGTCCGATAAAGTAATGAATCTAGGAGGTAATCAAAGAAGCCAGTTCTTCGCAAAAATTTTCAGAGAAAATGGGAAGGCATAAATTTTAATCTAATCCTCAAACACACCAGCAGGCTTCATAGCAGTACAGATCATGTAAAAAGTCTTCAAGTGATTGTATGGATCCTCGCTTGCAAGGCCATTAAATTTTGGAAGTAGGTGAATCAATCCAGACTTTAACTCGAAATCAATGTCAATATCAGGATAATTGATGCACCAATTTTGGAAATGCAAATAAGGCGAAACTAATTTTTTAATAGTCCTAGCAGGATTAGCCATGCTGCTCTCAGAATCAGAAGAGTAAGAAGAATTAGAAGAATTAGCAGTTAACTTAATAGAAGGATCACTTCCTACAAGATTTATAGCTTTAGATCTCCTTCTTTGATGAAATGTCCTCTCAATCTTAGGATCAAATTCAAACAATTCTTTACTAGAGGATCTAGTCATACACTGAACAACTATCAAAAATCAAAATGAAATGAAAAGAAAAATGCATAAAAAATCAAATTAAGTCAAAACACCACTGAAGCTGGGAAAGAGATAGCAAGAGACACCAATGGACAAATTCAAAGCAAGGGCCTTTATATCACCAATATGAAGGTTCACGTCAAAAGAGCATATACATAACGGCCTAAGAATGTTAAAAAAAAAAGAGTTTGAAAAAAAGGAAGTAGAAAAAGAAGAAGATGAAGATGAAGAAGAATGACCCAATTCAAGTTTAATTTAGTTTCTTGCATTTTATTATATTTTTTTTATTGATGCTCTTCATTTCCTTCGATGTTCAACTTTGTTTCCCCAAACACTATATCTTTTCTTTCTTAAGATTAGCCCCATTACAACCTAGTTAAAGTCTTTTTGATTTATGCTTGTAATTGCTTTACTAATGGTGAAGAATTTAGATTCTTATCAAGCCTATGAAAAGAAGATTGGATAGAATGATTTTGAGTGCAAACACAACCTGATACACTTTTGAGTGATGGGTGACAGGTACATTAACCCTGATAAGGGATTTCAAACTTAAATTCCCCATTGTCAACCAAATTGCCATGATGTTTGTTTTCTTGATTCATGAGAAGATTATTTGGATAAGAAAGATGTTAATTGCTCTAACTTGCTTTTTGCTTGTGATTGGAACATTCACTTTTGTTTGATTTTCTTTTATTCTTTTACTACTCTCTAGTCTTCATTTGCTTTGCCTAAAAGTGCAAAGGCTAAATGTGGGGGAATTGATAAAGCCCAATTTTTATACATTTTATCCTACATTAATCTAGGATTTAAATAGTAATTTTGAACTTAAATGGATTTTTATGCATGGTTGGATTAATTGGTTGATTTTTGAATTTTTCATAAAAATTGAGATTTTGGATTGAAAATATAAATATCTTGTGGTCTCCTATTTTTGGCTTAGAATTAATTTTTCTTATTTCTTTGGAAATAGGTCTCATATTTTTAGAAAGATTATTTTTACAAAGTTTTGCAATTTTTTTATCTTATTTTTGTGCATATCTAATATTTAATTTTGACATAAATTATATTATATTGGGACATAATCTGCATTAATAGATGCACTTAAATTTTTATAGGTCAAGAAAGAGCATATAGAAAATCCAATGATACAAGATTATTTTTTGGAATTTAAGCACAATCTAATAGTTAATATCAAATGGGTTGATTAATTACTAATGGACTTAGGTTTTGGATCCAAAAGAATTCTCTTTTTTTTAATTAAAATATTCCTTTCATTCCTCCCACCGAAAAAAAAGTGAAATCTCTTCCTTCACCACTATTCCTCTAGTCTCACGCCTTCTCTCATAATTCTTTCATTTCATTCCATATTCACCAAACATTATCTCTCTCACCATCATCAATTCACATCTTCTCCCTTCATACTTCATGTACAAAAAACAAAGGCCCGTTAGTCATCATCACCAAATCCTCCATTCCATGTGCCCATAGATTCATCATTCTACTTTTCATTCTTCATTGACTATGACCGTGAGAGTCATGGAACTTAAAGAGGGAAAAATAATTTTCATAGCAGCTTGAGCTTATTAGAAGACAATTTGGAGGAGTATGGAGTAAGCTAGAGTCTTGAGCTAGTATTTAAGGACTACAATAGCGTGAGATTCCATTTATCTTTCTAATTCAAGGACTTGAGACTATTTATTTTTAAATAATTTTGAGTTGTATTTTTATGAGACAATTTAGTTTTAGATTATTATTTTGATTCTTGAATTGGATTGATATTTGGATTTTATTTGTGTTGAGATATTTGTTGGAATTTACGTTTATGAACCTTTGCATTGTTAATTAAATTTATAATTGAGTTTTTATTATGGATTTAATTATCAATGTGGTTTGAATTGCATATTTGGGTTCTATTACCTCTTGATTGTTTAATTGAGTTGGTAAATTATCTAGTTGTTTGATTGGATAATTTTAAGCATAAGTTTCATAATTAATTTAAATTATTTTTATTGGTTTTAATAAGCTTAATTAACCAATCTTATACTGTTATGAATTCTCTAATAGTTTAAGGGTTTTTCAACTTGAGGACTTTAGTTGTTTCAAGTAGGTAATTAAACTTACTAGTTCTACTCTCTTATCACTTTCTTTTGGTCTAACTAATTGATTTAGGTTATAAAAGTTAAATCGATACGAATCCTAAGTTGTTCCCTCTATCGTACCTGAAGACAAACTTCTCATTTTTACTTGTTAATTTTTTTTTGCTCTTTGGTTAATTTTCTTCATTTATCATTTTAATTTTTTTCTTCTAAAAAAAATCCCCCCAAAAATTGCATTTTTATTCATTTAGTTTAATTTAATTTTGATATAAATTTTTAGAACATTTGCATGTTGCATTTAGAATTAGAAATTTTCATTTTTATTTAGGTCCAATTTATTACATTTTTCATCACCTAAATTTTTATTTAAAGAAACCCATAGCTTGCTTCTTGGAAACAATAACCTAGGTTAATCCTAAACTACAAATTAATTAAGATCTACTTTAATTGAGTACTTTAATGATAGAGGCATTATCAAGAAGCTAATCCTTTCTGTCAGACTCAACGCCAGTTGTGGTTTGTTCATTTATTTATTTATTTATTTATTTTTGCTAAAACATAAGTATCCTCCTCTTAGAAACAATCCTATTCGAGGCATTGTCGGGCACTAAATGTGAGTACATCTCTCAATGAGAATTCAAATCTTAATTCGTCACATTGTGAGGGATTAGTCCCTCCTGCTAGACTCAATCCCTGTTGGTTGTTCATTTAGTTTTGTTAAAGTTGAACGTTAGCTTAGCAGTGCTGGTGAGCCCAATACGAAAAGCAAGCTAATTAACTCAGAGCCGAGATGAACATTTAGCTTTCTCTCGAAAATGGGCCAAGTCCACTGATCTGTTGGTCTTGATGGACCACTGGGCTATGCAGAAATCCACCTGGGCTTAAATGTATCCCTGTATTTACATGTTAATGAAAAATAAGACATTATATTGTCTGCTTTTTTGTAAATAGAAAAAAAAAAGTCTCACAATTTTCTTGCAAATGAGCAAGTGAAAATTCTCTTGCAAATCTATAAACTTTTGTTGTAAATCTTCAAATTTTATTTGTTCATTTACATTTAAACACTTGTATTTAGGATTGTGAGTTTTATTATGTTATTTGTAAATTTCCTAATTTTTGTTGTAAATTATCGAATTTCACTTACAAATCTATAAACTTTTGTTATAAATCTTCAAATTTTACTTACTCATTTGCATTTAAACACTTGCATTTAGGGTTATGACTTAAATTATGTTATTTGTAAATTGCCTAATTTTTGTTGTAAATTGCTAAATTCCACTTGTAAATCGTCGAATTTCACTTGTTTACTTACACTCAAACACTTACATTTTGTGTTGTGAATTCCCTTATGCTTGCCAAATTTGGGTTGTAAATCCATAAACTTTTGTGGTAAATCTTCAAATTTTACTTGCTCATTTGCACTTAAACAATTGTATTTGGGGTTATGACTTCAATTATGTTATTTGTAAATTGCCTAATTTTTGTTGTAAATTGCTGAATTCTACTTGTAAATAGTCAAATTTCACTTGTTCACTTACACTCAAACACTTACATTTTGTGTTGTGCATTCTCTTGTGTTTGCCAAATTTGGATTGTAAATCCATAAACTTTTGTTATAAATATTTAAATTTCACTTGCTCATTTGCATTTAAACACTTGCATTTGGGATTATGACTTCTATTATATTATTTGTAGGTTGCCTAATTTTTGTTGTAAATTGCTGAATTTCACTTGTAAATCGTCTAATTTCACTTGTTCACTTATACTCAAACAGTTGCATTTGTTTTGTTATATATATATTTTTATTTGTATTTTATATTTGAATGGGTTGCTTGGCTTGGTAGTTGCAAATTTTTTGGTGTGCCAAGGGGTCATGAGTTCAAGCCCTCCCTTGGCCACCTTGTTTTAAACAAAAAAAATTCAGGCCATTAGAGGTCGGGCAGAGCTACTGTTAGGGCCACTGGTGGCCGGACTCCCAGTGGTGGCCACCTGAGCACCGGTGGTCGGACCTCCAAGCTGTGGTGTCCGAAACAGTATCTCTGGTTAATATTTATTTTTTAATAAAATAAAAAGGGAGGGGCATTATTGTAATCTCACTCTAAATTTTAATTTCAATTTGGTCCCTTGATCCTGCAGTGAAATTTCAGAAAATTTTGATCATTGATTGATATAAATTGTCTTTTGCTGTCCTTAACTGAAATTTTCCCTAAAATTTAACTCGATCTAGCTGAATAGACCAATGAACCAGTGGATTCAATTTGTATTAAAATTTAACCTCTTGCTAGGCACAGGCACACAGCTAGTTAAATAGAAAAGCCTGTTATGATTTTATTTAAAAAACATCCAAATTTAGTATCGATACCTCAAACATAATTACTTTTATTAAAAGAATATATGCGGAAAAAAGATCATAGCATGGTATATTAAAATTTAACCCCAGCTAATTAGTTAGACCCATGAATTAGTGAATTAGTTTCTTGATGATGCAAGTAAGAGTTTTAGATAGATTCATCACGTTGAATTTTATTTTATTTTTTCTATCCGCTTTTTCAAATACCTTGCTTTTGCATGCAATAATCAATAACTTAGGTTCTTTAATTCTTTTTTTAACTGATTTGATATTAAAAAAGCTGGGGAAACATCCTATGTAATAAGGACAAGTAAATTTTCAATCTGAAAATAAATTGAAAGAGTTAGTAATAGGAGAGAACAAAATTCTAAGTGATATTTAAAAATATTTCCCTATTCTACCAACCCTAGTTGGTGAAATATTTCGAAGCTTAAATATTTAAATTTTTTTCCTAAATTTTATATAATACATTGATACTAATATTAACTTCTTTTGGCCAACGATGTGACATTCTAACAGTGAAAAATTAGTTTGATAATATTTACATAAATAATGGACATGAAAACATAAATGTTAAATATAGATTTGCCTAATATATAATTATAATATTTTTGTGTAAAGAATAATTAATCTATTTTAATTATTAGCAAAAGGTTAATATATTTAGTTACATTTATTTTTTGAAAAACATTTTTAATTTGTATACTGCAGAAATACAAGAGTTTTTTTTTTTTTTGGGGGGAAAAACACTGAGTAACGAGCCTGAGGCTAATCCTTGGGAATGCAAAGCCTCCGTTCTTTTCATTATCTAACATCCTCCGTCGGCCCAGCAGCTTCCTAGTCTTCATTCAACCAGTGATTCACCGGAGGTAATCGCTGATCAGGTTGAACGCAGAGTCACAATTCATAAATCGGAGAATCTTCAATTTCACTTTCTTTCCTTCTAACCGAATTCCCATATTCTAATTGCTTCACCGGCGCTAGCACCGCTCAACCATGCCCCTTTTCAAAACTCCGTTCAACGGTTACTCCGTCAAGTTCAGTCCCTTCTACGAGAACCGCGTTGCCGTCGCCACCGCTCAGAATTTCGGCATCCTTGGAAATGGTCGCGTTCACGTCCTCGACCTCTCGCCGAATCCCGGCATGCCCATCTCCGAGATGGTAGCCTACGATACCGCTGATGGAGTATACGACGTCGCTTGGTCTGAATCTCACGATTCCGTCTTTGTCGCTGCCATAGCCGATGGTTCCGTCAAGCTCTATGACCTCGCGCTTCCACCTACTGCCAATCCTATTCGCTCCTTTCACGAGCATACACGGGAAGTCCACTCTGCCGATTACAATCCAGTGCGGCGCGATTCCTTCTTGACTTCTTCTTGGGACGACACTGTTAAGCTCTGGACTATGGATCGACCTACTAGTGTAAGAACCTTCAAGGAGCACGCTTACTGCGTCTATTCATCGGTTTGGAACCCCCGTCACGGCGACATTTTTGCCTCGGCTTCTGGGGATTGTACTGTGCGAATCTGGGATGTACGTGAACCAGTTTCGACTATGATACTTCCGGCGCACGAATTTGAGATTCTGGCTTGTGATTGGAATAAGTATGATGATTGTATTATGGCGACGGCTTCGGTGGATAAATCAATTAAGGTGTGGGATGTGAGGAACAACCGAGTTCCAATTACGGTGCTAAATGGGCATGGCTATGCAGTAAGGAGAATAAAGTTCTCACCTCATGTGCGGAATTTGATGGTTTCTTGTTCGTATGACATGACAGTTTGCATGTGGGATATCATGGTGGAGGATGCACTTGTGAGTAGATATGATCACCATAGTGAGTTTGCGGTTGGTGTTGATATGAGCGTGCTTGTTGAGGGGCTTATGGCGAGTACAGGATGGGACGAGCTTGTCTACGTGTGGCAACATGGAACAGACCCGAGAGCGGCTTGAAGGGAAGCATTCGTTCGTTTCGTTTCAGTTTCTTTTCTACAATGTGATTTTCAGTTCTCATGCTATAGTTTCATAATGTTGAAACTTCAGTACTCACTTTTGCATTAAAGTTGGTCCCATGCTGTATCTGTTCTTAAGAGGAACATGCATACTTCCCTTTCGCTGGTCATGAGGAATGGTGCATGTTGAGTAATGCCTTGTATATTAATCATTAATCCATGCACCTTAGGCATACTTGTTGCTTTCTTTCAATGAAAGGGAAAAAATGTTGCTACAATTGTGTACATGCCCTTCTCATCTATTTTTTGCGCATATCTGTATAAATTCTATGTTGGTAAATTTTTTTCCATTCCCTGTCTTGCCTCCTAAAATAGGACATTTTATTCTGGCAGGAATGGTATGGCTGCGAAGTATGGAATATGAATCATCTGTACAGAACTACGTGATAATTGAATATTAGGTTTTATAAGTTTAACTTCTATCAGGTTTACTCGTTATTGTTTTGATCTAGCCTAGAACAGTAAAATGTTTAGAAGCTCGATTCCCTATGTTCACTCCTTTTTTATGCTGCTGACAACTCATCTTCGCAATTTTGTTAATGACTTTGACTGCTGATGCCGAATCTAAATTTTTTTATCATTACTAACCAATTTCAAAGTTGGAGCTAAACCAAGTTCACATCATGGCCACTGAGCAGAATAATTGCTGTGTGCTGGTAAGTAAGCCATGTAGCTTTGTTCTTTAGGAATCAGTGAACAGGTAGATCTTCTAAGCTAACATCCTTATACTTGGTCCTAGAACAGTTTTGTGCCATTTTATACAATCATTAAAAGGATAGAGAAATTTGTCATTTTGTCATGCATAGTTGTGCATAATTTACCCCATGAAGATTTTTATACTATCCCATTTGTCATGGAATATCAATTTCTTGCTACGTCAATGTTAATTACGTCGAATCAATCAGAACAGGAATATCCTACTGAATTAAAATTGTTTCCTACCTCAATAGGACGCAAAGTTGACATTTTTCTTATTAGGTCTGACTAAATACTCTAATTTACCCTCTATTTTGCGGGAATAACGTTTGCCTGCCTGCTCTGTTTCTAAACAGAAAAGGGAGTCTGTCTCTCTCTATTTGATTTCCTTAAGTTGTCTGTTGTCAGTTAATTTACGTGCGGCTGCTGTAGCATACAAACATGGGGTAACTGGAAATGTCCCATGTGTATTATGTCCCACATTGGGTAGTGATTATGACATAAGATAGTACTCATACCTATTGGGTTGAGTCATTTTCAAGTCCTGACCTTGGTGCTTTAGAGCCAACCTAAGAGAAAGGGAGAAAGGGAACAGCTAAGCATATGGAGTTGGAAACACCAGCTGTGAAGGGTTTGTTCTCCAAGTTTTATCTCCAAGTCATTTCAAACTTGCCCCTTGTTAAAGGATATAGAGGGAATCAAAACATTCAACTTTAAGGTTTGCAACCAAAACATTGTGTTACTGTGTATGAGTAATTCAGCCTTATGAATCACAATAAAGAGGTTTTTCCCCCCTTTATGTGTTGGAGTCCAAGATTAACTTGACTCTTTTCACATGATTTGTGGCTAGCTTTAAATTTTACTTCGTTCTTAAATTGGGCAGATTTGGTATAACTTAAATATTACTGACCTTAACACTGGCAGCCATGGAAGCTTCTGTTTCGGCACTTGGCTCTGGAGTAGAACTTTTGATCTGATTTAGAAACCAAAAGGAGATTTTATTGGGGTTTTTTTGTCATGATATTAAGGATGTTCTCTTCCATCAGAAAAGGAAAAGATTATGTGGGTGATTGACTTTAGATCTTGAATCATTTTGAAAACTTACATACCTGTGCCCTTCTCCCATTCTTCCTGTGTCACTCCCACATTTCCTCTTTCCTTCTATCTTTAGTTTAATCTCAGCTTCTCAATTCAAGGATGATTGTCAATGCCATTGCAAGAGTCCCCCTGCCATCGGTTGTCTTTTCCAGTGGGTCTATCTGTGTTTGCGATGATTCTGCTGGTCGACTTCCATTGTTAACTGTTCCCAGGGCAAAACAATGTAAGGCGCTACTGTTCCAAATCAAGTCGCATATGTAGTTATGTTGAAATGGCATGAATAGCATATGGATTCTAGTATCCTCCTTGGCAGCAATAATGGGCTTGGTCCAGAATATTGACTTATCATATCCTTCTTTTTTGGTAATGTTATACCAAAAACATTCCTTTTTGGTAATGTTGTACCAAAAAACTCTTTTTTGGTAATGTATTTACATAACTCATGGATTGGGCATGGGGCCTCTATAGTCCTACCCCCTGTAGTATTTCTTGTAAGGTCTCAGTCTCCTGGTTGTGTTTTGGATGAATCCCACAATAAAAAAAGTTTAAAATTATTAAATCTTAAATAAGGAATTCTTTAAAAAAAAAAAGGTGTTCTTTGCAAGTCAAATATTATCAATATTTGTTAAAATATGAAAATAAAATCTGATTTGGAATTTAAGGGTGTGTTTGGTTGGAGGGGAGGGAAAATGAGCCCCTCCCCTCATTTGGTTAAAAATTTTGGAGGGGAGGGGAGCTAAAATGTCCCCTCCCCTCCTCTCCCTCCCCCCATTTTGGCTCCCTTCCAAATTGGGGGTTTTTGGAGGGGAGTCAAATTTTTGGACCATTATGTCCTTATAGTTTTTTTAATATTCCACTTCTACCCATAAAATATATTATTATAATATTTATTTCAAATAAAAAATATATTATCCTAAGTTAAAAAATAAAAAATATATACATTATTATAATTAAAAATATTATAAAAATTATTTAAAAATAAAAAATTATTTAAATAAAAAATTATAATATTATAAAATTAATTATTTTTATAAATATATTTTAAACCTGGAAAAAAAAATAGCCTCAAGAGAATAAAATTTCATTTTTCTTAGAGCATATAAAATTTGTTAATTTGATTATTTTAAATATATTATTATATTAATTAGAATAAAAAATTAATGTATCAATTTTTTAATACACATATTAACATGATAAGACTGAATTTTTATTAAATTATATGATTTAAATTAACATGTAAATTAATTTATATAATATATCAATAAAAAACATAAACTAATATGTAAGGGTAAAATGGTAAATTGATTATTACTATCCCTCCCCTCCCCTCCTTGAACCAAACAAGGGATCATTAAATATCCTCCCGTCCTCTCCTTTTTAATCAAACCAAATAAGGTGAGGATGAAACCTCCCCTCCCCTCCCCTACCCCTCCCTCCCCTTCCTTCCCTACCCTCCCCTCAAACCAAACAGACCCTAAGTTTTCTTTTATTTGATATAAATCACACAATATATATTCTAACAAAAATATTCTGTTATTTGCTCGAGAGTTCTTGGTTCTGATGCAAACGGAAAATTTATTTAAATTTTTGCTTTTGGGAAAATATGTTTTATTGAAAAGAAAGGATAACAACACAAAAATGGAGCCTTGGGAACTCTTAGTGCCGTATGTTTACAACCGTTTGAAATGTGCTAGTAAAAAGACTTGTAGCGTGAGAGTTTTGAGTATAATCTTTTCAAATATAATTCAACTGAAGTGTACGTATAAAAAAAAAAAAAATCAACTGAAGTGAGAAAATAAGATAACGAGAGGAGGATGTCATTTACCTCTCATTTGAGATATTTCAGAATTGAGTTTAACTCCTCTTTCTTTCCCTCACCATTATGCTTTTTTTTTTTTAATGAAAAAGCAAAATGGAAGTGTATACTGTAAGGATCAAATTAAGGTTTCATTTGGATGGATTGGAAAATAAAGGGAGAAGGATATTTTGGAAGGAAAAAAATCCCCCTATTTGAGAATTTTTCCTTATAATATTCTTTTCTTTTTGTTTTTTTCCCCGTCCAAACTAAAAATAAAGAATTGTACTAAAATAAAATGAGTCGACAATCGCTGTAATACAATCTTTTTCTTCTTTTGTGAAACATCACAATAAAATTTATACCATTCTGCAAATGAAACAATCAGATTTTCTGAGTTTTCAAAGGACAGTCACAGATTCCCCACAGCTCAACTTGTAACGATCCCAAGAAGCATGTATGCTAGACCACAAAAACCCCTCGAACTCATTACTCCTCCAACTAAACTCAATTAAATTTAAACAAATTGGGCTTTACTTTGATCTCTAGATGGTTTGTAAAGGTTGGCCTGTAAATCGTCGATGCCACTCCATCTTGTCTTTTTCATGAGTTTCAAATAATCAATGCACAGCTTAAAAAAAATCTGTTAACATTGACTAAAAATAATAAATACGAAAAAAAAAGTACTAAAAAAAAGGCTCTTATTTATAAGAGGGCAAGTGAGAGAAAAATATAACAATAATAACAACAAACCTTATTCTACCAGGAGGGATCAATCACATGGATCACATGATGCCATTATGTTCTATCAATAACCAAGTCTTTTAAACACGTTAACCAGAATATCTTATTCAATGACCTCATTAAATATTCTCCTCAGTCTTCCTTTGTCCCTTTCTAAAAGATTCCAAACCGTTTGATCTATCCTTTTTACCGACGCTTCCAATAACCCTCTCTGCATATGCCCAAACTATTTCAAATGATGTTGAATCATTTTCTCTTCGTTAGGCACCATGGCTACTCTTGCTTTGATAATTTCATTTCGAATCTCATCTTTTCTTGTATAGCTAGTCCCAAGCCTAGATAAAAGAAGAGGGTTTCGAACTTCAAGAACAAGTGAGAGAAAAATAATGAGAAAAGAAAAAAGATGAAACAAAAAGCATGAAAAAAAGATGATGTAATTAATTATGGATAAAAGTGATAAAAATGCATTTAATATTTAGACAATTCAAAATTTATCTTGTTAAAAAACCAAACCAATTTAAATATTTGGATCTCATGACAAGGGTAAGAGGTGCTATAATTTAAGCTGAAATAATATAACAGAAAAGGAGAAGAAAAAGAAACAAAAATATGAGAACCAAGAAAACCAAGAGCTTGTTCGTTTCTGTTTTTTGGTTCCCGAAACAATTTTATAAAATTGTTTTTAAAATAAGTTTTAGAAACAAAAAATAATAAAATCTGTTTAATAATTGTTCTAAAAAATTACATTTGAAATTTAATGATAAGCTTTGTTCTCAAATGAAGAAATGGCCATTGAGTAAAAAAGAAAATGTTCTCAATCTTTTCAAGAAATATAAAAAAAAAATGTGTTGGTTTCCTTTAGTTTAAAAACAGATTTCTATTTTTTTTTTGTTTTTAAAAACATTTGACTAAAACCAAATTGCCAAGCAAGTTTTTTGTTTTTGTTTTTAGAAATAAAAAACTGCTTTCAAAACAAAAAACCAAATAAGACTCGAATAACGAGACCATTAGCTTGTTTTACATGTTCTGCAACCATCATCTGCGGTCTTAGCACCAGAAGCCAAACAATTGAAACTCAGCGCAAGTATTGACAAATAATCAAATACATATACTGCTGAACCTGAAAATTACAGCTACGATCATGTACTGTCATTTACATCAATTTTCAATGGACAGAACAGGAAATAACAATGAAACAGCAAATAGCTCATGTCTACAAAATTACACCTCCCAAATATTTGCACTACTTTTATGACTCTGGCATGCTCGGACAAAGGCTCAGCTAAAACATATGAAAATAAGAACTAAAAAGAAAAACTTAGAATATTGGAAGGTCGATGTAGTAATAACAATCCTACCACAATACAGCAATGTTACTCCAAAAGCAAAGCTAACTACTGCATTATTACCAAATCACCATGCTTAAATAGTGATAAGTAGTAAGCACACTATAGATAAAACAGAAGCAGACTGCCACATTGATACAGCACAACATTTTCGATTTGCTATTTCTTGTGACTGGGAGCACAACTGATTTTTGGTGATCCGCATCAAAATTATCATTGGAGGGAGAGATAATTCCACCATGTTTTCATGAACGTGCTAGCAATCAATCCATATAAACACTAGCTCACAATGCCTGGAAACTCATACCGTATCGTCTCAAAATTCTTTTTATTTTCCGTGGTAAATGGGAGCGATTAAATCCCAAGCATGAAACTATACATGACAGCCGACAGGGGACCTGAGTCCCAAGTATACCATTAAGAACAAGGGTCCTTATATACAGTGGGGGCTACCTCACAAATAACAGCATTAGAAGTATGATGGGATCCTAACTTAACCAACATGTCAGCAAGGCCATTGCCCTATCTGGGTCGATGAGAGAACTCAATCTCCCATTGACTCTTACAACATTGATGTATCATCAAGATAACTGATGACTACTGAATTCGCTGGTAAGGTTTATCCCTTCGCTTTCCTAAAGCCTCTCTTCCAAGCAAAATAGAGGCCCTCTAAAATTTTCATTTAAGAACTTCTGGCAGTATTACATGACAACAGGTAAATAGATAAGAAACTGCACAAACAGTAAAAATGGAAATAAATTTAATAACTTTATAATCGCTTATCATGAAAAGAAAAAAGGATGCCTAGAAAGCAGCAATACTTGCTTTCTGTAGTTGTATCCATAAGGACCAATACACTTGCTTTGTGTAGTTAATTTTTCTAATATTTCTTTTGCCAAAGCATTACAAGAAATGCCAAAATGGGTATACACATTGGCTAGTATGTTTCCTTAGTTTACCAGTTTCAAACACCTCAAAACCCCAAAAGCCATTTGAAACTGTTTTAAGATGGAGCGAAAAGTGCAAAAATTATACAAACGCATTTGAAATGCAATAAAACTCAAGAACAAGAACTAAAACACACAAGAAATGGGAATGACAACTGCATCAGAAGGCAGCACTTCTAAGTATGAAACATGTAAAACTTACTACAGAGATAAACTCCCTTCAAGTATGTGATAATTCTGTTGTTCTTAAAAGCCGTTGGCCTGCAGATCCTTTGCACTGATGAATGCAAGGAGAGAGCATGCATGGTAGAAAAGAGTTCAATAGCTGAACCCCTCTTGGTCTTATCTCACTATAACCTCAAATATTTCTTCTAATGTTGATCTTATCTGACGTTGGAGCTGTCAATTAGTGTCTCCGGTCAAAGATGGCCCTATCATCAAGCATCACCACTCTCTAGCAGGGTTATTTTCTTCAATCATTATTTCTCTCCAAAAGCAAAAGACATCAACTGATCAGTTTCCCATGAATTTCCCGCATCAATAGCTTGGAATTATCAGCAATGCGTTTGCTTTCATAAACTAAATAACCACATAATTCATGCCTAGGAGCTGGTTTCAGTGAACTTAGTTCAGAAAGTGGATTTGCTATAACGTTATTATCATACAGTTCTTTTGCCGGCTGTACATGCTTCCACCAGAAATCAGATAGTGCCATTTTCATTACATCCCAATACTCCGCATCATGATATAGCCTAAACAGACTACTTCCCTTTGGAGTCCAAACATAAAAGTCCATCCAATCCTTCCCTAGAATTTCCATCAAACCCTGAGCTTGGGGAATATAATACAGTGGAATTTGTGACCAAGGGGAAGCTTTACTCATATCCCCATCAAAAAATGGGCACTTTATCTCCAGCACCCCATGAGAAGGCAACTCATACAGCATCCTGTCAACTACACCATCTGGTGAAGCAGCTAGCCAGTCATCATCTGGGTTTGCATTATAGACTTGAAATTCAGGAAATACGACAGTATTTCCAGTTATCAGTTTATATCGTTCAAGTGCCTCCTCCTCTTTAATATTGCTCCAACAGGTAGCAAGGTTTCCAGAGAATGGTTCAATTGCACCTAGCTTCTCTAACCAAAGTTGGACCCTTCGTCGTGGCCAAAATCCAATAGCAGCAGGAAAAGTGCTAGCTGTCAGTTTGTTCTTTCTAAGCTTTTGCCAGTTTTTGAACCAGTGCTGAAAACGGCTTGCTTGAAGAAATGGATATGTTTCAGATTTATATCTCAACAAATCATCAGCTGAGCTTGAACCTCTGGAGGGATTATTGGAAATGCAGGAGTTCGTAGTAAATTCTCCACAATCCACTAATGAAATTTCAGTACTGTAGTTTCTCCTTTTACCCAGACACACAGAAGGTACGATAATATAACAACTATTTTTGTGTTTATATTGTGGAAGACGAAGAACAGAGAAGGAAGAGACAAGTTCCATACTGCCAAGGAAGAGTAACACCAGATAAGCTACAGAAATATTTCGAAAATGGAAATAACATTAAAAAGAGTGTAATATGGAGATAACATGAAAAGAGTTTTAAATCAGCAGTAAAAAGAACTTTATTCCAAACAAAGTAATATGGAGAGTAGGGAAGAAAAATTCTTTTCCCTTGTCTAGAAGCTCCTGCCGCAATGATATCACTCAAATACCAGATATGCTTCATATATATAACCACGATATAAACATCACAACTAATAAGAAACAGATGGCCAATAATGTTTCCTCAAATCATCACTTGGATTATGAAGAGTGTATTAATTGATTGGAATTCTTGTAAATTGCACTTATATACTCAATTGCTAAACCGAAAACCTACTTAATATACTCAATTACTAAACCAAAAACTTACTCAATGTCTGAAGGAACCCTGAAATGAATATTCCATCAGACTAATGAATATACTATTAGGCTTTGTCTCTAGCTAGATGTTTGATATCATAGAGAACAGTACAGTCACGCCAAAACTCATTTCAACCATTAAAAAAAAAAAAAAAACCTGCATTCGTATATTCAACTGAAAATAACAAGAAAAAAAATAAATATAACTCTACAAAAAATAAACTTTTCCAGGCCTTACAAGAATGATAAGTTCCCGCAATTCCTTGTGCATCTGCAAGTGTTCATTCATTTACATCAAGATTGTTATCCTTCAGAACCTGCAATGTTGATTCAATCCTTTTAGGGGAAAACATAAATAAAACGCACTATAAAGGCGTTAAAGGTTTTGGAATGAAAAACAAAACTAAAGCGGTATCCCAAAAATGGCTACTGATACCAAACTAGGGATAGTAGCTTGGTAAGAGAGTGACTTAGCCCCTGTTTCATGTAGTGAAGGATAAATATTCCACGTTCCCACTCCAGCAAGAACCCCCAATACACGCAGATATATTTGCAAAGATATCAAGCAAAAATCACTAAATATGGGGGAAATGACACCTGGAGCTCAATTTCGGTAAGCTCCATAAGCACAAACTTAAATTTCAACCTCTGGGAAGTAAAATTTTGGGATAGTAAAAGGCCTATATTTTAGCATCTTTGTTTTTTCTTCTTTTAGACATGTTTTGGTTTCCCAGTCCACAGTCCGTAGAAAAAGAAGCTAGTTTTCAATGCTTGCCTAAGAAAAGGAAAAAAGGAACAGGATCAAGAATGAAATTCATCACAGATATGGAGTGAATTGAAAGAGAAGGAAAGAAAATCATTCAAAGTACCTGTTTAGGGAGAGTGGTGGGGTGTATAAAGGAGGAGAAAGAGAATGCTAGGCAGAATGAGGAGGGAAATGCTTCGTGGTGAACCAATGAAAATCTATGCGTCACCAATCTCATCTAATAAAACCAAATAAAAAACATATATCCAATCAGAAAAGAAGATACGACATATTGTAAGAGCACAACATTCTTCAGCTCATTTCTTAATCTTAAGAAAAACATGCTCATCAAAAAGTGCAATTGTAAGAACAAAAGCAGGCATGACCTAGCATATGAACACAGTGTGAAAATTTAACGCACGTGACAGGCTAGGCAAAGATTTACACAGACACACTGGTAATGTAATTCTCTCGAGCCTATGAAAAAAGAACTCAGGTCCTCAAAGTGCTTTGTATTCCCCAAACTTTCATATATCAAGTAAACCAGATTCGATTAGAATCAAAAGTTTAAAAAATAACGTTTATATTGTATCTCAATAAGTAAAAAGGATTTAGGTGATCGATGAAATAATCCCACTACATCTTCAAAAAGAAGAACACTAACCAAGTCCCTCCGGAACAATGAAGAAACTTGAAAATTTCAATAAACTGAGCTTCAGGAAAACCAAATTCAAAGCAATCTGGGCTGCTATATAGACCCACTGACTGAGAGAGGACGCGCTCACCCGGTTTACACAAGGGATGAGCATCACAGGGATATACCCCTATTCAAATGTTGAAAGTTCATGATTAACTATGAAACTATTGCAAACTAACTCACGGAAAGAAAGAATGAAGAAATTTCAGTATATTTTTTTAAGCTTAATTCGAAAATGAAAAAAAGAAATAACGACAACAGAGAAAGGGTGGAACGACGGCGGAACCTGGACTGAGAAGACCCGCAGCGACAACGCCTGCAGGAGGAGGCGGAGACAGTAGAGAGGCGAGCAACGTGCAGAACAAAATGAGAGAGTAGAGAGGCGAACCCCGAGCTGGGGGTGGTGCGGCGACGAGAGAGTAGGGAGGCGAGCAACGAGCAAAACGAAACGGTTCCGCAACGATATTAAGGAGGGAAGCGAGAAGGGTAGAAGAGGAACTATGATTTCTGAATGAAGTCGTCTAATTTTGTAAACAAAACCATCAAAAAATTGTAAAAAAAACTCTCACCGCAAAAAGGCCCCTGCCCAAATAAGGAGACATTTAAGATAAAAATCAAATCATAATTTTAAAAGTATTTTTATGATTTATAAAGTAAATATATGAAGGAGTTTATTTTGTTTTGTGAAAAAGTGCTTTTTAAAAACACTTTTGAGGGTTACCAAACACCCTCTAAATAAAGATAAACGAGCACCCACTCAATTCTAGGGGTACACGTGGGAAGGGCTGGATAGGATAGGACACCTGTCTAATACCCAGCATAAGGTATGAGCAGGTTGCATTTTGCAGCCTTAACTATTTTGGGCTGGATAGGGCGGGCTTTGTTGCCCAAATGGTGATGACCTGTCAATATTACATGTAAAAAAAACTTTCGTTCATACCTAAAAATTACATTTCATAAGTTTACATTTTCACATATTGAAATTGTCCAGAAATAATTCAAAACAAGTCTTAGTAAATATCCAAATAAATAAAATTCATAATTTATTTAGAACAAAACAACTTTCAAGATTGTAATTAAAGCCTTAAAATTCAAACAGTTTGCATCAATTTCCACAAAGCTGAGAAAAGAATAAAACGTCTAAAAAAATTGAAAAAGGGTTGAAGCACATTGAGATATTCCATTGAGAGTTGGGGATGGCGATGTACTAGAAGCTTGATTATTCATTCAAGTGGAAAAAATTAAATGTTACCTAAAGGATTGTAAAAAAATATTAAAACTGAAGCAATGGGCTAACAGGAATAATATAGACCATATAAAAATTGGAAAAAATGAAAAAAATCTTAAAATCTTATAATAATTTAATACTACCTCCGATCCTAATTATAAGACCCAGTTGACTAATTTGAGGAGATTAAGAAAGTAAGTTAAGTTAGTTATTTGTAACAAATAAGTGTTGTCATTCCTAAAATATCCTTGCTAATTAAGTGTTTTGGTTAGAACTATTATTATTAGAAGGACTATCTTGGGAAAAAATGCATAAATATGAGAGACAAAATGGATTGAGGTCTTATAATTAGGACCAAACTAAAAGTCAAACGGGGTCTTATATTAAGGACCGGAGGTAGTATAACCACTTTTAATATGCAAAGACTTATTATATGATACAATGCAGTTAGCAGTCCACACAACTAAAAGACTTTTTTCCATCATATGACTTGTTCATAAAAAATTAATACAAAATAACTAAATATAAATTAAATAAAAAATAAAACACGTAATTCAGGTAATTAGACCCCAATTTTCTTTCCTTGCTCCTACCCCAATCTTGTTTTCTATCTTGTATAAATATTCAAAATTATTGATTTATACAAATATGTAATGTATGAACTCCATTCTCTAACAAAGAAAGTTGTTAATGGCATAGAGGAGAAGACTGACTTATAAATAGCTAACATTACAACAGCAACACATAATAGGATATACCCAATAAAGCTCACAAAGAACAAGTTAAAAGCAAGATACTATTGCTTCTTTAGAAGAGTTAGATCCCCTAAAATGGAAAACTAACAGACATATGAAAATAATAAATTAAATTGCAAAAAAGAGGGAGATAACTTTTTTTTTTTAGGATAAAGAAATGTAATATATTAATATTAGTTCATAAATTATAATATATATATAATCCGGGCAAGGCCAAATGGGCATGGCAGCATGTCCTGCCCGATGCCCAGCCCTGCTTATGAAAATGCTCAGCCCAAAAATGTCCATTCTTTTTCAGATTTTTTTTTCAGGCTAGGTTGGACAATTTTTCTTCGGGCTCAAGCGGCCTTAGTGGGTATTTGGGCTTCATGTATACCCCTACTCAACCCTAATTTTGTTTATGATATATGTAATATTATATTACTCTTTCGATCCTAAATATAAAACCTCTTTTATAGCGTCAATTACACTGTAAGAGAAATTTTATATTTAGGACTGGAGGAATATTATTTTTGTATACCTAATATCTTCATGTTATTTTTCAATTATATTCAACACTCTAATTTTGTTTGTAATTTAGGGTGTTAAATGTACTGATCGCAAAATAAGATTATAATCAGTGGGCCACTAATGATTTGGTAAAGAAGAATACTATTATATAAGATTTACAACTAATTAATTTTAATAAAAATAAACAAGCATATATTCGTGAATGATAAGCATACGCTCGTGAATGATCACTACAATTGGGGAAAAAAAAAATCTGTTTGGAGATTTTATATTACTAATTGATGGAGAATTAATGACAACTTCTTGCTTAAATGTCATAAGAACTTAAAAATAAGAAATACATGCTTATGAATAAGTACCGCTATCCAAAAAGTTCGACTTGGAAATTTTATCTTAGTAACACCCTGACATTAAATGTACTCTGATATTTGTGTGTATGTATAAAATATTCCCGGCATTATTATTATTCTAGAATACTCCTCCGGTCCTTAATATAGGATCTAATTATTAAGGTGGTTTTGGTTCTAAATATAAGACTTATTTTTCATATTTATTAATTTTCTCTAAATTACTCCGATAGATACTCTCTCAACCATAATCAAGCAGAAGAAGGAAATGAGGTATTAAAAAAGATGATTATGGTATTTTAAGAAAAATATGTCATATTTCTTATAATTAACTAACTTAGCTAACATCTTTAATTAAATTAAATTAGTTAAATATGTCTTATATTAAAGATCAGAGAAGTATTTTTTACTTTTTATAGTACAATCCAGCAGCAGTGAGATTGGGTAAGTGGCCCATCGGTTTATGTTACGTCTCTTCTGATGTAGATATGGAATTATCTTGTCCTTAGAAGGTTATACATATGGAGCAAACTGCTCCACTAACATCAGTTAAAGTTTGCTTTAGTAGTGTAGTTTTTAGAAGAGGTTCTTTATAATCATCACGGCCAGCGAGGTCGAGGACGGCGCACGCACTGGAATAACGGCCAGGGACTTCGGATGCCAGTTCTGAAATTACTTTACCCTCTTCAAATGTTTATGACTAGTTTAGAATAACTTATAAACAGTTTTTCAATCATACTTCATAAAATATGAGTAAGTTTGTGATAAAAGTTTGGTCTTAACTTACATAAAATTGCTTATAAGCAATTATACATCGCTGATCCAAACAAGCTCTTTGAAATTGGAAAAGAAAAGGAGAGAAAGGGTTAATATTATGGTTAATCTTTATGATTTGATCCAATTTTAATTTTGTTTCCTATATTTTCAATGATTTTGTCCCTTATAATTTCATAAGAATTTGGTTTGAGCTTAAGTATAGAAACTAAAACGAAAACTTATTAAAACCACATAGATAATTTATTAATAGGAATCAAAACCAATAATTTGAAACCATAGAAATCAAAAAAATTCAATCAAACTATAAAAAACTAACAATGATGTAAACCAAACAAATCTCAAATAAATACACCAAATAATTGGGGGAAAAAACATATAGCTTCTCACTAAAAACGATACATAGAACACAAGAAGAGGTTTTATTCATTTTATGCCAGACACGCATGCACAATATTTGATCGAGCTGGTTCATATAGCAGAAACCCCACAATAGTTTTCAAGAACAGAAGAGTTACACTACAAATAGGGCTTTTATAGAGATGGTATGCCATTTATTTATGCCCAAACACACAAAACAAAGACGCACATGAATAGACACAAACATAAGGCAGATGGCTTCATTATTGTAGAACTACTTGGAGCTGCTTCAATTCATGTGGCAGAATCAAGCTTCACGTTCTTCTTGGCTGGGTAATAACCCCAGCAATTGATGTTGCATACACCTAAGTGATGACCAATATTTCTTTTGATTTTGATATAACCTTGTTCTCCCCAAGTTTTTCCCCATGAGTTCTTCACAATCCAATAATCAAGACCGGGACCAAATGAATCATATCCAACAATCAGCATAACATGATTAATGTAATAAGGTGCAACCTCAGAGCAGCCACTACCGTTGAAGAGTCCCTGTTTATGCAAAGAAATTAGGAACGAATGGAGTAATTATCTATTTTATACAAAACAATTAGCTTTAATTAATAATTACAAACATTTAGTTAATTACTTTCCCGTTTTGTATTAATTAATTAATTAGGATTTCAAGAAATTAGTCTCTGCTCATCCACATATATATACATATTTATATATACACACGTGTGTGTGTGCATATACACACGACTTACATGGTGGTAATGTTGAAAATCTCTGCTGCCAGCACATGTATAAACACTAACAGGCTGTCTAGCAACAGCACAAAATAGAGGATGTTCTGATTTGGTGGATGTCACATTTTGATACCCATCAATTGTAAGAGCTATCGTTTTTCTTCCCCTGTTTCCCGGGGGGGGGGGGGGAGGGAAACCAAGATCATCATCGGGGCAAGAAGAAGATTGAGAAGGAGGAGAAGAAGTACAGAACAATTACAGACAGACCTTTTGGTGATCGCAGGTATCATTCTTAGCTGTATAAGGCTAATCAGCCTATGAGGCATTCCACCATTGTCGATGGCATATTCAAATGCGTCGTGGACATAGCTTCCTTTGTGGCAGCCATTGCTATAAGGATCGCACGACGTAGGTTGTTTCTCAGAAACACTCACAAGTGCATCGTTGTCTATTTTATTAATCCCTTCAATGGCTCCCGTTGAGAGTGCCCAACAACTATCTATAAACACAAATCCATAAAAACAAAGCATAATAGCATATAATAGTCACTCAACCAATCTAAGTCTAAATCTATAAATATTATCTCCCGACTTATTCATAAAAGAATTATTTTTAGTTAAATTTGAATTACACTTATTTTTTAGGCAAAAATATATCTGATCCTCTAATTTATACAAAATTTCAGTTTAGTCTCTCGATTCTATTATTCTTTTAATCCTAATATTGTTAGTTTCAAATAAAAATTCTTTAGGAAGCATTTGAAAATAAACTTAGTATATCCATATTTAAAAATACTTCATTAACAATATCGACATTTTTTAATTAATAGCATTAGGGTCAGAGGGCTTAAAAGATAATAAAGGACTAAAATGAAGCTTTATAAAATAAAGACTATATATGAGGTATACTTTTACCTTCTTTTTTTTTTTAAATATATGGAGGCTAAGATGTAAAAGCAAGAATTACTCGTACTCACCACATTTGTCTTGGTCTTTAACATCAGTTACAGCTCCGAAGTCCCTCCAATCCAAGGAATTAGGTGCATGTGGACAGTAATAATTGTTCGTCAGCCTCATCAATGTTGCCTCCAAATATGGGACCCTTGTCAGTTACTCTTCTAATCCTATTTATAAATCACTTCTAATATGTTTCGTACATACTAAGAAAAATCTTAAACTTTATTAACTCTTATTTAAAATTCAACAACTTTTTAACTTTATTTCTATTTAATATACATTATATCTCATGTAAACAAAGCCAACACAATAATAAATAAAAGATAAAATTGTACATCAATAAAAAAAAATTTCTCTCAGTACCTTTTAAATAGAACTAAAAATATATTCTCTTTCTACTCTATAAATAAGACCAGAGAAGTAAATAGGTTTCTTTGAATTTCTCATTTCGTTGAATCCGAGAACTTGTTCAAACCAAGATGATAGTTATAGACTGATGTTCTTTTCGCATTTTTCTCTTTGATATACTCCTCCGGTCATTAATATAAGATTCATTTAACTAATTTGATTAGATTAAGGAAGTTAGGTAAGTTAGTTAATTATAAGAAATGTGACACGTTTTTCCTAAAACACCATAATCATCTTTCTTAATACCCCATCTCCTTCTTTTACTTGATTATGGTTGAGGGAGCATCCATAGGGGTAATTTAGAGAAAATTGATAAATATGATAAATTGATCTTATATTTAGGATTAAAACCAATTCAACAATTGGGTTCTATGTTAAGGACGGGAGGATTACTTCACATTGTCTTTGAAAATCTCAAATCTCTCTGACAGTTCATCTAGGATTTGATATTCTCGTTCGTGTTGCTTCTGCCACACTTGGAATGGCTGAAAGATCTCTTCCTCTGTGGTGAGCTAGTCGAGATCATCGTCGTAATTCACAATGGAGGGCTCTCCCAAATATGGCATATATTATTGGGCTTGGATTATTCTGTAGACACAAGCTAAAAGAATCACATTGGAGCACACATGTAGAATGTGAGAGGCGCAAAATAAAAGGTCATGAAAACCAACATTTGCGGTGCGGATTATGTGATGATTCTATTCTGAGACTCTCTCTCTCTCTCTGTATTTCTCCTTCCCTCTGATTCTCTGCTATCTTTTTGGTGATTTTCTTTCTTTCTGCACTTTCTGTTATTTCTGTGAGTGGATGTTCATGTATTTCTAGATATTTCCCATTGCTTTCATCACATACACACACAAATAATATTCAGATTTCAGTGCAAATTTACTGTGTTCATTGTTATTTGTTTTGATATCATAACACATGGAAAAAGACAGAGTGATTTGGATAGAATAAGAGAAGCCACTGTTTGATCAAATGATAAGAATTCAAGCGATGGGCTTGTTATATTTGCAAAAGTGTGTCCCGGATATACATAAAGCCCGGATTAATATTGAAGGAAATGCAAATGTGATTAAAAAAAATACCTTTTGTCCTTGGTATAAGAACTAGATAATTGATTTGTAAATATTAAATTAAATTATTTATTTATAATAAATGGACATTGTCTTCCTTAAAACAGCCCTATTAATTATGTGTATTGGAACTATTTTTTGATGAAAAATCATTAATGTATACAGTCATAATAGGGATTATTTAGGGACAAAATAGACAAATATTAGAGGCAAAATGGATTAATATCCTAACCTAAGTGGCTTTTATATTAAGAACAAGAGGTAGTATTAGTCTTTGATGAAAGTGGCAACACAAAAAATATGACCAAAATATTTTTTTGGGACCAGAATATTCGTTCTCTTCCAATAATGCTTCTTTTTAGAGAGCCAAAAAATAAATTAATTGTTTATAAAAAATGTATATATTGGTTTTCTTGAAGTATTTATTTTAATCATTGGCTAACTACTCCCTTAAAGAAAATCTATTATATGTATAATTAATAGGGAGAGTTTTGGAAACAAAATATAAATTTGAGAAGCAAAGTAAATTGAGGTCATATATTTAAAATAAAAACCTCATACTATTTCTTTAACTTAAGACCCAAGACAGAGGAGATTAAGTTTTAAGAGATTTATTATATAAAGTTTTTAGAAGTATAGTTTACGATTAAGTTTTGATAAATATTGATAGTAGTTAAATGAGTTAGTTAATTTTTAATGATTCTATAATAATAAACCACATAAGTATGTGTTTCACTCTTCCAATAGAGGAGGCTACTTAAAACCAAACATGCATGAATAAAATGCAAATCCTTCGTCCCAATATATATGATGAGGTTTTGAAGACATGAAAAAATCTTAACGGCCATGGAGATTGCATCATATATATGGGGACCTTGCGGGCATCATGGGAAAAAAGACAATGTAAAATCATACGCAGTTGGGAAAGAGTGTCATATTATTAAGAAATCTTTCCTTTTGTTCAGAACAGCCTCAAACGCAAAAGGTTTAAGATTGTGAATATGTTTAGGTATCTACCAAAATTACTTAGGTCACATATATTCTTTTACGACAAGCATGCAAAACTCTTTTTTTGTTTTTTGGGGCGCGATAGACATGCAAGATCTTCTTGTATATAGGGCAAGCATACGTTCAAGCAAGTATTTGTAAAACTCACTAGTACAAAATAGATTTTCTAGGCTGCTTAAAAAGACTTCTTATAGCGTTCTCAAACTAGTGTAGAAATAGTCGATGTAGAAAATTATATTGAACTTGGGTGTCACTAATTACACTTGGTTGTTTTGGATACTTTTGATTGATTAGATAAAAAATTACTTTCTTTTTTTTTTAATGTCTGACAGCCATTAAATTAAATCAGGGATTTGGGGATGGAATGAGGGCTTGTCTTGGAAAAGAAAACTCTAATTTAGACACTGGATTAATCAACATTGGTGCAAATTATCGATTAATTTATATCACGATAGGAAATTAAAAGTTCTAATAGCCCCATAAGAGTTCCCTTTCGGGCTTGGAATGGTTATGGAATAGCTCTGCCAACAAGTACGCTTCCCAATATTTGAATTTATGTTTTCTTCCTTATGGGAGTAAGGCCGCTATCACCTCAACCAAGAGCTTGTTAGTTGAATGCACCTTATTTAATTGACCAAGATATTAGATTAATTAAGATAATTGGCATTGGGTATAATAACATTGAAAGATATTTATAATAAATGAACTCTCTTGATGAACAATGTCCATTATTCAGCTAAGATGTCAATAATTGGGGAAAGCATGAGTTAACAAACAGAAAGGAAATTAGTAGTTCTAGTTCGCACTTGACCAATGATCAAATCGTTTGCGTCTATTCACTTCCCTTATCTTCATTCGTGTTGTGATGAACCATAATGGCTAATTGTGTAATAAGGATTTGCTCATGTTTGCTTTCATTTAGGTTGTCCATTTTTGGAAGATAGCTAATCATTAGCGGACTGTTCACGGAGATTTGCTTTTGTTTAGGTGGTTCTTATACTATTCGAAGATAGGTCGTCCTTTTAATAAGGCTGTTTTGTAGTCATGTGCATATGGACAATTCAAAACTCATGGAAAGGAAAGATATACCGTTTGACACGTAAAGTCTCCACATATCACCATGGGAGTTGAGATTGAAAAACTCACTAGAGGTGAGCAGCACTTATGAGATATTCTGACACAGTAAATAATGGCATGTTCATGTTGTTCACTTGTAGGACTTTTTGGTAATTAATTATATTATTTCTTTAAAATTTCACAATGATTCTTCCATTAATAAAAAATTAACAGAGAGCACATATATTATTTTGTGTCCTAAGGATTTGCTTGTTCATGCATGTTTGCTTCTACTTTGGTGGTCCATAGTTGGAAGATAGCTAAGCTAGCTTAGCTAAAATGTAGAAATGGGCAAAAGAAAATGCTTCACTCATTTTAATTTCTGCCAACGAAATCCTTAAGTGATTGGTATGAGTAAATTTAAGGTCTTGGTTCAAGTTAACTTAAATTCTTTTGAAACTAAGGGTCTGTGTGGTACGGAAAAAAATTGAGGAAATGGGAGGGAAGAAAAAATTTTAATAAACTGATTTTAAAAATTTGGAAAAGTGGGGTTAAAATTTTCTAATTAATTTTTCTTATTCTTTTATCTTCTATTTTCTTTTCATCAACATTTTATAACCCCATTTTTCCAATTTTTTAAAACGAGTTCATTAAAATTTTTTCCCCTCCGTTTCCTTCCATTTCCCTCATACCAAACATACCCTAACCGTCCAATAAAGTTATAATTAACACTACTTGATTGTTGGAACTTGTAAGATAGCTAAACATGTCCTCAATCTTAATCAGTTAATATTTCTCATTATTCATATGTACGTTAGCTTTTGTTTAGATGGTCCATTCTTGGATGATAGCCAAACAATGTCTCAATCTTAGCATCTTAACACCTTAACATAAACTCCATTTGTGGCTGCATGATAGACCCTATCTATATTCTTAATACAAAACACTTTACAAATTTTAAAAAACAAATTAAAAAAAACAGTTGTGATTCATTTTTTTAAATATCTTTTTTTTTTCACTCTTATCTTAAATGATAATGGTTTTTTGGGGTCAGAACATAAAATTCACTTTAAACTTGGTGCTATCTGTTTGTCTGTCTCTGTGTTTTTCCCCCTCAATTCTTGTTCCTGTAATTGCACATCTTTTGTTGATTATTAGCTTGATTTAATTAAAGTGTGCAAATTTAGTACCTTGCAATGATCTTAATTAATATAAACATTTGAGTAATAACATTCGATTCATTATTATTATATCATTTGTGCGATAAATGTGCTCGCAAAATGTAATTTTTCTTGGTGTAATATTTACTTTAGAGGAAGAAAAATTATAATATTCCAAGTGGCACAAAAGAAAGAAAAACAACTGAGATTAGCAAATACATAATTGTTTTACGACGAGTATTAACATGCACCAGCTGAGAGTTAATTTAATGCCTTGGTTTTGTCAATGTGGTATCAAATAATCAAACCATATAACAATTGCTAATTTTTCTTTTTGAAAAAAAAAAGGTGGCTAATTATCAGAATTACACATGTGAACAGATTTTTTTGTTTAAAAAATTAATTTTGGAGACAGGAAAAAAAATTGTTTTCTGGTGCCATGGACATGTAAACCCATCTTGTATTTTTTTTTTGGTTGCCCACCCAATTCACCGGAGCTTTGTTCCGACTACATTTGGATCTGACCTGCGTTGCGCACCTGGCTGTGGTGGATGAGTCTTCCAATGGGGATTTCTGCATACGCTAAGACTCGAACTCGAGACTTCATTTAAGCGGTACCCATCTTGTATTTAAGCAAGAGTATATTAAAGTAAGTGTTTAGAATGGGCTTCTGACAAGGCTGGACAAAACGCCAACTATCTCATAGTGGGCTTGACATGTGAGGACATTTATAAAATTTTTGTCTTTTATATGCATATATTTTTTAAATAATTAATAATTATTTTTTATTTAATATAATTTAAATACAAACAAACATATCAACAACTAGGCTTAAACCTTGGATCTCATTCAAGCGTGGTGGATGGTGTTGCTACCAAGGCAACTAGCTGTTGGTAATTTGATATACATATTTAATTCGAAATTTCAATAATGAAAAGTTTGAAGGGGAGGAGGAAAAGATATTATCTCTAATTAAAAAATAATTATGGGTCATAAATAATTTAAAAAATAAACCTTAGTTTCTCAACATACATGACATCGAAAAGAAAATCGGTTTTGACGACATTGAAAACTAAACTCTTCTGCTTAACCACATGGCGGTCACCTCTCGGTAAAAACAAACCCAGTTTAAGATAGCAAATAGAACATAAGAAGAAGGACCAATAATTAAAGTGAAAGCACTCTCGGGATCCAATAGAAAAGATATATTCCTTTGGTCTTGTTTATAGGATAGAAAGAGAA
The DNA here is from genome assembly GCF_004799145.2 of Neltuma alba. Lineage (NCBI taxonomy): Eukaryota > Viridiplantae > Streptophyta > Magnoliopsida > Fabales > Fabaceae > Neltuma > Neltuma alba. The sequence continues at coordinate 210,156 of NW_021635595.1, read as the reverse complement.
GACATTTTTTGGTCCTATTTATAGAATAGTGAAAGAAAATTCTTATATGGATGTATGATTTTACTTTTCATTTATTATTGTGTTGACTTTATTTATATAAAGCATAATGTATATTAAATAGAAATAAAGTTGAAGAGTTATTAAATTTTAAATGAAAGTTAATGAAATTTAAAATTTTTCTTTGTCTGTGTAAAACATATTAGAATTGACTTTTGAATAGGACCAGAAGAGTATGCTATAAAGACCTAATTCAAAATCAACTAAAACTATGAGGATTTTATAATATTATGAAAAGTATACATATGGGATGACACATAATAGATCCAAAATATAAGATAATTCACGTATAGGCTTTTTTTTTATAAAAAAAATTTGGATTTTTTCCCACAGCACAAGTTTTAAATTTTGAATGTCAGTCACACCCTACTCCAGCTTATTACCAATTGGGATATTAATGGTTCTAGTTGAAGTTTGAAGTTGTCACGATGGTAAAAAGAAAAATAGAACATTTGGGCATAATTCTTTAATTGAAACTTTTAAAATAAATTAGACAGAGCACAAGCATTTTTCAAGGAAGGCTCTATAACAAATAGAGCATTTATTCCCAAAGCATACATATATATTACATCATTTATTTATGCCAAACACACACACAAACACACACACATTACTGTGTTTGGCTTTAACTAGTACTATTATTATTGCCTAGCAGCCATTCATATGGCAGAATCAAGCGTGACAGTGTTTTTGGTTGGGACGATTGGATAGCAATTAACATTGCATACTCCAACATCTAGGCCAGTGTTTCTTTTGAGGAAGAAGTAGCCACCAGCTCCCCAGTTGCTTCCCCATGAGTTCTTCACGATCCAATAATCTTGCCCACTAATTGTACCATATCCCACAACCAACACGCCGTGATTGACAGTACATGGACTGATGTTCCTGCAGGCTGACTCATCTATGATTCCCTGCTCATGTCACAAGTAAACCAAATTTAGCTTCCAATTTATTTCGAAACCTAGTAAAATCTGTCTCTCTCTCTCTTTATATGTATATGTAATTTGGGCAAATCAAAGAAGTTAAATAAATTAGTCAATTACCACAAATATGATCTAATGTCCCCAAGGTATCCATGCGCAATACTAAACTATATATCAGTTTACAAACTAGGTAAATTAGTTTAGCAAAAATTGATAAATATGAAAGATAAAATAAATTTTATGACCATATTAATCTCGGACTAACTTTTATGTTAAGTACTAGAGACATGATGTCAAGTAAATAAAAAAAAATTAATACATGGTTGCTCCCACATTCATTTATATAACCAAACCATGAGATCAAATATACATGACTTACATTCTGGTAAAACATAAAATCTGGGCCACTAGCTTGAACAAGAGCAGTAACGGGCTGCCGAGCAACTGCGCAAAAGAGAGTGTCTTCCGATCTGGAACCTACCCACCGATGGCCATCAATTGAAGCGTTTCTGAATGTTTCCTGTTTCAAAAGTGAATGTATTAATATATAAATCTGGTAAGAAGAAGAAGATGAAGATGAAGATGAAGATGAAGGTGTGGCCCATATGCATATAATACTATCTCCGGTCCTAAATATAAAAGCTAAATTGATATTCAATTTGGTCATAAATATAGATGACTTCAATCTACTTTATCTTTCATATTTATTCAGTTTCTCTCAAAATGATCCCCATGGTGATTCGCATGTTAAAATGTTTTTATTTTAATGCATATGATTAATAAGGATATTTTAGGAAAGACAATACTTATTTATTACAAATAACTAACTTAACTAATTCTCTCAATATTTGCAAATTAGTTGTCATACCTCCGATCCATAATATAAGAAGTTCGTTAGAAGAAAATTATGGTCCAAAACATAAGATGCTGTCAGGATAATTAATGTTATTTTTTTACTTTTGTCTCTATTCAATATAGGAGAGACAGGAGACGGATTTGAGATACTAAAAGTGTAACATTAAATGCAACTTTATTTTTTTATGGGCAAAATTGTAAAAATTTATCATATACATATAGTATACACATTGAATGACTAAGAGCTAGTATGAGGACCAGAGGTAGTATGAGTTTTAGAGAGGCTTTGAGGGGGAGAACAGGGAAGAGCACTAACCAGAAAGGCATTACAGGTACCATTTGTGGCTGTGTAAGGATAAAGTACCTCTGAGGCAACTCCACGATTTCTGATGACATAGTCAAAAGCAGTAGTGACATAACCTCCTTGGCAGCCAAAGCTAGAAGTATCACAAGATACGAGTTGCTGTTCAGAAAGGCTCACAAGATTTCCTGTGGTCAGTGCATTTATTCCTTCAATGGCTCCAATTGCAGAGAATGCCCAACAAGATCCTTTAAAAACATCAGTTACCATATAGATTAGTCACTGAATCTGATTCATTCCATGTGTATAAAAGTGGACTTAGATTTAAAAAAAAAAAATACTCAATTTAATCTTACCACAGTTGCCTTGGTTTTTAACAGGAGTTACAGCACCCATAATCCTCCAATCCCAGGTGGTAGGTGCATTAGGGCATAACCTGGGTTGTTCCATCTTATTATTACCCATTTTGGCTTCTTCTACCGTGGATTGGTCTATCTGAATCTCACCCAAGTGGGTTTTGCTGAATTCCTCAAAAGTCAGATCTGCGAACTCGTTCAAACCCAGGCTATACTGAGAGGCTGATGATCTCTTTGCGTTCCTCGTCACGATGTAGTTCAAGTTGCTTTTGAAGATCTCAAACCTCTTCAACTCCTCCTCTTTGCTTTCGTATTCTTTGTTGTATTCCTTCTGCCACGCTTTGAACAGCTCAAAGACGTTTTCATTTGAAGTGAACTTGTGGAGTTCATAATTGCTCAGAGAAGAGAAGTCGCCAGGAATGCTACTGAAAGAGAGACATATCATCAAAGAGAAGGAGAAAATTAGAAATAAAGACTTAGAGATGAGAGAAGCCATTGTTCACTCAATAAGCAATGAAGAAAGCTGACCTGCCATCTTTGCATGGGTGCGCCACGTATATATAGAGCCTTCAGAGAAAGAAAGGCGCATGTGAATAAAATGATTATTCTTTCAAGTGCAAGTCCACAAAATGTTTACGCATCACATAAATAAATTTCAGGTCATGTAAGTGGAAATGTCAGATACGATAGAAAGAAAATTATAGCAGGAGGATATCACGGATCTCACAAAATTAAAGTTGAGTTTTCGTCAGATTGCAAAGTTTTTAATTAAAAAGAAAAATTTTAGTTGGCAAAGTTTTCGTCAGATTGTATGTGCTTGATTTATTGTTATTTTCAGAAAAGGCAAAAATGCACTGTTACTATCCTAATTTTACAGAAGTTTTCAATGTTATTTCTTAATTTTATAAAGTGGTTCTTCACTTCTCTAACCCTAACACAACGGATTTCATTAACTGAATTTTTTTTGCCAACTTTTATTAACGGAAAATGCTGATGCCACAATTTTATACTCCCCTGATGATATTTATAAGTCAATTTCAAACATGTTTCATATCGAACAAAAAAAACTTTAAATTTCATTAACTCTCATTTAAAATTTAATTGCTTTTTATTTTTGAGAAAATCCCAATTAAATCCATCTGAAATAATAAAATTCTAATTAAGGCTTATACTTTTAACAAATTCCTAATTAGGCTAAGTGGCCTAATTAGGGATTTTCAAATGTTGCTAAAAGACCAGAATGCCTTTTTGTAATCAAAAAGGAAAATTGAATGTAGGTATAAGCCTAATTTTAGTTTTAATTATTCTAGTAGATTTACCAATGAGGATGTGGTCTTTCTTAGATTTTATGTCAAAATTGTGTTTCATACTTGTGAACGTTATGTCAACTCTAGAATTTATGGGCTTTTAGTTATTTTTTATATAATAAAAATTTGATACTGAATAAATCTTAAAGACTGAAAAATTGAAGATGAATTGATGAGTCTTAATGTAATTTGTGAAACAGTAAAATTAATTTCAATAGATATTCAAGAATTTGGTGAATCTTTAATTTGATTTTTTCTCGCACAAAAAAAAAAATCTTTGATCTTGTTAATCTTTGACATTTGAAATCGTAAAATTTTTATTGGTTCCCATATTTTTGTAATTCTATGGATATTTAGAAATTATACATTTTTTATCTTGACTTTTCAATTATTTTTTATTGGCCATAATTGTGATTTTTCTTTTTTGTTTTTTATATTGATAATGTTTTTGGCCAAATTTTCATATGATAATATTTAAAGAAAAAACATGTTAGTTAAATTCAATTAAAAGAATTAAAACTAAAATTAGGCTTTTTAATTACGAAGGGCATTTTGGTCGTTTAGCAACATTTAGAAATCTCCAATTAGGCCTCTTAGCCTAATTAAGAATTTGTTTAAAATGTAGGCTTAAATTAGGATTTTGCTATTTCAAATATACATTATACCCATGAAAATAAAGTCTACATGATAATAAATGAAAGATAAAAGTATACATTTATATGGAAAAAAATTTTCTATATCTTATAAATATGACCAAAAAAAATTTTCTGTTTGTCTTATAAATAAGATCAGAGGAGTAAATAATAAAAAATTTTAGACTAATATTTTGATAGAATAAGATCAGAGCATTAGCATTTGAGATTAAGTACACGGAGAAGACTTGTTGCTAACTATCTATCACATTAACTTTGATGTTTACTATTTTGCTTTTGCTATTTGCTATTCTAGTTTCAAAAATTCTATGACTGTATCAGTAATTTTGTTAGTGGCTAGTTGTCGGTTGGGTTGCTAGAGCCGATGACTAGCCGCTGTCGTGGTTGCGGACACTGAAGCTCTAATAGCTAGCAACCGGCAAGGGGTCAGGGCGGACGAATACTTCGAGGGAATTTAAAAGAAAAACGTAAGGGGAAGTAATCTTTTGGAAAAATTTAAAAAATATACCTGCAAAATTTTAAAATTTCAAATCAGAAATTATTATAAAAATGTGTTGTTATTTACTTTTTAAATATGTATAGTAAATAAGACTTATTTGAAATTTTAAAATTCAAGAAGTATTTTTTGAGATTTTTTCTATTATTTTTTCCCCAATATTTAAAATTCAAATAAATGAGACACTAGTGACCCTCATTTGGGATTTTGACAGGTTAATGTATTTTTCCAAATTTTTTTGGATAAAGGTATCGAATTTCAGAAATTTTTGGTGGTGTCTTCTGCATCATATTAATGTTAAAATAAGCATAAATTTTTGTGATTGCTCCCAATAAATATTTAGCAATAATTATGACCCTAGAAAAATGATTTTTTTTACAACTTTAACTTTTGGAGATTTCAACCTCTTGAAATAATAATTTCAATATTTAAGATAAAACTGGTGAATATATATCTTATTTAGGTATACAAAATAGTTTCAACAATCGAGGGTTGAATCTGCGTAGGTGTAAATGATGGAGCCATGGAGGAATTCAAACCATTCACATGAGAAGTAACTCACGTTAAATGCGACTTCTTCTGCCGGAGTTGATGAATTCAACTTCTCATTAAGTCTTGTTTTCTTTTAATTTTTTCAGAACAAAATTATGTAGAAATAATTTGATACAATAAACAACATATGATAACCATGTAATATATGTTATAAAACTACAACAAAAGTAAAGAAGAAAAGTATAGAATTAAAAAGAAGAGAAAATAAGAGTATTTCTCCTTCTATTTAATGTATAGGTATAACTTTACAACTTTAACAGAATATACATATTTTATAATTATAAAAAATAATTGTGAGATAATGAAAATAATGTAAGATATCAGAGATAATAGGCAAAATATGAGCATCCACACAAATATTATTATCTTCATAACAATATATTTATTTTTGTTATAAATTTTATAATTGTGTGATATCTAACATCCAAAAATAAGACTTTTCACCTTCCTATATTTCCCTTAACCTTTATTTGTATAATTAAGTTGTTTAATTGTTTTTTTTTTTTTATGTATCTGTAACTCTTTGGAGTTAGTCTTTAATGCTGGGACCCTGCAAGTAGAGGTGATGTACATGCATTTGGGACCATGAAGTGGAATAAGAATCACCTCCTTTCTCTTCTCTCTTGTCGTACTCATCTCTCTCATCCCATATCTTCCTTGCATTTTCCTTATTTTCATAATAGCTTTTCAATTGCTGGCAATATATATTTATTTTGCTGATTATATCAATATACGAATATAATATATATATATATATAGTATATAAATATATAATATACCAAAATAAGCCTTATTTATCCTTGTTTCTTGCTCTTAAAAATTAATTATCAATATATCAATACATAATATACATATTATTGTCAAGCCATGAACGCTATACGTTATGTTCAACATCACATCTTAAATTTGGCCCCAAAAAAAAAATCACATCTTAAAATTTGAAGTGCATACTTTGCACCTGAAAACATTTTTAGATTCAAAAACCAAGTTTTAAAAATATTTTAAAGGAAAAACATTTGTGAAAAAATTTATTATCCAGACGCTTGTATAAAAATTGGGGACAATGACAAAACCAAAAAAATGAAATTTTGTAAATGCCAAATAAGGAATGTCAACAAAAATTTGTTGTCATTTGCAAATTCAGACTTGTCAGGATTTGTAATTTTCGGTTTTTTTTTCTATGATTCCCCCTAAAATTGTATATGAAATGGTTATTAATAATAGAGACATTAAATTACTTGCACAGTAATTGGCAGCTTTGCACGTATAGGCGAAAGATAAGGCATTTTCTGACAATGGTCAATTCTAACAATTTTACTTGTAAATTTATGATATTTTAGTGCTAGTTTAGTTTGACTGATAAATCTGCATTATGTGATTGGCAAATTTGGAATTTTTGAGAATAAATAGCTTGTGAATTTATCCTTAAAAAATAATTTCCCCAAAATATAAAATATCCCAAATTCACAATAAAACGGATCTTCCATCAAATTAATTAGTCTTTTTCAATGAAATTACCATTGATCTTTAAATACTGATATTAATGTATAATATAATATTTATAAAGTCACTACTTACAAGCTGATAATCTGTTCTTCTTTTTGTCCTGGATACAAGCTGATAATCGCTCATTCGTTTCTTGAGATACTGCAACTCGTCTTTGATGTGCCTTCTTTTCCTTTCCTGTAGTTTGTTTTAATTATATCCTTATAGTTTTGCATGATTTTTAATTATAGTTTTAGATGACTGATAAAAAAAACTACAAAAAATCTGATTAAAAATCAGGTAAAATATGATTAAAAAATAGTACCTAATTAAAAATTATATGAAACTATGATAATCTGATAAAACAAGGAAAAAATTATGGGGACTTAATTAAAATTCAAGTAAAATTATAAGGACATGAATATTAAATTTTCTTTATTCTAAGGAAAAGACTGATTTGTTCTTGTGGTAATCATTTGAGTGTCATTTAAGCTCTTAAACAATAAGTTTAATTGATTTGAGCCCGTATTGTTACTAAATGTCATTTAAATTTTTAAATGAAAATCGTTTAAAATACAAGGCTTTTGCATTAGTGAACAAAATTAAGAAGTGTTTCCAAATAATATCTGATCAAAGTTTAAAAAATTAAAAGCAGAAAAGCCAAGAAGTTGCTAAAATATGATGAAGAAAAGGAAGGATTTGTGATAATCAAAAACGCAAAAACAAAAGAAGAAGTAAAGATTTATGAACGTGCATGAGTTTCACATTTAATTCCCATCAGTGCTTGTTTTTGAAATTGTGGAGGTAATACACCGTATCCTTTCCCTGAGTTTCAAAAGAATCTCCTGTGGTCTGTCTTATGAGAAAGGGCCAAATGCAGGATTACACGTGTTCTCACTGTCTGTCCTTATGGGCCTAAATGCAAACATGTTTATATTATTGACTACAAAATTTTCGAGGAAAAAACCTACCATGACCAAAACGAGTATAATAAAAAAAAACTAGTTTTTTTTATAATCAATTAAAGTTTGAATTGTGCGTATATACTTATTTTTTTGATAATATCTTGAACATGTTATCTCTAATAAGAAGATATCTATACTTATAAAAAATAATAACAATATTAGTCGAGGTATATCTTCGTTAAAGGCTTTAATTAAAGATTCTTTGTTCTTCGAGGTTATACCATTTTTAGTTTTTAAAATTGAATTTCATTTTGATTTTTTTTTGGTAACAACTTTATTTTGGTTTTAGTGTCTGAAATTTGAAATCAGAAATTTCTATCCCTAAAATTTAAAACCAGAAATTTTATTTTTTTGAAATTTGATTGCATTTTGATTTTGATCTTTAAAATTTGATTTCATTTTGGTTCACCTAAAAATTTTTTGTCTCTGAAGGACCAACCATTGATTTCAAATTTTAAGAACTAAAATTAAAATGAGTTAAAATTTCAAAGAGTGAAAATAATATTAATCTTTTTTTTTTTCCAAATAATTCTTTGTCGATGAGACTTCGTATTGGTTCATTTGCTAACTTGATTTGCATACTTTCAATGGTATGATTAGACACGTTGAAGTGTACGTCAATAAAGGGGTCGTCTTTTTTTTTTTGGGGGGGGGGGAGGGTAATTTAAGAAGCCGGTGAATTATGTGATAATAAAATTGCGTTTGAATGATAAACTACATGAATTAAAAAGAATTAGAGAACGTAATATTATCTCTGGTTCTAAATATAAGAGTTCGTTAACTAATTTGAGTAGATTAAGTTAGTTATTTGTCATAAATATGTGTTGTCTTTTTAAAATATTTTTGCTAATCAAATTTACCAGTCAAAACTATCATCATTAAAAGGACTATCTTGGAAAAAAAAGAAGAACAAATATGAGAGATAAAATGAATTGGGATATTATATTTAGGGCCAAAATAAAAGTCAAACAAGATCTTATATTAAGAACCGGAAGTAGTATCATGGTGAGTAGTTAATAAAAATATAAACTCTAAATGGCTGTTGGCAAAAAAAAAAAAATGTAAATTCTATAAAATAAAAGCTTAAATTAAAAGAAAATATAAACTCATCCAATTGTCCCCATCAACTCATCAAGCATGCTTACAGAGGGCCTGCGGTGAGATTTGCACAATATAAATTTAATTTCGATGATTTTAAATTAAAAAGTATTTTAAAAAAAAAAAAACTCGCAATGATGTAATTTTAAATTTTGTGATTTAAAATAAGTTACATTGTTTACATAATACAAAATATGGGATCTTCCTTGAGAAAATTTTAAAGAATTTGATTTAAAAAATTAGAAAAATGGGGTTGTAAAATTTTAATAAAAAGAAGATATAAAATAAAAGAATAAGAAAAATTGATCAAAAGCTTTTAATCTCACTTCTTCATTTTTTTTAAAATGAAATTTATTAAAATTTTCCCCATTTCCTCTGGACTAAACAAACAGTAAATTATATATAATTAATGTATGGAGAAATGTTTTTAGTTGTTAAATAATAGCCTTGCTGAAATAACATCCAAAACCACATCAAAAATAAAACGCGGAATTTGCTCTAACATAATATTAAGTGTTAAGATAAATAAATTAATGAAAAATAATTTTTTTTCCTTCATATTGTTAGATGAAGTTGATGTACAAAATCAGCATCGATCACGTAACTCGTATTTGTTGAGGTGCGTGCTTTCCTTTGATTCGTTTGTGTTTGAGAATACCAAAAGGTACTTCTAAAAAATATTTTTTCACAAATCAAGACATATCTTTTCACATATTTATTTTTTACATTGTAAAATTACTTTTAATATCATAGTTTGGTTTTTATCCAAACATTCATCTATTCTCTTAACTCTTAAGTCTTTTATTTCTAAAATTGAAACAACTAATTTGTCTCTGTGGCAATTATTCGTTTAGTTGAGTGACATTTAAGATTGTCACTGAAATTTTATATAAAAAAATCCATTTATAAATTGTATGTGTCTTTTACAGTAACAAAATTAAGGATGTCCTTTCTTTTTTTTATTGTATACAATTTAAACAAATACATATACAAACATGGCAGTATTATACTCAAATCTTAAACTTCATAAACGCAGTGGATGCTTTTTTTTTCACACTTACCAATGCTAAGGCATGCTTTCAGGTTCAGAAAACGTTTATAGAGATAGTTATAAATCGCCCACTAACAAGATCTATATATTAGCAGTAAGATTTAAACTCACTACCTTATGGATTTAAATAAAAATCATTTATAATTTATAAGTCTATTGCTGTAATTAACAAAATTAAGATGGGTGTTTCAAAATAATATCTCATCAATGTTTAAAAAATTAAAAGCAGAAAAAGCCAAGAAGTTGCTAAGATATGAAGAAGAAAAGGAGGGATTTGTGAATGTGCAAGAGTTTCACATTTAATTGCCATGAGAACATATTTTTGAAATTCTAAAGGTGGTACATTGTATCCATTCCCTGTTTTCAAAGGAATCTCATGTGGTCCGTCTTATGAGAAAGGGCCAAACACGATATTGTCCCAGCGGGGTGCCTCTCCATTTCTTTTTCATCCATTTCTCTCCACCTTCCTAATCCTCACCATTTAATCTGTGGCTTAAAAAGACTCCCCCTTCTCTCTTTCCACGCGACGCGATCATTCCCTATTCTTTCCTTCCCTTTTTCTTCTTTTCTTATTGTCTCTCTACCCTTAGATTTAAGAAAAAATCCCCTAAAAAATGGCTGTTGAATTTTAAAATTCTAAATCGGTATTAGTTACTATATTCGTGAAAAAAAAATTACTACACTTGAAAAGCAAATGACAAGACCTTTTTGTAGTAATTCCTAATTTAAAATTTTAAAATTTAACAGTCATCTTTTGGGGATTTTTCCTAAATTTAAGAAGGAAGATTGTTGCTAAAAAGGCAGAAAAATGCAGAGAAGATTTTGTAGATATATTATTGTACGCAAAAAATAGAATAATAAAAATATTACATAAAAGGGACTAAACTGTTAAAATATTGCATGCCACTCAATTAAGATGGTAGAGAAAAAAGTTCACTAAAAAAAAAGATATTAGAAAAAATTCAGTTATAAGAAGGCAGTATAAAATTGTTTTGTTTCTTATTTAACAATTAGAATAACGACAATTTTTTGCAAAATAACAAGTTTTACTGTTTTTTAATAACATTTGAAGGGAGGAGTAACAATGGCCATAATTTTTCTAATGACGATGGCGTTTTGTTCAGGGAAAAAAAAAACAGAGAGAGTGGATTAATGCAATATTTTCTGAAAGTGATCCACACTTGGAAAAAATTATATTGTTCTTATAAGATCCCAAGGACAAAACCTCGTTCTAAATAATAAGGGGTTAATAAAAATTTTGGTCTTTCAAGTTTATTTTCATTTTGATTTTGATCCCTTAATCAAACCATAAGTTTTACTTCCTCGTGTTTTTTTATTTAAAACATTGGTCTCTATAATCTAATAAAAATTTAGACTATTTTACCTCTTAAAGACAAAAACCTATACTTCGAAGTTTGAAAGACTAAAACCAAAATGAGGGTAAGCTTAAAGAACTAAAGATTATATTAACCTCATAATAAGTTAGAAAGAACATTGTGAATTTTATCCAGAAAAAGGAAAAAAAGAAATTGTGAATCTGAAGGTAAAAAGGTCGAGAGAGAATAAGAGAATGAGGGGGGAAAAAGGAAGAATAAGGTGGAGAGTGAGTGCGCGGAACAAAAACGGAAGCAAGAGTCTGGTAAAAAAACACACGGAAGCAAGAGAGTTTTTGTAGCGTATGATGTGAAGGAACTTAATGTCGTGCCTTTTGCGCTTTTTTAGCCACAGATTAAATAAAGGGTGAGGATTAGAGAAGTGGAAGCGAATGGATTTAACAAAAAAAAAAAAAATGGAGAGACCCCGCGTAGAATATTACACAGTTCTAATCGTCTGTCCTTCTTCCCAGAAATTATAAATACAAAAATGTTACATTATGGACGCGAAAATTAATGAGGTGAAAATCTAGGAAATTTGAATGCGTTGATTCCCACAATGTGCCTATATTTAGTATTTAACAATATTAATGAAATATTCTTAAATGTTAAAAATTGAATTTCCTCACGAGCTAATATTATTTTAGTTTTTTAATTTTAAAACCACTAAAAAAGTGATGATATTAAGATCTTAAGTGTTAATAAAATATTCTTAAATATTAAACTATTAAGTTCAGTTTTCAAAATAAATATAATTATAGACATTCAAGTTTAATGATTTTAAAGTTAAAAGACTAAAATTTAAAAATATTTTTTTTAAAGTTAAAACACCAAACCTTTATAAAATTAAATAACCAAACTCATCCAATTGTTCGCATCAAGTGTGCAGACAGAGGGTTTGCGGTGAGATTTATACCCTCTAAATACAGTTTTAAGATTTCAAATTTAAAAGTGTTAACCGATAATTTTCAAAGGAAAAGATTATTCTTTCAAAAAATTGACAATTAAGAGATTTTCTTTATTTTAGATTTTATATTTTAAAATAAGTTACATTATTTACAAAATATAAAATATGTGGCATATTCTTTAAAAAGAGTTTGTGTGGTGTGAGGAAAATGGAGAGGAGGGGGAAAATTGTGGAGAGGAGAGTTTGATTTAAAAAATTAGAAAAGTAGGGTTATAAAATTTTAATAAGAAGAAAACATAAAATAAAAGAGTAAGGATAATTGATTAAAAGCTCTTAAGCCTATTTATTCAATTAATTTTTTAAATCAAACTCATTAAATTTTTCTCCCCTTTCTTTCCCCCCATTTCCTTCCTAACAAATAAATAGCAAATCGTATATATAATGTATGGAGAAATGTTTTTTGTTGTAAAATAATAGCCTTGCTGAAATAACATCCAAAACCACATCGAAAATAAAGTGCGGAATTTGCTCTAACATAATATTAAGTGTTAATATAAATAAATTAATGAAAAAAAATTTCTGGGTATATTCCAACTTGCTTTTGTCCGCGTTATTTCACCTAGGGTTCCTGACACATTCAAAAGCCATATGAATATATAAGTGTTTTTTTTTTCTTTTTGTTTTCTTTTATAAGCACAAATATCTTCTGAAAAGAATTCTATTTGAGACACTATCGTGCATTAAATGTAGATTCCTTTCATAATAAGAAATTCGAGGCTTATTCATCAAGTCATATGAGACTAATACTTCTTACTAGAATTAATCCAGTTAGTATGTAGAAGTACCCTTAATCTGCATGAGTTTTGGGAGAGTGTTGTCTTCACTTCCCATTTTAAAACCATAAAACTATGAATAGAATGTTTAACTTTTTGAAAAATAAATAAAATTAAACTATTAAATTTTAGTCATGCTAATTTAAAACAATAATTAAAAATATTTTATAAAATCATTTTATATAACATGAAATCTCTGAACCGTTTAAATTGTAATTTTAATATCTGAGATGAGGAGTGAATGAAAATGAAGGGAAAGGGAAGTTGAGAGAAACTTTTCTCATGAGTTTCATATTTGATTCCCAAACGATTGGCAATTTATGTCATGACGTACAAATTCTTTAGGCGGTCCCCTACAGCATTTTTAATTTTTTGTTTCAGTGCTGGTCCAAAAAAAGGCATTACAATCATTTCTCTTTCTGCCTAGGAATAATGAGATAAAGACAAAAATTATTTATAAAAAAAACTATTGATGTATACCTTTGGATAGTTTTTCCTCTTTGGTTATTCTGCCTGATGAGACTCAACCTCCTGTTTGCATAAAATGAAATTTACATGCTATTAGATTACAAAACTTTTTTGAGTCCGTCCGATCATTTTTATAAGGACTTCATAACTTTCCGCATATAGATTGATTATATTAATCCAGTTAAAATTAATTGAATCGTTAAAAATTTAAGTTTTCCCCTTAAAAATTTATCAATTACAGACCATGTTGTTTAGTTCGTTTTGTCATGTGGAAATGATAGTTTGAAACGAAAAAAATGAATGTAATATTAGTTTAGGGCTAAAGAATCTAAAATTTCAGTAAAAAACCAAATTTTCATTAAGTAATTAGATACTGATATTCTACTGACACTAAAGACTTTGTTAAGGTTTGATGCCAATATGTTTCGTTAAAGGATAGTTTTAGATTATTTGCCTTTGTCAAAATTCTAATTAGATTAATCTCAAATTAATGGATCGGTCTTGTAACTTTTCAAGTTTTGTTTTTTTCCCATTCTTGTTTCAAAGACTTTTTTTTTTCACTGCAAGTATTCTTTTACTAAAGGTAATAATCGTATTCAATGCACAATTTGACACTAAATATAGGGTCCGTTTGGATTAGTGGTAAAAAAAATAACTTATTTTCAATATGACTTTTAAAAAAGTAAGATTGGGTAATGTGATTTGTGTTTGGATTGATTTTTATAAAAATTACTTTATAAAATAAAAAGTTGTTTAGATTATGATTAAACAAGTAAGTTTAGTTTGTAGAATAACCAAAATATATATGATTTTTATTAAATAATAAAAAATGATTAAAAATATGAATTTACAAAATATAATAATTTTAAATTATTATAATAGAAAAAATATATTTAAATTAGAAATCATAGTAATGTAAAAAATTTTGAACCAAATAATATCACATAATTAATTGGATAATATACTCTGTATAATTTATGTAAATATAAAATAAAAAATAATATTAAAAATTTAAAATATTATAAAAACTATTAAAAAAATTTTCACTTAAAAGAATATTAAAAATAAATAACTAAAAACTGATTGGGAAGCACAAAGGATACGGAGAGAGAAGCACAAGAACAACATAAATATAATGGCAAAAATGTCTTGATTCTAAAAAGCTATTTTTGCATAAGTTATAAGTAAGTTTTAGGTGCTTTTATAATTGTGCTCAAAAAGGTAACTTTTGAACCATAAATCAAGTTGGCTAAAAGTTGTAACAAACAGCTTACAAATTTACAAACTAACTTATCATACCTACAAGCTAGTCTTCCCTCTCAAAATGCTCTTGTTATTTTCTTTCTTTCCAACTTTTCTTCCTATCTGAATATAGAATGTAAAATTCAATTTATAAGATTAAAATCTAATCTAAATTTAGTTATAAAAAAATCTATCCAAATTTTTAAATTATTATCTGTAATTTAAAGTTAACGTTTTTATTGCGCTCACATCTATTTGATAAAGGTAGCCCTTTTTTTTTTCCCTTGTTTCTTCAATCAATATTTTTTCACTCACCAGGAGAGAGGCCGGTTTTCTTTTTTTTTTTTTTCAGTTGGTTTTTGTGGACAGTAGCTATATGATTTTATTCAATCAATTATGAGTTTTCTTGGCAAAAAAAATAAATATTTTTTTAAATTTAACGTTCAAAATATTTTTTTCTTACATTCTATACCTTTCAACATGAAAAAGAAAATCTTCAACAGCCGAAATATTTGAAGTTTATATTTTAAATGATCAAGGTTCCAGATTTTCATATGATATCTTCCAGCTTATTCTTTGAGCACATGTAAAATAAAGTTAACAATGATGTCTTCCTCGCCTCAATATGTAAGCACTTAAATGAAACGTGCATGTACCGAATAAGTCAATTCAGTACCTAACTTTTTGTCAATATATGTATAGGCAACAAATAAAATGCGCATATATGATTTTTAATAATTGATTTAAAACTTGAACAAGTCAAATTGGGTGCCTAACTTTTGTCATTATATATGTACAGACATTAATTAAATCCATTATTTTATTGGTAAAAAAATCCCACCATTTTATTAAAGGCGGCTAGTGGAGTGGCACAGAGACATTGGGGAAAAATCGACAATCACATTTTTAGAACCAAATAGAGTTTAAAACACTATCTTATGATTACAACCAAAGGGAGTGTGTGTCGTTAGACAATTATTGCAGGAGTTCTGTGCGGGTGTATAAAAGAGAGACATTTTTTTTTTTGGGTTATATGGAGTATGCATTGCTATAAATTAATTTTTTTTATTGACATATTAAGTGTTGTTCACACTGCAAGCGCGTGACAAATAATAGAGAGATGGGAACAATATTGTTGCCACCATTAGTTGGTTTTACAACTTAGTTAAGTATTGATTATCACACTTTTACCTAATTTGAATGACACAAATATTAATAGTAAAAGGAAAATATTTTTAAAATTAAAAATTAATAAAAAGAAAAAGTGATTCTTCAATTATGAGGATTCAAAGGGACCTAAAATTGTTTGTCTCCCTTATATTTTAAAAGTACTTAACCAAACCCCTTATTATGCTTGCTTCTTGATTATAGAATATACTAACCAAAGACACTAAATTACCTATAAGTACTCTCTCAAGTCTCCAAATAGGTATTTAGTTCAATAATTGATTTATTAATCTCTTGATTAATTAACTCCAATTTTTACTACAAATCTTACATGTTTGTGTGAGGTTGATGAGTGTATCTCTATCTTATTAACAAAACCATCCATTTAACTTACAAATTTCAAGTTCTAACATGATTAAATTCAAATTCTACACTCAACTAAACTCTTTGAAGCATCAATCAAGTGAACCCAGCAATTTTATTAGTGGCCAATCAACAAAAAGCACTAAACATATAGTAAAATCAATATAATTCTATCATTAATCACAAATATAAAAAGAAATGAGTACTTAATCCATATAAGAGTTTAAAACTTATCATAGAGAATTGTATTTAGCCACATATGCTCAAAAAATTCATGAGAATATATATATATATATATATATATATCTATATTAGCGCAATCATGAAACAAGAGGAGAGAAAGCAAGATGGAGAGGAAAACTAATAAAAAAGCCCAAATCTCTTCAAAGCTTCCACTCCTAATTCAGTCTCCTCCAATAAGCAAGCACCAGCATAGCAAAATACTCCCAAAAATATCCAAAAGTGAAGAACGAAGGCCAATGTCGAGTTTAGGCCCTTAAAACTTAGAATTTTCCAGCTTAGTGTTGCGCATTTTGTTGTCCGTGATGGCGCCACAGCTTAAAAAATTTGCACTACAGCTGAATTTGTCTCGGTTTGAGTTAGGTCGCAAGTAGGTTAGAATATGCCACAACTCATTTTGCCGATGGACAATTTCATTCTTCATGCTCAAATAAGGAGTTCCATATATGATTTGGCCTCTATTTATTCTTCTTTGATCACTATAATGTAATTCTAGAGCAAACTTCATCTTCTAATGCTTCCAAAGGCTTCCTATGTGGTTTGACATAATTACTCTTATACTAATACATAGCTTGCAAAAGTGACAAACTTTATAACCTCAAAAATAACAAGAATAAAAGCCAAAATACACACAAATACATCTAAGAGTGCATAAAAATCAAGGAAAAAAATGCTGAAATGACATAAAATTCTAGCAATTAAGAAGGGTGAAGATGTAAATTTGCCTCGAAGGTTTAAAATTGTAGCAATTTTGGCTTCCTATTGTTAAAAAATTTAACCTTAATTACTAAAATAATAACATTGACCATTAACATTTTTAATGGTGTGGGCAAAATTTCTATCATTTTAAATTTTTGAGCCAAATTTGCACCCAAAAAAACTTCCAGGTATCCAATGCTCTTGAGTAAAAACTTTTAGGACAAATTTGCACCTTAACCCACATATTAATGTTTATATCAATTCATAGATGTACTTGCTTAATAAAAATCTAGTTTAATTTTGACTAAAATATATATTTAGTCCTTTATGTTTGCAACAAGTTTTATTTTAGTCCTTTAAATGTATAAAATGCATTTTTAATCCTTCAATCTTAACACCATTGGTTCCATCTAACAAAAAATGTTGACTCCTGTAATTAAATAATGACCAAGTATAATTTTTTTCATTTTAATTTTTTAAATTTACACAACTTAAAATATAAAAATATTATATTAAAATTTAAGCATGCTTTCTTAGCGTTTAGTTGCGCCATCATCATTAAATTTGATCAGTCAACATTTTTCATCAGATAAAACTAACGTTGTTGAGATTAAAGCACAAAAAATGCACTTTATAAATTTAAGGGACTAAATTAATAAAACTTGATGAAGACATAAATGACCAAACATATATTTTAGACTTTGATTTTCTTTAAAAAAAAATGTAGCATTCTTTTAATGATTATGGGAATTATTAAACTTAATTTATATGCACAAAAAATTCTATGGACATGCACTCTATTGAATTGATTACCATATTTTTCTCCCTACCAGGATTTCATTGACTCTAGATTCTATATATACAAGACATACCAAGGCAAAGATGCATAGGAGGTCATATTTGATTATTGTAGAGATATGATATGATATTATGTAAATATTATGTAATTATGATTAGGATATGATATGATATGATATTATCATTATGAGCTATTAATGCAAAGGCTCCTCCCACTTGTATATATATGTGCATATTCTGAGCAATGAAATATAATTCTCCATATTACTCTATAACCTACATGGTATCAGCGTGAGAATTTTTTTTTCTGGGTGGTAATTTTTGGTTGCTACAGTACCAAAATTACCGTGTGAGCTTGTAACCCCCCTTCTCGGCGCTTCCTTTCATACCACCGCCCTGCCCAATGTCCTTCCCTCCTCCGGACCGGCCGACCACCGAAGTTCGACGGCCATTCGACTAGTGCGTGGCTCTTATGCGCCTCCTGTAAGTCCGCCGGAAATTCACGCGCCGGCACGTGACAGCGCGTGAGACACCCTTTTCACCAACGACTTCGACAATCGACAGCGACACCTGATTTTCGGCGAGTTTGTGGTACTTCCTTGGTGTGGGTACGGCGTGGTGCATTGTTCGATTTTTCGGCACTGTTCGTACGGTTCATCTTTTTGTGCAATTCGATTCTGTTTGCAGCTCCCTGTGTAGCTGTTGGCCTTTTCACTACTTGGGTATTCATTAGGTGATTCAGGTATCGTGCTTTGTGTCCCTGTGTGACACTCTTTCGCATTCCTTTTGGTTAGTGCACTTCATCTATGGCTGAAATTAAATTTGTCTCGGAGCTTGTCCCAATTGTTACTAAAATTACTGATCATAAGTTGATTTGGGTAAATTATTTGGATTGGAGTAAAACCATTCGCCTCTATCTGCGAAGCATTGAGAAGGAAGACCATTTGACTGATGATCCTCCAACAACTGATTCAAAAAAGGCCTGGTTACGGGATGATGCACGACTATTTTTCCAGATCCATAATTCCATTGACAGTGAGATTATTCCTTCTATTAATCACTGTGAATTGGTTAAGGAACTAATGGATTATTTAGATTTTTTGCATTCAGGAAAAGGAAATATCTCTCGTGTTTAGGAGGTCTGCAAAGCTTTCTATCATTCTGAGAAACAAGATCGCCCTCTCAAAGCCTACTTTATGGACTTTAAGAGGATGTATGAAGAGCTGAATGTGTTAATGCCGCTTACTGCTGATTTAAAGGTTCAGCATAAGCAACAGGAGCAAATGGCTATTATGAGCTTCCTTACTGGTCTCCCACCTGAGTATGACACAGTTCGCTCTCAAATCTTATCCGGATTTGAGATTTTTGACCTTCAAGATGTGTTTTCCAAAGTAATGAGAGCTGAGAATCTCTTGCCACCAGCTGCTAGTATTCCTACAAGTGCCTTGCTTAGTAAGGGCACCTATGAGACTCGTAGTCCCAGTGATAGGGGGCCCTATAAACAGCAACGAAATAACTTTGCCCACGTGGCTACACAAGCCAGTGACACAGTCACGATTTCTGCTACTAAGTATGCCCAGTTAAAATCTGCTACGCCGTCTGTGAGTGCCACGGCTACAACAGGTAATAATGCTACTACCCTTGCTTCTTCTTCCTCCAAGTGGATCATAGATTCCGGGGCTACTGATCATATGACAGGTAACCGCCATCTCTTCTCCTCTTATAATGCTTTTGCTAATCCGTTAAGTATTTCCATCGCTGATGGTTCCTAGTCTCAGGTTCTCGGTTCTGGCACTGTTAATCCCATACCCTCTATCCATTTGTCATCTGTGCTAAATGTCCCTAAACTTGCTTTCAATCTCCTATCTCTCAGTAAACTCACCCGTCAACTAAACTATTGGGTCTCACTTTTTCCTTCTCATTGCTTGATACAGGATCTTTTGACGAGGCGGATTATTGGTAGAGGCTATGAATCTGGCGGGCACTATATATTGGATGATCGGGTGTCTCATGCGGTGGCTTGCGCTAGCAGTCATTCTCCCTTTGAAGTTCATTGTCGATTGGGTCATTTGTCTTTATCTTCTCTTAAGAGAGTTTATCCTCAATTTCAGCATTTGTTGTCTTTAGATTGCGAGTCATGTCAGTTTGCCAAGCATCATCGTCTTCCCTTAGTGTCTCGTGTCAATAAACGGGTTTCATCCCCTTTTGAGTTAGTCCATTCTGATGTTTGGGGTCCTTGTCCTGTAGAGTCTAAAGCAGGGTTTAAATACTTTGTTACATTTGTTGATGATTATTCCTGAATAACTTGGTTATATTTAATGAAACATCATTCTAAATTGTTTTCCCATTTGTATGCCTTTTGTGCTGAGATTAAAACTCAATTTAATGTTTCTATTCGCACCTTACAAAGTGATAATGCTAAAGAATATCTCTCTGCTTCGTTCCAATCTTACATGCTTCAAAATGGTATACTTCATCAATCGTCTTGTGTTGATACACCAGCTCAAAATGGTGTTGCCGAAAGGAAAAATCGCCACCTACTTGAAGTAGCATGTGCACTTTTGTTTCAAATGCAGGTTCCTAATCCATTTTGGGCTGACGTGGTCTCCACTGCATGCTTTCTTATTAATCGAATGCCTTCCTCTGTTCTTAATGGTAACTCTCCTTTTTCTACCCTCTTTCCTTCTAAGCCTTTGTTTCCTATTGCTCCTAAGATATTTGGGTGTGTCTGTTTTGTGCGGGATGTACGTCCATTTATTTCAAAGTTGGACCTCAAGTCTCTTAAATGTGTCTTCCTTGGATACTCTCGGGTCCAAAAAGGTTATCGTTGTTTCTCACCTACTCTCAATCGTTATTTAGTATCTGCAGATGTCACCTTTCAGGAGTCCACACCATAGTTCTCGTGTTCTTCCCCACCTGCTCCACCTGCGGAGGAGGATGACATTCTAATGTACTCTGTCACTTCACCATCACCGTCATCGCAAGCACCCACTCCCGCACCCGTTCAACCATTTGATCGTGTGTATGCATGACGGTCAAAGGAGATTACTACCGCCATGCCAGCTTCTATTCCTCCCTTGTCCGCTTCACCATCAGATCCTACGTTGAGCACCACTGAACCTCATTCTGACCCTAATCTTGAGACACCTCCTGTTCCAGACCCGGATGCCTCTCTTGATCTACCCATTGCCCTTTGCAAAGGTAAACGTACTTCTGCCATCCTATTTCATCTTTTGTTTCCTATGACCACTTGTCTCCTGTGTCCAGTTCCTTTGTTGCCTCCCTAGATACTATCTCTGTGCCCAGAACTATTCGTGAAGCCTTAGCCCACTCGGGTTGGCGTGCTGCAATGGAAGAGGAGATGGCGGCCCTTGATCCGGCAAATACATGGACCCTGGTCGATTTACCGGTAGGCAAAAAGGCCATTGGATGTAAATGGGCGTTAACTCCAAAAACTAAGGCTGACGCCACACTTGATCGTCTTAAGGCTCGCCTTGTGGCTAAAGGTTATGCACAGACCTATGGCATTGACTACTTTGAAACCTTCTCTCCTATTGCTAAGCTCTCATCTGTTCGTCTGTTCATCTCTCTGGCTGCTACTTATGATTGGGATCTACATCAGTTAGACATTAAAAATGCCTTCTTGCATGGTGATCTCCATGAAGAGGTCTATATGGAGCAACCACCTGGGTTCGTTGCTCAGGGGGAGTGTGGGAAAGTATGTCGCCTTAAGAGGTCCTTGTATGTAAGGCTGAGCAACAAACCCATTACCCGTTAGCCCGCCCGTGACCTATGAAATTTTTGCCCGTTTAAGCCCGCCCAATTAGCCCAAATAAGATATTATAAACGGGCGGGCTTAAATGGGTAGGGTAGCCCATTAAACGGGTTGGGCTATGGGCAAGGTATTGGGCTGCCCATACCTGCCCGTTTAAGTTTTAATTTTTTTATAAATATTTTTATTCTTCATTTAATTGATAATATTGTTTCTCATTCATCTTTTATTAAACTTTTATTTTATCCTTTAAGTAGAAGTTGGAACTTTTAAAGTTTGAGACTTTTTATGATTAGTGACTACTTTTATGATTTTATCAAACTTTGATTGTTTGTGACTCTAAGTGATGTTGTGTGATTGAATATGGTTGATATTATGTGATATTATTTTATATTTGATTTGCTATTTGGTATGTAAAATTTATTGACAGCTTCATAAGGTTACATATACAAAGTAACTATGCTAAAAAAATTACAAAAAAATAAAAAAAATAAATGGGTTACCCCGTAACCCGGTCAGCCTAAACGGGCTGCCCCGTAGCCCATTTAATACGGGCTAAATGGGTTGCTACCGGGTTATGGGTTAGCCCATGCCCGTTTATTCATAAATGGGCGGGCTATGGGCTAACCTTCGGGCTAGCCCACCCCGCCCATTACTCAGCCCTACTTGTATGGTTTGAAGCAAAGTCCTCGTGCATGGTTTGACCGGTTCAGTACTGTTGTACAGAAATTTGGCATGAGCCAAAGCAAGTGCGATCATTCTGTATTTTATCAGAGAACAGCGGTTGGCATGATTCTCTTGGTGGTATATGTAGATGACATTGTGATCACAGGCAGTAATGGTTCAGGCATCTCGTCCCTCAAGTCCTTTCTTAATTCCCACTTTCAGACAAAGGATCTGGGCTCTCTGACATACTTTCTAGGTATTGAAGTTATGAGAAGCAAGAAGGGCATATTACTGACACAACGCAAATATGTCCTTGACCTACTAAAGGAAACTGGGAAGTTGGGAGCAGCACCGACTAATTTCCCTATGGTTCACAACCCACTCCTTGACGTTGATGGGAGCATACCGCCTGATGACTCTCTTGATGATGAGAAACGGATGCTTGAGGCTCAAAAGAGCAAACCATTTAAGAATCCTGAGAGGTACAGGAGAATAATTGGCAAGTTAAACTATCTCACTGTAACTCGTCTGGATATTACTTATTCAGTCAGTGTACTAAGTCAGTTCATGGCATCCCCGACTGTCAGACAATGGGAAGCCTTGGAACACATGTTACATTATTTAAAGGGATGTCCAGGTCGTGGGATATTATACAAAAATCATGGTCATACAGACATTGAGTGCTTCTGTGATGCGGATCATGGTGGATCAAAGGCCACGAGACGGTCTACTACAGGATACTATGTCTTTGTGGGCGGGAATCTGGTATCCTGGAAAAGCAAGAAACAAAATGTGGTGTCCCGATCAAGCGCAGAGGCAGAATACCGGGCTATGGCACAGTCTGTATGTGAGATAATCTGGATATATCAGTTACTGACGGAGGTTGGCCTCAAAACTACTTTACCAGCAAAGTTGCAGTGTGACAATAAGGCTGCCCTACATATAGCCTCTAATTCTGTGTTCCATGAATGTACCAAACATATTGAGATTGATTGTCACTTTATCAGAGACAAGCTTAAAGAGAACTTCATCTCTACTGGATATGTGCGCTCTAGTGATCAATTAGGGGATCTTTTGACTAAGGCTCTAAATGGGACTCGTATTGACTATCTGTGTAACAAGTTGGGCATGATTAACATCTATGCTCCAACTTGAGGGGGAGTGTAGAGATATGATATGATATTATGTAAATATTATGTAATTATGATTAGGATATGATATGATATGATATTATCATAATGAGCCATTAATGCAAAGGCTCCTCCCACTTGTATATATATGTGCATATTCTGAGCAATGAAATATAAGAGAATTATTTTCCATATTACTCTATAACCTACAATTATCTTATCTGATTACGCAATGACTTCTGTGATCTCAAAATCTCTCTTTCTTGTCTTCCTCTTCGTTTCCATCATATGCCTCTCCTTCAGTATCCCTAGTGATCATCCCATTCTCAGTGATGGTGATGACGACTTGGACAAGTTCACTTCAGAGGAAGACATTCGTGAGCTATTCCGAATGTGGCAGAAGAAGTATGACCGAGAATACAAGTCAAGAGCAGCTCAGGAATACAGGTTTGAGATTTTCAAAAGCAATTTGCAGTATATCAGATAGAAGAATTCCAACACAACATCAGGCTACAAGTTGGGTTTGAATCAGTTCTTAGATATGACTCTCGACGAATTCAGTAAGACCTACCTCGGTGAAATCGAGGACAACATCCACGAGAAGACAGAATCCGAGGACAATGATGTCTTTCCAGATGCACCTTCTTCCTTGGATTGGAGGGACTTTGGAGCTGTAACTGATGTTAAAAGCCAAGGCCCGTGTGGCAAGTGTTTCTCTTTTTCGAAGAATATGTAATCCTTTAAAGTACTTCATGAAGGCAAAAAGAGAGAGAAACAAAATAACGAACTCCATTTATACACATAAGCCCATATAAGTGATGAAGCTCAATATTCCATAGGTAGGAATTGGATAACTGATTTACATAGAACGAAAAAATCTGTACTGATTTCTTTAAGATACCCCATTTAATCATTTTGGATCGAAAATACCCCTTAGATTGTGTGAATTTTGAAGGTTTGGCTTTGAAAATTTTCAATTGAATTTATACTAAGAACTATAGCAACTAATTTGTAAATTCATGTTTGTAGGTTGCTGTTGGGCATTCTCTACTACTCGAGCCATTGAAGGAATATATAAAATTGCCACAGGTAATCTCGTCAGCGTCTCTGAACAACAACTTTTGTCCTGTGAGCCATATAACTTAAGCTGCAAAGGAGGAGGGTGGTACACTAGAGGATTTGAATATGTCATAAAAAATAGAGGTATTGCCTCAGAAGAAGATTATCCATATACAGCTCAAAATGTTACCTGTGATCACCAAAAGGTCAGTGTTTTTCCTCCTCCTCCTACAAAATCTTTACTTGGACGAATTACACCTTCCTCTTCTTCTTCTTATTCTTCTGGTTTTGCTTCGTCTTGTTCCCTTTTCTTATGAAACAGGAAAAATTGATAGCTGCTACCATTGATGGCTACGTAAATAAAGACGTACAAATCAGAAAGTGCTCTATTTTGTGCCGTTGCTCGGCAGCCAGTTAGTTTTTCTATGTACGTTTCTGATGATTTCAAGCAGTACAAGCAAGTCATCTATCACCCATGAAGTTATATATGCATGTTTCAGTTAACAGGAGTAAGGAATTTTTTGAATTATTCCTACTTGATGCAAGTTAAAAGGGTCATAACTAAATGTGTGTAAAGTTAATTTTATGAGTTAATGGTCATCATTAGGAATGAACGGGCAAGATACAGAGTGACAATTTTTATTTTTTTATTTTATATAGCTAAAATCACAATTATTATTTAAGGAAAAATTAATCTTTTGATCCCTATTGTCTTAACTTAGTTATAACTCAGTCTCTAAACTTTGATTTTGTATGCAACTAGTCTTTATAGTTTTAACTTAATTATAAACCAATACTTAAATTTTAACTTGATGTAACTTAGTCTTTACGATGTTAATCAATCAAAATATTGATCCTTATATTTTATAAAACTTAAGACTAAAGTTTTAAATGATTGAAACTATAAAGACTGAGTTGTAGTAAGTTAAAAATCTAAAAACTGATAAACTTTTAAATGAAAGAAAATAAGGATTGATTTATATTGAAACAAAATTTAAAGTTGATTTACAACTCATTCAAAACTATAAAACCTAAAGATTTATTTTCCCGCTTTACAGATAAAAGAAACTTTTATGTTCAGTATTTTATTATTTTCATATAATAAATAAAACAAATAATAAAATAAAACACAATTTATACAATTCAAATATAGTCAAAATTTTAAAATTTAAATTAGTTTTTTCTTTGTTCACATCTGATATGAACGGCCTAAATTTTAAAATTTGTATTCATTTAATTTTGAATAAATTTAAAATCGAGAGTCAATAGATTTTTTTTTCCCACACTCTACATCTTTCAACATGAAAAATTCTTAACTGACTAAAATATCAACTATTCCAATAAAAATAAAGATAATCTTCTATGGGCATAAGCGTTTGAACCTTGACCACAATGATTCAGCTATCAACACCTCACCATGGAGACCAACTTTTCTAGTTTGCTTCCATCTTTGAGATGACCAAAGATCCACTTGATGTCTTCGTATTTCTTCATCGAAATTACAGTTGCTTTCTTTGAACATGGGTAGGGAATCTTTGATGGTAGCAGCTGCATCGACATTGCACCATGCAAAACCGATCATTCTATGTTGCTCGTGGGATATGGTTCGGATTCCCATTCCAATGAAGATTATTGGATTGTTAAGAACTCGTGGGGAACCTCATGGGGAAAAGATGGCTACATCTTGGTCAAAAGAAACACTAATGTCACTGAGGGAGTATGTAACTCAAATTGCCGTGGTGCTTACCCAACCAAAAATTTTGTGTCACTACTTGAATCTGCCATATGAAGCATAGCTGGAAGCAATACTAAATAAATAAATAAAAAAAGCCAGGCTTCATGCCTAGCTAGTTATGTGTGTCTTTGACATATGAATAAATGGCATATTTACCTTTGGAGGGAGCCTAGTCAACTCTACTATGTAAGCTTTGAGAATAAATGCTATTTTGTAACAGAGATTTGCTTCAAAACTTCTTTTTTATTTCTTATAAAAAAGTTTTATATTAATGAATTCTGCCAAAATGTTCGGCTTTTTTTCTTTATAAATTCATAGTCTTCACAACATACATGTTCAACCTTTAGAATGAACAATATCTAGGCATCATTATAAATTATTATCTAACTCAACGATAAAATATTATTCTGCGAATAATGAACGAATATATGGGTATTTGTATAGGGAAAATTAAAGAGAAAGACCTGAAAAAATTAATATTTATCGAAAATGACGTGAAAAAATTGTGATTATTTAGAAAGATTTTAAACGAAGCAGTTTTGAGCTTCCATTAGCATTTCATTGCCAGTTTTGAAAAGCTTGCGTCCTCCAATATTGTCATGGATCTGATCTGTCTTGCTGCTGCAAAGAAACAGTATATTTCTGTCGCATAAATATTTTTTGTCATTACTAGATCTAAAGCATCCAGTTTCTATTGCACAATCCACACATGTTTTGAGATTTCTTATTCTTTATTTCTTAATCATTGTAGAAAAAGTATTTTTGATTAAAAGATTATTTTATTTCATTTAATATATTTTGAAATTAAGTATAACATATAATCTATATAACTCATATCAAATCCAGATATGGTCCATATTTACCATTGGAAGAATAATTACAAAGTAGTTCAGTTATCTATAGAGGACGAATCATAACTATATTTGTCCTCAAGGTTCAATTTAATTACAGTAAATCTCAAGAAAACTGTCATCAAATAAGTTGCAGGTTGTAAATATCAATTCAAATAGTATTAAACGTTAATTTAAATAGTATAATAACATGTTTCAATAACATACCCTCTTCATCCTCTCCACTCGTTTCTTTCCTTTAGCCTCCCAATGGATTGCCAGTCGCCTTCCTGGTAGGTTCGCTTATATTCATTAAGAAGATTTATGAGATGAGGTAAATTGAATGTTAATAAATACAAGGGGATAAATAATTCTAAACCCCATTTTATCTTTGACATCCAAAAATCATTTGTTTTTTTATTAATTTTTAATTTTAAAAATAGGTTATTTTCTCTCTTGATACTTGTGTCACTCAAATTAAGTAAAAGTGTAATATTCAATACTTGATCAGGTTTTGAAACTAAAGTCTCATGAGAACGATATTATCTCATCACTTTATTCACTACCAAAAAAAAGGGCATTAGTATTAGAATTTAGCTACAAAATTTTATTTTGCACTAATTCATGACAAATTCTGTCTCTAAAATTAGCAACAAAATTTAGTGATGGAATTTTTTCAAACAGAATTTTATTTTGTGGCTAAACTAGTGATGGAGTAGTAGAGAAGATTAGTGATGAAATTTTTTCGTCACTAATATGTCTCTAACTCCCCTCACAAAACATTTTGTGATGGAATTAGTAACAGAAAAATTTCGTCACTAATTTCCGTCAATATTCTAGCATTGATCTGTCACAAAAAATTACAATATAAATATATAATAATTATTTTTAATATTTATTATTAAAATAAATATCATATAAGTTATTTTTTAATAATATATTATATAGATAAAAATACAAATATTATCAGTGAAAATAATAAATAATAGATATAACATAATTATTATTATATTTAATATTTGAATAAAAATATCAATGATTAATTATTTTTTAATGAAATAAAAAAATTAAATTGAAGTAAATAATTATATATTAAATTATATATAATGTTTATTACATATATATTTGTATTTGTAATTAGGAATATAATATATATCAATTTTTGCATAAAAATTTTGCAGGTGTTTTTCAGCTCAATTGACAAAGACTTCAGCATGTGTGTAAGAGGTATCGAGTTTGAACCACCATTCTATCACAAAAATTGGCTCAATTTGTGACATGATGATGACATGGACAAGTCAATGACGTGGCAGCTCAGAATGATAGACACAGGGCAATGACATGAACAAAGAGATGACATGACACCATGGTAGAGAGAAAATGACAGTGTGGCATCATGGGAGAGGAGGCGATGGCATGGCAATAACATGGTGACATGAGGAAAAGAGAATGGGTGGTGAGGTAGATGGTAGTGATGACGTGGCGGTCAGCATGTTGTATTTTAAATTTTTGTCACTAATTTGCAATGGAATTTTTATTATAAATCTGTCACTATTTTGTGATATCGTTACTATATTCCATCACTAATTTGTTTTTTTTTTTTTTTGTAGTGATTACTTGTCACCACCTGTGCCCTTGTGGTGCAAACAGGAACTTTGCAATTGCAAATAACATGCATAATTCTTATTTTGCAATGTACAGTTGCACTTGTTGTAAATGACTAATCCAAAATGATTAAAATCTATTTAAGAGTTGTTAATGCGTAATGAAGTTTAGGAAATAGATAAAATCTAAATGACGTTGGCGAATTTTTGGCTAATCCAAAATGGTTAAAATACATTCTAGAGTTATTCATGCTTGAAGTTTAGAAAATGGGTAAAATACAAATGACAATAGTGAATCTTCACTCAAGTGTAAATGGTTAAATCCAAAATGGTTAAAACCCGTTCAAGAATCACAAGCCCCCTCTATCTTTTTGAGAACTTCTCGATGGGCATTTCTGTCATTTCATTCTAGTTTCAAAATCCCAATTTATGTTCTCACGCTTAAATGGGATTATCAGTATTTAGAGCATCATGATGTCTTTTAAATGAACGAAGTCCCAGTTTGTCACATGATATCTTCCTATTTATTCTTTGACCACATATCGTGTAAGCTCACGTAACAAGAAAAATGTGCATGTACGATTTGTAATGATAAGCACAGAGTACTTATCTTAATTTAAACCATCCAAATTGATTTTATATAGTTTAGATTGAATTTAAATTTTTTTTTATATATTTTAAATATTTTTTATGTTAATAGACACATAATTCAAAATAAAGATAAACTTATAGCTAATATTTCTTTAAGAAATAAATTTATCATTAAAAATTATATATTAAAAATTTCAAATTTAAACCATCCATAACAGATTTTGGATGGTCTAAATTGCATTACTAATGAGCACACACTATGAATATAATAATTTGTCAACTTTACTTTTAGTTAATAAATACACATTTTAAAAAAGGGAGAATTACAATCAAGTCTTACAAAAAGAAATTACTAAAAGGTTATAATAACAACCTGAGTAGCTTATAATGACAAGTCCTATAATGGAGAATAACAACCTTTGAACTTGTTTTGTTATTTTTTTCTTCCATGAGACTTGATTGTAATTCTCCCTTTAAAAAATGACTATCTGCACTATAATAAATGAATAACAAAATAGTACATTTATACTAAAAATTTAATGAAGTGACTTATAAATAAGACTAAAAAAAATCTTCTCTCTTTCTCTTATAAATAGGTTCACAGAAGTAAATAAATTATAGTTAAGAGTTATGATTTGCATGATAAGGATTGTCACCTCAAAGGGCGATTGAGCGATATTCTCTAATTAATCTTTCATTGATTCAAACAATTTATTTCTAAACACAATTTCTCGAACTCCATTTGACAAAAGTGTCCATTTGACCATTTCCCTGACAACATCAATAGCTATCTTCCACAAATGGACCGTGTTAAAAGAAGGAAACGAGCGAGAATATTGAATAAATACTTATAAGACAATTATATTAATCGTAATGCTAAGATCTTTTTGGATTGCCACCTTTTTCAAAGAACAGAAATTGTTTTCACATTTTCATTCCTCCAGGCTTCTCTTGAATTCTGGACATTTATGCAAAGATAGCACGTTAATCACTTGAATTCTTACTGGGGAAACAATGGCTTCTCTTGTTCTCTCTAAGTCAGTCTTTTCTTCTTCTCCTTTGCAATGATATGTCTCTCTTGTTGTATTCCTAGTAGTTAGAAATCCATTCTAAATTACGATGATGATCTTGACAAGTTGACCTCAGAGGCAGACATGCCTGAGCTATTCCAAATGTGGCAGAAGGGATACAAGAGAGAATATCAAACCCTAGAAGAGAAGTTAAAGAGATTTGAGATTTTCAAAAACAATGTCAAATATATCAGAGACAGAAATGCAGAAAGAACATCATTCTACAACTATCGTTCGGGTTTGAACCAATTCGCGGATATGACGGATGAGGAATTCAAAGAAACATGCTTAATTGAGACGGAGGCCACAGTGGGAGGCAAACATGATTATAGACATTCAATAAGAGTCACCGACTCTATTATATATGCAAGTTTAAAGAAATAAGAGCTCCATTATCTGTCCTCAACCTGCTGCCCAGAATAGATCCATCTTATTATTATGGTCAGTTTATAAATAAATGGGCTGTTTAATTAATATGTTCAATATAATTGATAGATCATGTGCAGTATGAAACAGAAGGAATTCGTATTCTCTTGAGATTAGAACTTGTCCCATCACTAACACGAGATTTTGAAAATGGACAATGTTGGATTCTTCCAAAAAGAAAAAAGGAATAATGGACCACCTAAGGAATTTCCAAAGATGAAGCGATGGACCACCTCAACAATTTGCATCATTGTGTGGACTTAAATTTTTAACGATCTCTTATAAATATATGTGGAATTATTGATGTGCTATTACTAAAATTACGAATGAGACAAAATCACAAAAATAAGGATTAGTATAATTTTTGGTCTTTCAAATTGTATGAAATTTGATTTTAGTCCCTCAAATTTTAAACCAGAGGTTTTGGTCCCTCAAGGAGTAAAATAGTCAAGATTTTGATTAAATTATGAAAACCAGTATTTTAAATGAAAAGACACTTAAAGAACCAAAATCTATGATTTTAAACTTGAAGGACCAAAGCCAAAATGAGAACAAACTTAAAAAAACAAAAATTGTATTAACCCTAAAAATCACGCAAACTAGAACTCCCATATAACTCAAAATATCATCGAGTGGAACGTGCTTGATATGTATGATTTTTGTGTGGTTGCCGTTTATATGATTTACCATTCATGCATCTTCTGGAAAAATTATGTTGGATAGTTTTTGTTATATTTTAAGGGAAAAAAATCCACAAAAATACCTCTTAAATTTTAAAACCCTAAATCAAGAATTACCACAAAAATATGTTGTTATTTACTTTTTAAATGTATTTAATTGTTAGTATAGTGCAGTAAATAAAATTAATTGAAAAATCATAAAATTCAACAGATTTTTTTTTTTGAGATTGTCCCCCTTTTAAGTTTTGTACGTACATGAACCTACTTTAATAAAACCTACCAAAAAAATAGTTAATATACATACTACTCCCAATCCTAAATACAAGAACTAAATAACTAATTTGTAAACATTAAAAAAATTTATTGGGTTAGTTATTTGTAATAATTGAATGTTATTTTCCTTAAAATACTCCTATTAATCACATGCATTGAAACTATCTCTTGATAGAGACTCTTTTAACATGTGCAATTGCATAGGGATTACATGAGGGGAAATGGAATCAGTGAATACATATTAGAGACAAAATAGATTGAGATATTATATTAAAGATCAAATTGGATTTCTAACTAGTTTTTATGTTAAAGAGAAGAGTAGTACCATTTTGAGTGTGTAAATGTCTATGATTCATGGGTGACATTTTATTTTTGGCACCCTTAAAGTAATTAGCAATTTTCATGGTCTGTTCATGTACGCTTGTTGCGTTCTGCGTTTGTATTTTTTTTTTTTTCAATTTATGATATTGTTATATGAAAATGACAGACTAATTAAGCAGGGTCTTCCTGGAAAAATGCACACTACTTCGTTGATCCTGAATATGTGATCTTTTATCTCCAACTTTAAGTAACGCGCGGTTTGAATTGGGCCTAATGAAAACTATACATATTCGGAATCCAATACTTGGACATAAGATAGCCCAAATAGCCAGCACCTAATCAGCCCAAATGGAAGATCAATTAGTGGCCCACTTGTAACCTAACCAAAAACAAAGGCTAATGCTATAATTAGCACTTGATCAATTGATATATGTCGTGCCACATCACCTACAAATAATAATAAGTAATAACACAAAGTAGGATCATATATTCTGAAATGAAAAATATTTAGGAGTCGAATATATATTGATAAAAGGGTTAATATATTGGTTAAATATGACAATTTAACCAATAAAACTCCCAAAATACCCTTGCCCGTTAATCTGTACAATTATTCCAAATCATGCCAAATTAATCAATTAAAACTTTCAAAATCGTAAGATTAGTCACTAATGTAAGTGTTTCGATTTATCAACGTTCCAACGATTTTAACACTTACGTGTTCAAGAGAAGAATGCTTAATTCAAATACTAAAGCCTCATTTTGAGACTATATTGGTATGTTTAATTTTTACAACTGAAAGGGTCGGGATTTTATAACATTAAATTTGGACCACTCAGATTTTATATGCAGAGAAAAATGCTACATTCGTTAGATAGCTTTTCATGTTTTAATATCTTTTTAAAGATTAAATACCAAATCTTAAAAAATAATTATTCATAAGAAAAATAATTTTGCCACTTATTTTTGTCACTCTTGGTACTTTTTTAATTAAGAAAAATAACTTGTGAATTTAATCCTCAAAACTAATTTTTACTTTTATTTTTCGCGCTTTCGGTATTAAGAACTCTTTCTTATAAAAAAAAATGGAAAAATTAGAGAGAAGACCCACAGAGAATAATATTTAATGAATAGGACCATAAAAGATGTAATTATTTATGAAGACCAAATATCAAAATATAAAATTAAAAGTACTACATTGCCCCTCACTATACATTCTCTCTTCCAATATCTCCCAAATCTTATTTTGAAAATAATATGAAATTTATTTTCCACTAAAATTAAAACCTTCAATCATCCATCAAAGGATTTTTTTTTTTACTTTTAATTTCAATTAACATCCACGTAATTATATCATCAATATACTGTGTCATTTAATTATCAACATATATGTATTTATCTGTTTGCATCACTATGTTATTTTTCTTGATTTATATCATCTAAGTTAAAATAAAGTCCATACACCAAAACAAAAAATTAAACACATTTTATATCTCATCAAAACAAATTGTGTAGGTTCAAATGAAGAAAACAAGAAGTTACATAGATGATGTCAAAAATTGAAACATCCTAATACATTAATAAAAAGTTGAAATAATCTCAATATCAATTTAAAATTTATAAAATGTCAAATTGTGAACAAATTAAAGTAGATCTTATGAGATTATGAGAAATGAGTCATATTATTTATAATATATAGTTTATAAATAGATGGTGTGCTTAGTTAGAGTTTTATATCATGCATATGTGTTATAAGACTCACTCCTCAAAATCATCTAACAAAACTAAACCATCTTCTTTTTTTTTTTAATTTTCCAAAAACAAAAACCGTCTTATCCCCCCTCCCACCAGACACACACAAATAGTAAATACTAAAAGGAAGATATTTATTCTATATATTTATGTGAAAATTGAAAGAAATTCCATTTATTTTAGTATAATTTAAAAATTTATATTGGTTTTAAAATAGAATTTGGAGAAAATATATAATCTTTGGGTTAGGGATAATTTAGCATTTTAAAATTTATATTTTAGTATTTAGTCCTTATAAATAATTACAATTTTTATGGTCCTCCATAATAAATATTATTCATTCTAGGTCCTTCATTTTAATTTTTCCTTAAAAAATAAATTTCATTATAAAAAATACCTTATCTTTCGCCTCCACAAGGCAGCCAATTAGTACGTATCTATAGGCGAATTTATAATAGTCGATTCTGATGTCTCCATTATTGACTATCTAGGATAATAAAATTAATTTTTTCTTTACAGATTTCTTTCAGTAGATTTTTTTTGAGTTAAAATATTTTTACAACTTGGAGTTGAATTTAGAAATGTTTTTATGTATATAATAAGGAATTTAAATATAATGTTTTTGGTTAATAAAATGTATCATTCAATAGTAGTTATATCATATTGATGTAAGACAGCAAAATTATTTTTGATAGGCCTGAGAGCCAATGGTTCAATGTAAGTATATTGAGTAGTCATTTTTTAAAATTTTTTTTAAATTATAATTTTAGTTTAATAATATAGAACATTTAATTTTTTTCCCTATTTTAATCATCTATATAATTAAATATCATGAGTAATTTATGTGGTTTGAATTTTCATAAAGATAATTTGAAAAAGTATTACAATATTTTTATACTTTTAATTAGTGAATTTCTATTTATTTAACTATATTTATTGATTTTTGAGCATGCAAATAAATAAATTTTTATCACGGACATGAGAGGAAATTTGAGCAAAAATAAATTCTTTATAATTATTTAATTTCTAACCATCAATATTGGAGCAAATTTGAACTTTTTTTTATTTTATTAGATGTCATTTGAGACGGGTTATTATTTTATGACAAAAAATATTTTTCATATATACATTATGAATAAAAATTACATCTCTATACTTATACACATTAGATCCAACTTACTAATTATGTCTTGTCATGCAAACTTTTTTTAATAATAAAAATCGACCTTGATAATTTGTTAGACTATTATTAATAATCAAATTTGATTGGTAACTATAATTTTTAGTTCCACACATTTATATCTAAAAGTTTTCTTTGTTGTTTTGTTTTTAAGCAACTTATTAGTGTTTTTTTATATGCAAGTATGGATTCATATTTTCGTTATCTCATCATTTTGTCTATACCTAATTCAGTAAAATCCAATATGGTATCAAAACTATTCAAGATCTAATATGGTATCAGAATTAAGTTATATACCATTAATTCATTCGTCCATAAGTCAATATACAATTTTGAATTTATTAGTGTTTATTATCGTGTCAACTAATTAGTTGTCCAATATTCAGTTTTCTACCAACAGAGAGTAATGATTATTTTGTCACGCATGAAACGGTAAGCATGTTATTGTAAATGGTGAATGAAACTTGTCTCCTATTCGTTATTTTAGAGATACATATATGTAAATCATATTTTCATTACCCCGCCACTTTATCCTTATCATTGTAGATACATTCAAAAAGTTATTAACAATTATTTTCTTAATTTTGATAGAAATTTTTTGAAGGATGCGATTGTTTATACTTCCATATTCCTCATCATGATGTGTTGATATTAGGAGAGTTCAAATAAAAGTGATCAATATTACTGAATTGTAAAGAACAGGACCCGACTTGGACTGAATGGTGACATTTTGATTAAAAGAAACACTGATACTCTTGAAGGAGTTTGCAACATGAACTACATCGTTGCTTATCCAATGAAAAAAAAAAAAAAGCATCACCAATAAAGCTTGCTTCATGATGTGTTAACCAGTTCAAATGAGCGAGAAAAATAAAACCGTTAGTATTTATGACTGTAATGTTTTGTATAACACATCTATATTCAAAAGTTTTCTTCATTATTTTGTTCTCAAACAATTTGTTATTGTTACAAGAGCACCGATTTTCAGTCCTGCAATGGTACAAATAATATACTCTTATAGTCTTAAATATAAGATCTATTTTATAATATAATTTATACTAAAAAATGAGTTTTATATTTAAAACTGAATGGAGTAATTTTTTGGGAAAATTGCGGATAAGGACCAAAAAAAATTAGTATTTATTAAAAGGGTTCTTAAAAATTGTAATTAATTTGAAGGACCATAAATTAAAATATGAATTTACAATTACGAAGTTATCCCTGACCAAATATCTACATTATCTCCAACACCCATCTCAATATTTGACTATTAGTTATCAATTAAAATATAAATTTATAATTACTATATTGCCCCCCATTAAAATTAAAAACTAAATACAGCAATTAACAAAAAAATAGAGTCCTATTTTTTAGTCATTCATATCTGCATCTACCAGCCTTTCATATCGATATGGCTGGAAAAATTTCCAGCTTGCACGACTGTAATTTTGCCCCTCTTTCCGATGTGGTTAGAAAAGTTATTAGTAAAGCTTAGGTTGCGAAGCGGTAGTATTTATCTGATTTTCATATTTTGATTAACAGAAAGAACTATAATTATATTCATCTAAGAAGCTTTGTATAGGTAGCATGATTGTGTTCATATGTATGTATAGCTAGGATTGAATGAAGGTACAAATATATACTTTTATATTCATCCAAAAAGTCTTTATATAGAGGCCATGAGAAAATAAGAAAACATCCGGTACAAACAAAACTAAAGGAGGAAAAATAATGTTCAGAATATACATACCATCCAATAAATAGTTTGCTAGTTGATTCCTTTTAATTTGTCTTATTTGTTCTAGATTTACAAGAAGACGATTGCTATTGATAGAAACTTTGGATGCATCAAAAAGAGATACGCAGAGAGAGAGATCAAGTTCAATTGATAATTAATCGTCAAATTAAGATAGGAGGGTATTGGAGATAATGTAGGGATTTGATAATGGGTAATTTGGTAATTGTAAAATTTTATTTTAATTTTTGGTCTTTCAAATTATTTACAATTTTTAAGATCCCTCTTAATAAATACTAATTTTTTAAGGTCCTTCTCCCTAATTTTCCCTAATTTTTTAAACCTCAAATGTGTTATTTACTAAAATATAATATGGTATCAAAGCCATTCAAAATGTAGTATGATATCAGAGTAATTCAAAATATATTGTGCTGTCAAAGCTATGTTATAAATCTTCAGGCTTCAGTTTACTCTTAAATTAGTCAATGTAATTTAAAAAATGTTATGTTTTTAATTTTATAACTTATAAATTATAACACCTATTTTAAATTTCATCAAAAATTAGTATATTGATAATATAAATAATTATAAACTTTTATTAATTTTCACTTTAAAGAAAAGGAATAATGATATTATATATATATATATATATATGAGAGCAAAGAAAAATGATCAAATCTCTAGAACACCCCATGGTTGATGTATGTGTTTGATGGAGATAATT
Source organism: Neltuma alba (assembly GCF_004799145.2). NCBI lineage: Eukaryota > Viridiplantae > Streptophyta > Magnoliopsida > Fabales > Fabaceae > Neltuma > Neltuma alba. The sequence goes on along the minus strand of NW_021635595.1, from coordinate 172,419 downwards.
TCGGTCTTCTTGGATTTTTTTTTCCTAAAACAAAACTTCAAAAACTTGTTTAATAATTAATTTTCATTTAAATATTTTGTAAAACAGAAAACGATAATTTTTTAAAGAATAAAAATAATCATTTTTATATGTTTTCTTTTTTTCCCCCCTGTAAAATCATTTTTTTGTTATGTGAAATTGGGCAATAAGCAGATAACCCCAATTTTTTTCAAACACCTGATTGCTTGATCTCTTATCTGTCAAACTCAAATTTATCATTCTTCTTCTGGGTGTTTGCCGAAATTAATTTTAAGAGTAATTATTTCAAACAATTTTTTCTATTTTTTTTGTTTTTCAATGATTTTTTGGAACAACTATCTATTTAAACAAACTTTTTCACTTTTTTTTTCTTCTCAATTTTTTTTTAAAAAACAAATTCATAAAAATTCTAAGAATAGAAAATAAAAATAGAAACAAACATAGACCTTTATTTTTCTTTTTGTTTTGGATTCTAATTATGATTTTTTTTAAAAAAAATTTTGGATTCTTTTTTCCGGCTCTGTTGTATTGCTGGGATATTGATTTAGGGGAAGCAATTTTGTGTTTTGATGAAGGGCAACCTGGAGATTTTGTGTTTAAATTTCTTCAATTAAAACGTTGATTTGGCGTCAATGACAAGAGAGAAAAGCAAGCCTAAGAGTACTCGATTTAAAATGTCTTTGAAACAAGAAGTGGGGAAAACAAAACTTGAAATGTCACAAGATCGATCCATTAATTTGAGCTTAATCGAATAGAATTTTGACAAAGGCAAAGACTTTGGTGTTAGATTGTAAAATATTAGTGGGTGTATGCATTACTATAAAACAAATTACTTTTGTCCTTTACTAAGTAAAACTTATCTCACATATTACCCATCTTATACAATGTAAAATTATTTAAATATAAGTTAAACCAAATATTTGATTTTTTTCTTGAATTTTTTTATTAACTTTTAAGTCCTATACTGAAATTAAGTTCATCTTCTGACCTCAAACTATAATTTCCACGACAGTAACGCTCAACTAACTAAAGAACACCATCTAATTAATGAATTTCTTTAAGGGTAAATTTATTTACTTACTTTTTTGCCAACATCTTTATTCTTTAAGGGTAAATTTAAAATTTTGAAAGATTCAATTAATTTTAATTGAATTGATTAATCTATGCAAAGTTTTTTTCATACACAGGACGGAATTAATCTGTGTAAAGTTAACGAGTCTTTGTTAAAAAAGGCTGATGGAGTATGCATATAAAGTTAGCAAAAAAAATAGAAAATTAAAGTCTTATTTGATTCCTTGTTTTGAAAACAGTTTTTTATTTTTGAAAACAAAAAAAATTTGTTTGACAATTTTCTTTCAATAGTGCTTTTATAAACAAAAGAAACATAAATCTGTTTTTAAAAACTAAAAAATTAAAACAATGTTTTGTTGTTTTTTGTTTGTTTGTGTATTTCTTATATTTTTATTTGAAAAAATTGGAAATATTTTCTTTTCTGCTCAATAGCTATTTCTCTGTTTAAAGACTTAAGTTGTTACCGAAACTTCATTGTCCAATTTCAATATGTTAATTTTTAAATGTAATTTTTTGGAACAATTATCCAAACTGATTTTTTTTTATTTTCTGTTTTCAAAACTTATTTTAAAAAACAATTTTATAAAATTATTTTGAGAACAAGAAAACATAAATAGACAAACCCTAATGAATCTCTTTAAGAAAAATAATCAAAAGGGAAAAAGAATAATCTAAAAGATATGTTATTTAGGGGTGAGCAGAACCGAACCATAGTCAATCACTGAACTGACTCAAATGCATTTTTGGTTTTTCGGTTTGATTATTTTGATCTTCAGTTTTAGTTCTATTTTTATTTTTCTTAAATTTCGGTGTTCGGTTTTTGGTTGGGTTAACGAAAAGAATTCAGTTTCAAACGGAAAAACCGAAATTTATAAGTATATATAATACTTTTTTGTCAACATATATAATATTATACATATATATTTATAAATCTGTATATATAACATGAAGCTAAGTTAGTAATATCCTAATAGGCCTGAGCATACATCTAAACCTAGTCTGATATATCTTAAACCCTAAGGTCCTGTATGATATGAAGCATTGAAAATGAGTAGTAGAAATTGTAATTGTGATTGAAAAAATCTATTAAAGGAGTATTTAGCATGAGTAATTACTTGTTACATAAGATTGGACAAACCCATATATGTGGATAGGGAAATACCATAAGAGGAGGCGGTATTCCTCAATCTTGCCTTCACGGGTTTGTCTAAACCTCTATAATAAGCAATTACTCATGCTAAATATTTTTTTAATAATTTTTCTTAATTGCAATGCCAGTCTCTTTTTCAATGCTTCGTAACAAATGGTACTTAAAAGCTAAACTAAGATTACTCATCATCTTTCATATGGCAGTCACATCCTCTGCCTCATCAATCATCACCCCACATCGCATCAGGCTTCACAGCTTAGTTGCTCCCATCGCAGTCTTCTCCTTCGGTCTCCACCTTGTCTAATTAAATTCTTCACCGCATAACAGTCTCCATTCTCCACTTCGTTAAGCTGGCGGTCATGCCCGAAGATTCATTTCTCCTTAAACCCGTGAGACGTATAGCTTTGAATGTATATATTTCATCTTGTTCCAGGATTTAAATATTGAAGTTGTGTTGGCGGCAGCACCTACAAAATAAATAGTTAATCCGAGTCACGTCCTAAGGACGCTGTCCTTAAGAGCTATTCCGCAACCACCGGTAGATAAGGATGCAGCACTCCCCAGGATTAAACGGATCTTTCCTGTATAACAGGGTGAGCAGAACAGCAGAAGATAGTAGTAAACTCAGCTGGTAAGAGAACACACAAGAGGGGAAAGAGAGGAGCTCGAAAACTCTAGAGCTATGTGTAAAACCTTAGAATGAAACACCCTTTTATAGGCCTCATATTTTAAATGTTGGCAGCCTCCTTTTCACATTAAACCGCCAGCTTTATAAAATTGAACGCATGCCATCAATTTAGGGACGTTGTAGTAAATGGTAAATCCGTTTAATCTTTCAAAACATTATTTAATGTTTAGTCGGTTAATGCATTGAAGCAATTTGAATGGACCGCATTCAAAATTGCTTCAACGCATTTGAATGGTAGGAAAAACCGTTTAATACTTTAATAGGTTTTATTGCATAATAAAGGCTCACCATTTGATGTTTAAAACTTCCACCGTTTCATTTTTTAAAAACTTCAACGTATTTAAGTGATAAATAACTATTAAAAATTTTCAAACATTCCATCTTTAAGGCATTGAAAATCCATTTATGACATTAAAACTCTTTAACATTTGATTTTCCTATTCTTAATAATAATAAGAAAATATGTCCATGATTAATGCTCAATTTGTTTTCATCTTCCCACATTCCCAATTAATGTAGGATCCTTTCTTTGACACACCCAAAAATATTACAACAATCCCCCACATGTGTCAAAGAAAATACCATTAGCTGAGTTACACACATGAGTACAATCATTGTATTACTATCTGGTGGTCCTTTGAACTTAAAACCAGACCTAGACCAATAAAACTTAGTACACAGAGGTGCCGGTGGTTCTTATGAACTTAAAACCAACATCTCTGGGTGTATACTAGAGGTATTAATAGTCAGACTGTACCCCCACATTTCTGCTGTTAACGATGTTTTTGCGCGTTAAAACAACCATGTGCGTGCCTGGTGCATAACGAATGCCCTAGAGATTTTGCCACGATCTCATAGGAGCGGCCCCACTCCATATTCGTAGAGGTGATTTCATTAAGTGTACCTGCAATGAGCACACCGTCTCGTCTTCCGTTCAGCCTCACCAAAACGCATTCTAGCACTTTCTCACACACTATAGGAAGGGACTGCTAGTTTATTTAGTGCTAGCAGAACTAACAGACGACTTGTTCTTACCCATTGAACCTTCTTCATGGGATCACCAATCACAAAGGTTAGGTTGCCATCGCTGTTAATTTCAAATTGGCTTCAGTCCCATTCCCCTCGATGTTTCATAAATTTGTTTCTTCCCTAGAGGTTTTGTTAACAGATCCGTTAGGTTCACTTTTGACCTTACATAATCGATCGAGATTACTCCATCTTTTAGCAGCTGCCTTATAATATTATGTCTCAATCGAATATGTCTATTTTTACCATTAAAGGCTTTATTGTTAGCCGTAGCTATCGCTGATTGGCTATCACAATGTAAAGACACTGATGGTGTTGGTTTTTCACCCAATGGAATATTCGCTAAGAAGTTTTTCAACCACTCAGCCTCAGAACCAGCCAACTCCATTGTAATAAACTTAAAATCCCTCGAGGATTTGGTTAGTATAGTTTGTTTGGCTGACTTCCATGTTATTGCACCACCACCAAGATTAAAAATATAGCAACTAGTGGATTTTGTCTCATCTGAGTCTGAAACTTAGCTAGCATCACTGTATCCTTCTAATACAGTGGGAAATCCACTATATAATATACCATAGTTCATGGTACCCCTCAAGTAACTCAATACCCTCAGCAAAGCCTCCCAATGCTTACTGCTTGGGCAGTGAGTGTATCTGCTCAGCCTACACATAGCATAGGCTATGTCCGGCTTGGTATAGTTCATTAAATGCAACAGACTCCCAATAATCTGTGCATATCTAGATCGAGCAACTGGATCTCCTTCTTATTTTGTTAAGTGCATATTGGAATCATAAGGAGTGCTAACAGGAGAAACATCATAGTGTTCGAACTTTCTCAAGATTTTCTTAACGTAGTGTTCTTGAGAAAGTAGAATACCACGTTCATTCCTTATGATTTTAACGCCCAATATGACCTTTGCTTCACCCAGATCTTTCATGTCAAAATTTGAAGCAAGAAAACATTTTGTCTCATACACAATATTCATGCTAGTACCGAAAATAAGCATATCATCCACATATAAGCAAATAATCACACAATCACCATTTACAAGTTTTGTATAGACACAACGTTCTACCTCAACAGTAGAGAAGCCACTACTCAACAAAACTTGGTTTAGCTTTTCATGCCATTGTTTAGGTGCTCGTTTCAAACCATATAAAGACTTAACAAGTCTGCAAACTTTGTTTTCTTGTCCAGGAACTACACACCCCTCAGGTTGGGTCATGTAAATTTCTTCTTCTAAATCACCATTTAAAAAGGCTGTTTTAACATCCATTTGGTGAATAAAAAGTTTGTGGATCGAAGCTAAAGCAATCAGGATTCTAACAGAAGAAATCCTAGTCACAGGAGAAAATGTATCAAAATAGTCAATGTTTTCTTTTTGAGTAAAACCTTTGGCTACTAGTCTAGCCTTATATTTATCAATTGATCCATCTAGAAAATATTTTTTCCTAAAAACCCATTTGCACCCAATAGGTTTTGCTCCTGGAGGCAAGTCAACCAAAATCCATGTTTTATTTTGATTTAAAGAATCTATTTCAGCTTTAATAGCTTCTTTCCAAAACTGAGAATTCGGAGAAGAAATAGCTTCATGAAAATTTTTCGGATCACCTTGTATCAAATAAGTATAAAAATCATCTCCAAAAGATGTTTCTTTTCTTTGTCTTTTACTTCTCCTTAAATTCTCACTCAGACTATCATTTGATGTTTTTTCAAAAGAGTTTTCAATTCTTTTAGGAACACGCTCAACTTTTAGTGGAAATATATGTTCGAAAAATTCTGCATCTTTTGTTTCAACAATCGTATTAGGATCCAAAATATCACTTTTCAAAACTAGAAAACGATAAGCGGCACTTTTTTGAGCGTAACCAATAAACATGCAATCAGAAGTTTTAGAACCAATCTTTCTCTTTTTAGAATCAGGCAGTAAAACTTTTGTAAGACACCCCCACACTTTTAAATATTTGAGGTTAGGCACAAATCCTGTCCATAATTCATAGGGTGTCTTTTAAGTTTTTCTATGGGGTATTCTATTTTGTAAAAAACAAGCGGACAACAAAGCTTCACCCTACAAGTTATCAGGTGCAGCAGAACTCACAAGCAGAGCATTCATTATTTCTTTTAAAGTTCTATTTTTCCTTTTTGCTATACCATTAGATTCAGGTGAATAAGGAGGAGTTACTTCATGGATTATACCCTCTTTTTCACAAAAATCATTTAATAATAAATATTCTCCTCCTCTGTCTGACCTAACTCGTTTAATCTTTTTATTCAGTTGATTTTCTACTTCTGCTTTATACAAAAGAAACATTTCAAAAGCTTCATCTTTATTTCTCAATAAATATACTTTAGTATATCTTGAAAAATCATCAATAAAAGTGATATAATATCTTTTGCCTCCTCTAGTTTGAACTTGTTTTAAATCCCCTAAGTCAGTATGAATTAAAGATAACAATTCAGTTTCTCTTTGAGTAGAAAAATGTGGCTTCTTAGTTAATTTAGTTTCTGCACAAACTTCACATTTGTTAAAATCATTACTTTTAATTCCATGAATTAACCCAAGATTTTGCAATCTCTTTATATATGATTTATGAGCATGTCCTAATCTAGCATGCCATATGTCAAAAGAATCAATCAAGTAAGCAGAAGAAGATGCATTTTCATTAATTTCAACAACACTTAAAACAAACAGACCCTGATTACAATATCCCTTCCCAATGAGAACATTGTTCTTAGTTATGACAACCTTGTCAGACTCAAACGACACTCTAACCCCAACTTTCCCAAGTAGCGCCACAGAGACTAAGTTTGCCCTAACATCAGGGACATACAGAACGTCATTCAGTGCCAAGGTCTTTCCTGATGTGAGTTTCAGTACCACTTTTCCTTTTCCCTGAACCTTAGCAGTTCGAGAGTTGGCAAGGTAGATGTGGTCTTCCCCTTCTTCAAAGGAGGTAAACATCTCTCTGTTTGCACAAATGTGCTTAGTGGCTCCTGAATCCACTACCCATTTCTTCACATTAGTCACAATGAGGGCTTGAGACACCACTGCAGCTATGACTTCATCATCACTGCCATCATCTCCTTCAACCAAATTCACATTTGGCTTAGGAGGATTATCACCCTTTTGAGTAGCCCTTTTTCTACATTGCGCCGCATAGTGCCCTGGCTTTCCACACACAAAACAATTGCCTTTCTTTTTGAATTTGGGGTTAGAGTCCTTGGATTTGTAATCAGATTTCTTATTTTTGTTATTTTTGTTTTTGGGATCATACCTCTTGGAGCACGGTTTTGATTCCACCAGGTTTGCTTTGGCAACTATTTCCTTTCCTTTCGCAGCTTGTATAGCCTTTCTGTTTGTGTCTTCAATTATTATGTGGGTAATTAGATCTGACAGGGACAACTGCTTCTGTTTGTGCTTTAATTGTTGTTTGTAGTCACTCCATGTCTTTGGCAGCTTTTTGATCAGTATGCCAGCTACGAACTCATCTGGTAAGTTAATCTTCTCAGCACGAAGCTCCTCCAGCAATTTGTGATACTCGTTGATTTGAAGCTTGATATCTTTCTCTTCAGTCATCTCCCATTTGTAGGAATTCCCCACTACAAATTTTTGCTTGCCAGCATCCTCAGCAGTGTACTTGAGGATAAGAGATTCCCATATTTTGTGTGCTTCCTTATAGACACAGTACACATTGAACAGATCGTTAGATAAAGTGCTGATAAGAGTGTGTCTGCAAACCTTATTAGCATGTGTCCAGATATCTTTCTGGGCTTGATCAACATCTGGGGTTGGTTCGGACTGAGTAAGAGCAACAGCTACTCCATGCATGTCAAGGACAGAGTAAACTCGCTCCTGCCACCGTCTGAAATTCCTTCCATCAAATGTCTCTATTTTTGAAGTGTCAGGGAACGGCCTAGGAATAGGAACTGCTGTTGGAACAATAGTGACTGAGGCAGCATCATGGTTATTCTGAGCAGCAGTGTTGCGGGCTTGTTCCATGGTGTGATTAGCTCTTAAGATTGTTGGCGGCAGCACCTGCAAAATAAATAGTTAATCCGTGTCACATCCTAAGGACGCTGTCCTTAAGAGCTATTCCACAACCACCGGTAGATAAGGATGCGGCACTCCCCAGGATTAAATGGATCCTTCCTGTATAACAGGGTGAGCAGAACAGTAAAAGATAGTAGTAAACTCAGCTGGTAAGAGAACACACAAGAGGGGGAAGAGAGGAGCTCGAAAACTCTAGAGCTGTGTGTAAAACCTTAGAATGAAACACCCTTTTATAGGCCTCATATTTTAAACATTGGTAGCCTCCTTTTCACATTAAACCGCTAGCTTTATAAAATTGAACGCATGCCATCAATTTAGGGACATTGTAGTAAATGGTAAATCTGTTTAATCTTTCAAAACATTATTTAATGTTTAGTTAGTTAATGCATTGAAGCAATTTGAATGGACCGCATTCAAAATTGCTTCAACGCATTTGAATGGTAGGAAAAACCGTTTAATACTTTAATAGGTTTTATTGCATAATAAAGGCTCACCATTTGATGTTTAAAACTTCCACCGTTTCATTTTTTAAAAACTTCAACGTATTTAAGTGATAATAACTATTAAGAATTTTCAAACATTCCATCTTTAAGGCATTGAAAATCCATTTATGACATTAAAACTCTTTAACATTTGATTTTCCTATTCTTAATAATAATAAGAAAATCTGTCCATGATTAATGCTCAATTTGTTTTCATCTTCCCACATTCCCAATTAATGTAAGATCCTTTCTTTGACACATCCAAAAATATTACAACAAGCTGCACACGTAATGCTTAGATTTTTATATGAGAATATTTACAGCTTGTGTTTCCTCTACTTGAGCAACAAAGGAACCCAGTATTAGTTGAACTACTATGGTATCTTCAATCTAATCAAGTGATATTTTTAAGGGAAAATGACAGTAAAATACCATGTGAATTTCAAAAAGACAAATAAGGCATTGGGTACCAATCTGAAATTTTGATTTTTGGCCTAATAACCAAATTGCCCTTATTATGTTTGAAAACTGAGGAGATGGAGAAAGGGAGAAATCACCTCCCCCCGGCGAAAGCAATCCCCCCACTTAGCGAAACCGAATCCCCCACTTGGCGAAACCAATCCCTCCACTCAGCTAGTGAAACCGAATCCCCCTACTCGGAGAAACCAATCCTCCCACTCAGCGAAACTAAATCCAATCTCCTCCAATCACCGAAAAAGGTTCTTTGAAATCACATTGCCGCCGTTGCAGGAGTAAAGTGCTGTCGGTGAAATTGGTAACCGTCGCAAGAGTAGAGTGCAGTCATTTGAATATGTGTAATGTATTTGCTGTCATATGGCTACTGGTTTTTGGTAAATACTGTTACATGAATGGTACATTCCATTACACATGTAGTTAGTATGAAAGTTAATGGTTCAATGTTTACTTTGATGTACTTCAGGTGCAGTCATTTGAATATATATAATGTATCTGCTGTTATATGGCTGCTGGTTTTTGGCAAATATTGTTTCGTGAATGGTGCATTACATTACACAAAGTAGTAACTCTCACTATGAAAGTTGTAAATACCACTATGTGTTTTGTAAAATTCAGCGTAAAATTGTATTGTTTTTTATAGAGAATTTACCCCGCCCCGCACAAAAGGTTGCAAAGCCGATTGAAGAAGTAGTAAATATCATTGTGAAAGTTGTTATTCCCAATATGTATTTTGTAAAATTCAGTGTGGAATTGTTTTGTTTTTTATAGAAACGTTGCCTAGCCACTACAAGAAATTGTTGAAGTAGCAGCGGAACATTTCTAGCGGTTAAACAAAACCGCTAGAAATTCCAGATATTTCTAGCGGTTCCTATAAAAACCGCTGCAAAATACAGACGGTTTGACCATTACCCGCACATTTCTAGCGGTTACCCCTTAACCGCTAGAAAATTAGAGCTAGAAAATTCCCCGGGCTTTGGCGGGAACTTGGCGCCAAATTTGTAGCATTTACTTTCTAGCGGTTCAGGCTAATAAACCGCTAGACACCGAAAAATTCTAGCGGTTGATGCATGAAGCGCTAGAAATTTTTTTCATTCCCTAAGGAGTTTAGAAATTTCTAGCGGTTCGGTCCTGAACCGCTAGAGATTTCTAGCGGTTATGGACCGAACCGCTAGAAATTGTTAGCGGTTCAGGACCGAACCGCCAGACTTTCTAGCGGTTCTCGGACGAACCGCTAGAAATGGCTAGCGGTTCGGGACCGAACCACCAGAATTTCTAGCGGTTCTCGGCAGAACCGCTAGAAATTGCTAGCGGTTTGGACCGAACCGCTAGCCAATTCCCAATGGTCATATGACCGTTGGGAATTTCTAGCGGTTCGGTCCAAACCGCTAGCAATTTCTAGCAGTTTTGTGCCTAACCGCTAGAAAGTCTCGGTCTATATATCCCCCCCACTCTCACTTCTTCAATCGTTCTGGAAGCGAAGCTCTGCTGAATTTTCTTCACAAACATATTCGAGTTCTGATTCAGTTGCAGATTCTTATTTTCAGGTAAAAATAGTAATTTATTGATAAATAATTTTTATTTTATGTTTTATTTTATTTATTTTATTATGTTATAGCTTATAAATAATTTTTTTTATTTCATTTATAAATAATTACTATTTGTTGTTATTAGGATGCCTCGTCGACACGGGAAAGACCCAGTTGATCCTGAGAGAGCTGGACCCAGTGAGGTTCATCATGATGCTGGTGAGCCATTCCCCAGCATTCATGACTACGATCTGAGCGAGGAGGATATCCTCAGTTTTATGGAGCAGTATGGTGTTGAGCGGACTGAGGAGGCTCATTTTACTGGGGATGAGCAACCCCATGCTGATGCTGCTGACGAGGAGGAGGAGGAGGAGGAGGAGCAGGATCAGGGGAATGAGTATCCCCAGGCTGCACAGCGTCCTGCTCCGAGACGTCAGGCTGGTTATGAGGTGGAATTTGTCGGTAAGTATTTATTTAACTTTTTAAAGTTTTGATCAGTATTTAATTTATATAGAAATTATATTAATTTATTGATATATAATTTATTTCTTAATTAAATTTTGCAGACACTGAGGGGAACAGGTCCTATCGGAGGCTGACAGCCAGAGAGTTGTCTATGACGACGGGCGGACGAGTGGTTGTGCCGCTCAATGAGTTGGGCCAACCGACGAAGAAAGGTGGCCAGTTGTACAACAAGTACGTGCGCCTCCTTGGTCAGCAGTGGATGCTGTTCCCCATCTACGTGCAGGACTGGAAGAAGATCACCTCAGACAAGAAGCAGCAAGGCTGGGAAATGATGAAGGTAATATAAAATTGTTATTTATAATTTTTTTTAATTTAAATAAATGATTATATATTTTGTTTTCAAATAATTTAATTGTTTGATTATAATTTTTTATTTATTTAATTTGTTTGTTATTTATAATATTTTTAAAAGTAGTTAAATGAATATATATTTTTTATTTAAATTATTTAAAAGTAGTTAAATGAAAATAATTTGTTATTGATTTCATTAATTTATTACTTATAATAATTTTAAATTTAGTTGAGTAAAAATATTTTTTCATTTAAATTACTTAATTGTTTAATTATTATTTGTTTTTGATTAATTTATATTTTATTTATAATATTGTTAAATTAGTTAAAAACTAATTATTTGTTTTTGATTATTGAAATTGCTTAATTATTTGTTTATAATTTGTTATTTAGTTAATTTATTATTTTAATCATAGAGTAAATTTATTCTGGGGGAGGAGTTGAGGGCTGACACGATCAAAAGGCTTGGGATGGCATGGAAGAACAGGAGGGCCGACCTGTGGAGGGAGAAGAAAGGTGACGGGACGAGGCCCCTCCAGGAGATACTGACAGATGTACCTGGTGGAGTCCCGGACCAAGACTGGTCCACTTACGTCTATTTTAGGATGACGGCTGACCAGATGGTATGATAATATTGTATTAATTATAATTTCTTTATTTTTTATCCGACTTGACTCATTTAATTTAATTTTTTTACATTTTGCTTCAGGCTCTTTCTAGGAGAAATGCTAGGAGCGTCAGGCATCAGACGATACGTCATAGGGCTGGATCCAGGAGCTTTGCGATCACTTATGACGAGATTGTGAGTACTTGAAATAAATTTATTAAATATGTAGATGTATTTAATTTGTAACTAATTATTTCTTTGATTTCATTTACAGAGGGAAAAGACGCAGCAGGAGCAGGGATACACGCCCACTTATGGCGAGATGTGGCCGATGGTGTATAGACCCCGAGACGGCGTGCGTCGGATGAGGTTGAGGAGATAGCGGTAAGTAATAAATTAAATATTAATATAATATCACAGTGTAGATATCATTATATTATAATTAACTTCTTTATATTAATTTTGGTAGGCACGGATGACTCAGGTCGATTCCGAGTTGCGTGAGTCTCAGGGGTCTGCCTTGGATCCCACCGCCTCACTTTTAGCGGGTCGTGGCCGGCCGCAGCACCCTGGTCGAGTTAGCGGGCTTGGACTTGGACCTACACCGACTAGGTTGCCCCGCTCAAGTGGCGCTGGCCCTTCATATACTGCTGGGAGCTCTCATGCGAGTGCGAAGCGGCCGGGTTCCTCATCTTCAGAGGAATTGCGAGAGGAGCTCAGACAAGAGTTCGAGGCCAGGATCATGGAGCGTGATCGTCAGTTCCAGGAGCGTGATCGTCAGCTCCAGACGCAGCTTGACCAGCTCTTGGCAGCTGCTACGGCTCTGCGTCATGTGGTGGTCAGTATAGCTCCAAACATCTCGGTTCCTGACATCCCCGACCTACACATGCCACCAGTCCCGCCCCTACCCCGCCATCCGCCAGTCCAGTCCCAGCAGGTTGAGCGGCCTGCCCACCGTCAGCCGGAGGATTCAGCAGAGGATGATCCCGATGATGCTGCTTCTGCCCCCCACCCATGATTTGCTTTCATTGTATGGGATTTTATTAGAATCTTGATTTTACGGTTTTATATACTATTTAGATATTTATCTAAATTTTATATTTATTTGTTTCCTTTATTGATTTATTTCTATAATTTTATTTATGTCAAGTACTAATTAATATTGAAATATTTATTTATTTATTACAACATCAACATTACAATTTATTAAACACGTTAAACATGTTAATTAATCAAAATAATTCTATAATCATTTATTAATTTAATAAATATTTATTTTCGTAATGTTATTAATTTATTGTGCGGTATTTCAATTTAATATTTAAAAATAATAGCGTTTGTAGCGGTTCAAAAACCGTTAGAAAATTCAACTGCTAGAAAATTTGATAATTTTCTAGCGTTTCTGGTGAACCGCTAGAAAATTTTACAATTTTCTAGCGGTTCACCAGAATCGCTAGAAAATTATCAAATTTTACCTAATTTTCTAGCGGTTTTATAACCGCTAAAAAATTCAAAACCGATGGAGAGAAAATTCCCGTTAAACCGCTAGAAATTTCTATCGGTTTGTAACCGATATTTAGAATTTCTAGCGGTTAATAACCGCTGGAAATTGAAAATTTCCGTTAAAACCGCTACAAATTTGTAGCGGTTTTGTAACCGCTACAAAAAAATGACCGTTCCTCCAGCCTCCTTTATAAGCTGAAGCACTTCAACTGAATTCCATTTTAACTTCTCTTTGAGCTCTGTGTCATATTTTCACGAAATTTGAGCATTATTAGTCATGGATAGGTCGTGGATCAACTTGCACCGGTCGACTCCGCAATACTTGGCTGGTCTAAACTATTTCTTGGATTTTGCTTTCGCCAATGCTGCCGTAAATGGTAAGATTCAGTGTCCCTGTCCTAAATGTAATTTCAAAAAGTGGCATCCCAAAGATATTGTTAGGGAACATTTAATCTTTAAGCCTTTTCCGCGAGAGTACGTATTTTGGCAACTACATGGGGAACGGCTAGATATGGGTGCTGAGTCAGTGCCAGTAGTTTCACGGATGGGAGTTCGAGTGGATGAGGCCGATGCCGTGAATGATGCTGTGCGTGATGCTTTTGGTGTTCACGAAAGCTCGAATCCCAACGAAGATGAAGTAGAGGGACCTCAACCGGAGTTTCTAAGAAACGAAACTGCTCGGGAATTTTTTGACCTCATGACCGAAGCTGACAAGCCTCTTTATTCTGGGTGTACAAAGTATTCGAAGTTGTCATTCTTGGTGAGGCTGTATCACATCAAATGCTTGTGCGGTATGACTGACAAGGCGATGTCTATGTTGCTGGAATTACTGGGAGATGCTTTCCCCCAAGCTGAATTCCCTCCGTCTTTTTACGAAGCAAAAAAGATTATTAACAAGCTTGGCTTGAACTATAAGAAGATAGATGCATGCCCAAACGACTGTATGCTATACTGGGGAGATGATGCCAACAAAGAGATTTGTACGAGATGCAAGACGTCACGCTATAAGTCGGTACGGAAGGGCAAGAAGCAAAAGAAGAAACCGGCCAAAATTCTCAGGTACAAATTATTACAGCGTGTTACTTGTTCCGTCTCTAAAAATATTCGATATTTGAAATTCTTAAAACAATTGATTATGTCATCAATTTTCTTAAATTGAGTCAATATTTAGTACTTAAATATTCGGTATTTTAAATTTTTAATATATTATTTTCTTAGATACTTTCCTTTGAAACCACGGTTGCAAAGAATGTATATGTCATCAAAAATGGCTCAGCACATGAGGTGGCACGCGACTGAGGAAAACCTAGATGGTAGGTTAAGGCACCCACGAGACTCGGAGGCGTGGAAAGCGTTTGATGCGAAATTTCCAGACTTTGCCAATGATCCTAGAAATGTACGTCTTGCATTGGCAACCGATGGTTTTAATCCCTTCAGAAACATGAGCACAAGTTACAGTATCTGGCCGGTGGTGTTAATTCCATACAATCTACCACCTTGGATGTGCATGAAGCAGAGCTCCTTTTTGCTTTCCATGATCATTCCTGGCAAGAAAGCACCAGGAAATGATATTGACGTATACCTGCAACCGTTGATACACGAATTGCTCGACCTATGGACGAATGGTGTTGAGGCATATGACTCACATGACAAGCAACTATTCAATCTCCGTGCAGCCTTGATGTGGACAATAAGTGATTTTCCCGGTTTGGGAACTTTGTCTGGCTGGAATGTGCATACTGGGTTGGCCTGTCCTGAGTGCAATTTTGATTCTGTGCCATGTCGCCTTCCACACAGTCGCAAGTGGTGCTTCATAGGACATCGACGGTTCCTTGATTCCAAGCACAGACTTAGATTGCAACGGATTCGCTTCGATGGGAAACAGGAGAAGAGAGATCCTCCTGTTACTTTGTCTGGTATGGATATTTTGCGGCAGTTAGAAGATGTTCATATCGAGTTTGGTAAGAGTGTAGATCCCGAACGATTGGGACGACGATCTCGTGGGACATCTGATACGCAACCTATGCAATGGCGGAAGAGAAGCATATTTTTCACTCTTCCTTATTGGGAATCTAATTTGCTACGACACAGTTTGGATGTTATGCACATTGAAAAAAATGTGTGCGATAATGTGCTATATACGTTGCTCAATGAAGCTGGAAAGTCCAAAGACCATCTCGCAGCTAGAAAAGATTTACGGGCCTGGGGAATTCGTGAAGAGGCTTGGCCTGATGAAAACGACAAGTTTCAGCCAGCTAAATTCACCTTGACAAAGCAGAACAAGGATATCTTCCTCTCGACGTTGAAGAACATAAAAGTACCAGATGGATATTCTAGCAACATCTCAAGGTGTATCGATCTGCAGGCTCGAAAGGTTACTGGGTTGAAAAGTCATGACTCTCATGTTCTTATGCAACAGTTACTTCCATTGGCCTTGAAAAACACACTTCCTTCTGATGTATCGGTGGTTTTGGTAGAATTATGTTCATTTTTCAAGAAGTTGTGTGCGAAGGTCTTGGTAGCGGAAGAGCTTGATCAGCTGCAAAATAAAATTATTCTTACACTTTGTCACTTGGAGATGATATTTCCTCCATCATTCTTTACTGTTATGGTTCACTTGACTGTCCACCTTGTTCGAGAAGCAAAGGTTGCTGGCCCAGTTCACTATCGATGGATGTACCCTATAGAGAGGTACTAGATTATCTTTTATTCCCGCCTCTTTAAATTTCACATTGTTCTTTCATTTACTCGTAATTATTAATGCAATTTTAACTTACAGGTACTTGGGAAAATTAAAATCATATGTTAGGAATAAGGCATGGCCTGAGGGGTCAATAGCAGAAGGTTATTCCGGAGATGAGGTCCTAACTTTCTGTTCGAGGTACTTTGATGACATGGAGACATCTTTTAACCGCCCGCGTCGCGTAGATGATTCTCCTCCCGGTCCTTCCACGTCAACTTTATTTCCTCCTGTTGGGAAACCAGTTGGAGGATATGAATTCTTCAGACTCACTCCTACAGAGAAACTCCAGGCACACAGACACGTTTTGATAAATTGCAGCCAAGTTGAACCCTTCATGCAGTAAGTATATATATCATATAAGCTCACTAGCTTTTACACTTTATATTTGTTTCTTACTGACTCTTCTAACAAATTACACTTTACTATAGTGAGTTTAGGAGTTATCTCAGGCGTCAGCTACGGGGCCGTGCGCGTTCTGCTGACATTGATAAAAGAGTCCACAAAGAGTTTCCCAGTTGGTTTACACGTCGAATACGTAATGACAACAGCCCATACACAGATGAATTCAGAGCTCTTTCTCTCGGTCCGTTAGACCATGCACGAAGGTTTACCGCGTACAATGTCAACGGCTTCAAGTTCTGTACGATTGGACGTGATCAGGGATTGCTCACACAAAACTCTGGAGTTTGCGGGACATTCGAAACGAGATGTTATGCTAGCAGTAGTGATGGTGATATGCGCTTTGGAGGCGTCACTTACTATGGAAAGCTAATTGACATTATTGAGTTGACTTACCAGCTTTTCACCGTGACACTGTTCAAATGCTCCTGGGCAAATACGACAACTTCACGGGGACTCGCTACTGACCATTTGGGCATCACCTCAGTCAATTTCTCTAGACTTATTCATACGGGGGCATCTGAAATGATGAGCCATATATCCTTGCTTCTGAGGCACACCAAATTTACTATGTCGAGGACGAGAAACATAAAGACTGGAATATGGTCGTTCACCTCAAGCCACGGGATCTTTACGATATGGGTGATGGTGACATTATTTACGACAGTGAACCCTTCCAACCCTCGAATTTTGAAGACTTCTTTCCTCAAGGAGATGATAATTTGCCACTTATCAGGTACACGTCTTTTCTTAAATTATTTAAATAATTAACTACTAATTACTAATTTTTTCCAAATACAACATAAATTTAACAAATTTTTTTAAAATATGTCCTTTCAGGCCGGATGATGATGGAGAGTAGCAGCATCCAAAATAAATTATTTAACAAATTTTTCGTCCATAAATACATATGTATAAATTAAAATTCGTAAAAATTTTTTAAAAATAAAAAAATTTTCATTTGTAGCGGTTATGAACTGCTACAAAATACATACCTGTAAATTAAAATTCGTTCAGATTTTAAAAATAAAAAATACTAAATTTCTAGCGGTTAATAACCGCTACACATATAACCGCTACTAATTACTAGCGCTTATATATACGCTAGAAAATGAATAACAGCTACAAAATGTTATAAAACGCTACAAAAACACCGCTACAAATGTGTCACTGATCTCTATAAATACCATATCTTCTCTACATTCATTTACTCCATCTCTTTTCCTTCCTCTCCTATTCTTCTTCATAATTCTCTCTCTTTTTCTTACTATCTCATATTGTGGTTTTTTTCTCTTTACTCTATGGTAAGTAAATTTTATTTTATAATTCATTGTATCTTTTATTTGTTTTTATTTAAAATTTACTAACATATTTATTTCTCCTTTCCTTTCAGATTTTTCTTCTCCACATTTGTCATGCCCTCCTCAACTGATTCAAATACTCATCAACCTAATACTATAGGTTCAGTATTCCAAAATATATCATCTTCAATTCAACTATCTTATTAAATATTCAATTAAATTATCTTATTAGATTAAATTCACTTCTTTTGACACATTCATAATTTAATTACATATTTTTTATTACAAAATTTGAATATATAAAATGTAACATATAACTAATTATACAAATTAACAAAAATTCTTCAAAATAATTTATTTAATGGTTTTTAAAATTATAATATGAAAAACCATAAATTTTTTTTTCTGGCACGGTAAACATTTCTAGCGGTTCCGAACCGCTAGAAATATTTCGTCAAATTTAAATTTTGCGCCAAAATTTCTAGCGGTTAAAAACCGCTAGAAAAGTTTCCCGCCATTCTTAAAATTCAATTGGCGTGAAAATTTAATTTCCCAAAAATTTCTAGCGGTTCTATAACCGCTAGTAATTTTCGCGCGCTACTGAAATTATTTAATTCCCGGCAAAATGGATTTCGTTTAGCAGGTTTCTAGCGGTTATAAAACCGCTAGTAATGTGTCTCCTTCAGATATTTTCTAGCGGTTCGGAACCGCTAGAAATTTTCTATCGTTTTGACCATGATGTGTAGCGGTTGCGATAACCGCTAGAAATTTTTTCTTGCACCTGTTTTTCTAGCGGTTTCCTTAACCGCTACAAATGTTATTTGTTGCGGTTAAAACCGCTAGAAATGTAACACTCTAACCGCTAGAATTAACATATTTTTTTGTAGTGAGCCCCTCACAAAAGGTTGCAAAACCCATTGAAAAAGTAATAAATCTCACTGTGAAAGTTATTGTTCCCACTATGTGTTTTGTAAAATTTAGCGTGGAATTGTTTTGTTTTTGACAGAAAAGTTGCCTACCCCTCACAAAAGGTTGCAAAACCCATTGAAGAAGTAGTAAATCTCACTGTGAAAGTTGTTATTCCCATTATGTGTTTTGTAAAATTTAGCGTGGAATTGTTTTGTTTTTAACAGAAACATTGGCCAGCCCCTCACAAAAGGTTACAAATCCCATTGAAAGTGTAGTAACACTCACTGTGAAAGTTGTAAATCTCACTATGTGTTTTGTCAAATTCAGTATGGAATTATATTTTTGTAGAGAAAAGTTGCCCTATCCCTCAAAACAGGTTGTCAAACCCCTCGAAGAAGTGGTCAAATTCACTTCGCAAGTTATAAATCTCGTTACACGTGTAGTAACATTATGGGCAAATGATTTAACAATACTTGAAAATCAGGCAGCTTTACATTTTCTGAAAATAGTTTGCAAATCCTCTTACATACAAATCCCCTTGCAAATCGGAGAACCTTTTTCGGTGACTAGAGGAGCTTGGATTTAGTTTCATCGAATTGGGGGGTTCGGTTTCGTTGAGTGGAGGGATTGGTTTCATCGAGTAGGGGGATTCGGTTTCGCTGAGGGGAGGGATTAGTTTCACCGAGTAGGTGGATTGGTTTCGCCAAGTGGGGCAGTTTCTCTTTCGTCGAGTGGGGGGATTGCTTTCACCGGGAGGAGGCGGTTTCTACCTTTCTCTATCTCCTCAGTTTTCAAACATAATAAGGGCAATTTGGTCTTTAGGCCAAAAATCAAAATTCTAGACTGGTACCTGATGCCTTCTTTGTCATTTTGCTTATTCATGTACCTTATTTGTCTTTTTGAAATTCACATGGTATTTTACTGTCATTTTCCCTATTTTTAATTTAAGCTCTTGGTATAATGAATAAGTATAAAAGTTTATTGCAACATAAAAGCCTAATAACCGAGTAAACCAAATAATCAAGCTGAATTATTTCAATTAATTCGGTTCGGTTGTCAGCCAATGTTCAATTTCAATTCGATATTTAAATTATGTATATTTCAGTTATTTCAGTTAGTGAATCTAACCGAACCAAATAATCGATTGTTTAGCCCTAATGCTATCTCTTCTCCCTAATATAATAGTTAATGAGTTGATGGTTTGAATTTAATTCTAAATATAAGATTTTAATCTATACTGTTTGCTATTCTTATCATTTTTTTTTCGAAGTTATCCCTAGATTGCACTTGTTAAAAGAGTTTGTATCAAAAGATTGTTATTCCATGCAAAATAATTTAATAGGATATTTTAGAGAAACTAACATATACTACCTCTAGTCCTAATTATAAGACATTCTTTGCAGTCTACAAACAAGGTCTTATAATTAGGACCAGATGTAGTATTTTTTATAAGTAACTAATTTAACTATTCTACATACGAGGTCTTATAATTAGGACCAGATGTAGTATTTTTTATAAGTAACTAATTTAAATTTTTTTAATAACTTACTCAAATTAATTTAGTAGATCTTATATAAGAGATAATATCTCAATAATTTTTTTGCCAAAGCATAGGTATCCTCCTATTGAAAACAATCCTATTCAAGACACTGTTAGGTACTAAATGTAGGCACATCTTTCAGTAGAGATTCGAATCTTAGTTCGTCATATCACATTGTGAGGGATTAGTCTCTTCCGTTAGTTCCAATCCAGTTGGTATCATAATTTCTCAGTACAAATAATTTTTGCATTTATCTCATTGTCCATAGGCAGAAAGAGAAATGACTGAAACGCTTTGTTTGGCCCATTCCATAAGACGAACCATAAGATTCCTAAGGTTTGGAGAAATGACTAAAACGCCTTGTTCGGATAGAATTTGTCTGGACTTAAATTGCCCACCGTTGATATTTGTGGACTCTTCGTGCATGGGAAGTAAGTGTGAAACTCATGAAAAAATTAATTTGTAAATTCATAAAGTTTCATCAGATTTTTATTTAAGTTTTTATAATTTTTTTATCAAATTGTTATAGTTTCACTTAATTTTCATCATATTTTTGTAATTTTTTTGCCATGTTCTTATAATTTCACATGATTTTTAGCTAGGTTCTTATAGTTTTTTGTGACTGATTACAAGAAAGAAAACTACATGGAAGTGATTAGAAAAAAATCAAGTGAAACTATAATACCATGATAGGAAGGGGAAAAAGAACTAAATGGATATGACTGAAAATTAGATGAAATTATACAAAGCTTATTAAACATCAGACAAAATTATAAAGATTTGAAGATGAATTTTCCCTCACGAAATCCTCCCTTTTCTTTATCATATTTGAGCAACTAGGCCTTTTTCTTTTTAGTTTTTAAACTTGGAGAGAAATAATATCGGACAAATAAAGAAATTAATCTTTTTATTTTTAGAAGATTTGAGACAATAAATTATGGGACAATTATAATGGGGTCTTAAGAAAAAAAATAATTACTAATAAGTCTTAATGACAACTGAACAGTTATCATTTATTATTATGAAATGTGTCATTACACTGTTTTGTTATGATTAGGATGTTTTAATAATTATGTTCCTTATTTAGAACTTTGTTGTATGTTTATCAATATTATAAAGAACTAAACACTTTTTTTTTTTTTCATACCCTGTGGTCCCTACAGGGTCATTAGATCCAATCCGCGACTAAGATTCAGCTTTTCACAAGCTCGTGTCTTGGAACGCTCTAACTCACTTCCCACGCATCCCGCCAAAACAAAAAACAAAAAGAAAAACAAGGGGAAAAAAAAGTCTCTCTCGGTGAGATTTTATTTTTTTTACTTTTATTTAAGTAATCTCATTCATAACGGTTGGTTTTTCCAAAAAACTAATCTTGTAAATTAAAAAATTTTCATTTAAATTGTTAAAATCGTATTTGAACAGTATATCTCACCCTAGTGTAGTACTCATCTCATTATGGGCACCAAAACTGGTTCCCTCCTCTATCAGTAATTTTGTCGTTAAACAAAAATTCCATTGCTAAACTCTGTCAATTATTATATTTTTGTTGTTCATATTTATTGTTTATTATTATTACTGGTCCTTAATATAAAAACTAGTAGGCAGGTTTGATTCAATTTAATCTAAATATTAGATGTCAATTGCTCTATCTCTTAAATTTATACTTTTTTTTCTAAACTCTTCCCAATTGATTAACATGTTAAGAGGGTTTTCCGTCAAAAGAGTTGTATCTAATACAAATAATTAAAAGAGGTAATTTACAAAAAAAAAAAAAAACCAACACACATTTATTCCTTATACCTAGAACTAAAGGGGGTACAATTTTTCCCTTTCACTCTTACTGAATGTTAATGCAGGAAAGTAAGAAACTTTTTCAAGGATATATTAATACGGGCAAAATATTTTGCATATTTTTTATTTTTAATTTTAGTACAAAATATTAAATTTAATTCATAAATGGGACCAGAGTTGTATATCAATTAGCCTTATTTTTCAATGGCCTAAGTATCTCTCTCAAATAAAAACAAATTATAATATTTTCATGTGATAAGAAGAAGTTAGCGAATGCAACGAAGAAAAAAAAACGCCAAACAGGACATGCGAAAGTAAAACGTGCTCAATGTTTCCATATAAGCCTCATATGACAGACAAAAAACGTACTGGATATTTTACACAGAGGGATGAGTGATGAAATTGCAACATCTATGGGTCCCTTTTTTTTTTTTTTTTTCCGGACCAGAATCTATGGTTCATATATGCGTTTCTTGTTCATCTATACTTTCGATTGTGAATCGTGATGTGAATAAATTATGTCTTTCTTTATTTTTTTTCTCTTGGATTATAATTAATTTCAATACAGGTTTTCCTCTTCTTTTTTTTTTGGATTGTAAATTTGATTTGGTTTATTTTGATATGGATGACTTTAATCTCTTTTTTTTTTTGGATATTCTATTGATGATGATTCTTTTTCCTAATTTAGTCTGGGTGTGGTGTACTGCTAGGATATTGATCAAGGTAGGGGAAGAAATTTTGTGCTTTGATGGAGGGCAATCTGAACATTTTACTATTAAATTTCTTCTATTTTTCATTTTTAATTTGTGAATCTACTTTTCTTCATTGACTTGTTTGGTGCGAAAATAGAGAAAAGAGAAAACTGAAGAAAAATATCACTATCCACTTTGTTTGCATGAATAAGAGAAAATAAAGAGGAAAGAAAATGAGAAAATATATCAATGACTAAAACATCCTTATCTCAAAATATGTTATTTTTAAAACCAAATTAAATATCACAATAAAAAAATTATATGAACATTAATATTATTAAATAATTTAAAATAAAATTAATTAAAAAATTATCATATTATTATATTTAAAAATAAAATAGTTTAATGAAAAATGTTCCTTTTAATAGAAAATAAAACGCGGATAATTTTTTAAATTAAATATAATAAAAGAAAATAAATAAAATATATATTATTTAAAATTATTATTTAATAAAAATTTATCATAAAAGTTGAAAGAGATGGAGATATATATATGTGTATGTGTGTGTATAGATAGTACGAAGTTTGAGTATTACATTGAATGTTAAAAAATAGAGTTTATATGTTGGCTTGAAATTTGGCTGCAGTGAGATAATATTGTTAAATTATAAAATATCATAAAAATTGCACTAAAGCAAATATGCATTTATTCACATAATATGAGGGAGAGTGTACGAGAAATGTGAGTTTTCTTCTCATTTTCTTTTGACATTAGAGAAAAAAATTGAAGAGAAAATGATGTGAGTCCCATACTCTATTTCCTCTCCTATTTTTCTTTCGGCTCACTTTTCTCTCTTCATCCAAATAAAGAAAAACTAATTCCTCTCCTTATTTTCTTCTCTGGTTTTCTTTCTTCCCTCATTTTCTTTCCATTCCAACAAAGGGTAACTACTTAAACTTAAACCTCTAATCTCTGCTTCAAGAAAAAAGGAAAATAAAAAATTAGGCTATCTTTATCAAATAGATGTCAACGCAATAAAAAAGTTAATTTTAAATTATAGATAACAATTTAAAATTGTGGATAGATTTTTTTATAACTAAATTTAGATTGATTTTAATCGTATAAATTGAATCTTACATTCCATATTCCCTTCAAGTTTAAATTAAAATATAATCATGATTTAATTAAAATTGACACATTCCCATATTACATCTGGCCTATGTTACACATTCCTTATACCATTTCCTATAATGACAACTAACGCCAAATTCGCTTCATTTACGCATTTATTTCTGGAGAAGACTTAGGCATTTATTCTGATGTTCTTAATCTATTTATTTTTTTTTAAAAATTTTGATGCACTTTTAAATTTTGAAAAGACACAAGTATACATATTTGAATTTGATGCTTTAAGTTTATATTAGGTTTCAGTTTGGTCATTAAATTTTAAAATATATTTTTAATCTTTTAATCCCAAAATTATTAGCCCTTAACCATCATGGTAATTTCAAAAATGAAACTTAATATACCAATATTTGAGAATATTTTATTGATATTTAAGATCTCAATGTCACCATTTTTTATTAATATTTTTATGCATATAGGACTAAAAATATACCTTTTAAATAAAGTTAAAAGATCAAAATGAAAACTTTTATAAAGTTAAAGGATTAAAAGTATACTTTTAAATTTTTAAAAAACTAAAAATATAATTAATAAGAGTTAATGAAAGGGTAAATCATTTTTAAAAAAGAAATACCCTTGTCTAGATTTGATCGGTAATAGGCATCTCAAGTATATAAAATTAAGTGTTGGCCAAAAAAAAAAAAAAGAATGTAACTTTTTAAATTCTTCTTTTTGTTAAAAAAATCCTCCATTTCTTTTTCATCTCTGAATTCCTTCTTCAACCTTACATCAAAAAATTGGACCATTCAGATGTAATATCTTATAAAAATTATTATAATATTATTAAAATATGGATAAATAAATTCAAATTATTAATAGTTTTATAAAATATGATATATTAACCATCCATTATTTTAATTAATCTAAAGGTGGAGAAGGGATATTCTTGAAAAAAGTGAGAAAGAGGATATTCTGTGAGAATCCAAATCAGTACGTTAATCATGCCTAATTATTATATTTGCCTTTAACTTGTCACACTCGAGTTTAAGCAAAACTCATAGTGAGGATATAAACTCTAATCTTAAACTCGTCAGAGTTGATTTTTATTAATAAATCAGTATTAAAAGTATGTATTTAAATAATTAAAATATAAAAATAAAAATAATTTTATTTAAATATATATTAAATCTAAATAATTGAATTTAATTTATCAACATTCATAATTGATCATATTTAACAACTATTTTTTTTTCTGAAATTCACATATAAAGTCACCAAGCATAATCAAATTTAAAAAGAATTAGTACAAGTTTAAGAGCATGTTGACACGATTTTGTAAGTTAAAAATAGAAAAATAGTGAACATAGTGAGTAAACTTGCAAGTTCAACTTAGTATATAACTAGAACAAGTTTAAACAAACAACAAGCCTTATCCCACTAGGTGGGGTCGGCTACATGAATCACACGACGCCATCGTGCTCTGTCAACAACCCAATCCTTAGATATGTTGTTGATTAGGAGGTCTCGTTCAATGACCTCATTCAGCGTTCTTCTCGATATAACTAGAACAAGTTTAAAAGTGAATTAACACATTTTTACCAACTAAAAACATAAAAACATTAAATTCAAAGAGTTAACTCACGAGTTTGACAATAATGGTATTTGCCAATGCTTGAGCAATTTCTCACATCCAGGATTCACTTTTCTTTTCAAGAAAACATCTTGAACATTTTACTCAAATAATAAGAGCACATTGAATGTGAATATCACGATCAGGTCCAATGATTGAGCAGCTTCTCCCATCAAAGAGCCCATGTATATGTTCATGTTGAAGTAAATAACTTTAACTTTCGCTTGCAAAACTAGTGTTGATCAAGCCAAATGGATCTCTCCATGTTTAAAAAATACAAGTGTTTATATTTTATTTAAAATTCTTATATCCTATTTTATTTTATAATCTTACTTTTTTATTTAAGATATCAGAACGTAAGGAATTAGTGTTTTTTTAAATATATATTCAAATTCAAAATTGACTCATCCTAATAAGTCGCTAGATTTGAGCCATGCAGAATGTATTTTTATTTTTAATTTTTATCTGAAATAAATAAAACAATAAATAGAAAAAGTGTTAAAATAAGCAGTGTCAGAATTTAGAATTTTACCATCAACATTTCTTTGTCAATGAAATCTAACAATGTTAGGAGTAAAGAATTGAAAAGATACTTTACAAAATTAAAAAATTAAATTAAGTTCTGATATAAAGTTAGATGACGATAACAACCAAACTTTATCTCACTAGGTGGAGTTGGTTAGATGGATCGTGCCATTGAACTCTATCAAAGACCAAATCTTTAGATTTTATACATTGTTATCTGAACTATTCGTGCATTATGAACCATCGAATTCAAAGGAAAAATTATTTTGCATGTAGCTATATTTTTTTTTCAAATTTTAATTCGATACATGTACTCTTCTTCTCTTCATTGAACAATTTAATTTTGCTCTGTTGCCACCACTTGCCCTATAACCTTTCTCTGTTAGCATTGTTAGCTTTTGTACAGGAGCTAATGGTGCTAACAAAGTAAAATTAAAGTATTTAATTAAGGGAAAAAAATACACAAGTATCAAATTAAAAATTAAAAATAAGTATATGCAAAATGGTTTTTCAGAATCCAAACTCATGCATAATTAGCTTTAATCACACACATTTAATTAATTACCTGTTTGTAGATATTAATTAAATTTCAAAAAATTAGTCAATGCTCATCTATGTACTACTTTTGGTCCTTAATATAAAAGCTAGTTTCACATTCAATTAGTTCTAAATATAATAATTCAATTTATTTTGTCTTTAATATTATTTATTTTACCCTTAAGTAATCCCTTGCTGTGTTTGGAATGCCGCTAGCAACTCCAAACATGCATGGGACAGTGTGTAACCACAATTCGTGGCTTATTTTTACAATGATGCTTATTTGGATTAGCTTTTTCTCAAATGAGTTTTTGGAGAAAAAGTCAGTTGCAAACCAAGTTCAAAATTTGAGCATTTTCCATTAGCAACGTGGAGAGAAAAAACAACAAGAATGAGAAGAAAGATAAGAGTATTTAAGTGGGTTCTATCTTGACCCAATAATTTGATTTTTTTTCAAGAAGAAATTACCTAATAAAATTTAATTATTTTAATTTTTTTTTTTTTGAATTTATCAAATTGTATACATATGATATACTACTTATTGCTCTTTAATATAAGACCCCAATAAACTGATTTAAAGAGATTAAGGAAGCTAAATAAATTACTTAATTCATATTCATGTTTATTCATTACATATATTTAATATTCTATAGTGTATTTTCAAAATTTTCTCACTAACCAATATTTTTATGGGAGAATCCCAATTAAATCCAGTCGAAATACCTAAATTCATATTTAGGCTTGTACTTTTAGCAAATTCCTAATTAGGCCATGAGACCTAATTAGGATTTCTTAATGTTGTTAAATAACCAGAATGCCCTTCTTCAATTAAAAAAAAAATTGATTAATATACCTCTCCCAAGTAATTCTTCATCTCTTATGATTTTTTTTAGACCAAAAAACATATAAGTAATTTTACGATGTTTGAAATTTGTATATATAACTTACACTATTAAAATTTTTTTAATAAAACATGTTAAATTACAAATATAAGTAAAATTATAAATATAAGTAAAGTTTAAATAAATTTTTTTATTTTCAGTTTTTATAATTAACGTTAGTTTTATTTATTTAAACAATGTTGGATCTAACTGAAAACGTAAATGATTACGATTTAATATTAAATTTTTATTATAATTAAAATATTTTAAAATTTTAAAATAAATATTTACAACCTGAAAAAAATATTTATTTAAAGATTACTTATATTATAATTTGAAATTTTTTATGAAAATATTTTGAAGATTTTAGTTATATTACGAAATTTCAAACACTAAAAAATTATTTATATTTTTTTGTCTAAATATTAATAACAAGATATGATGAACCACTTTAGAGGGATAAAATAATCAATTTTCATTTTTAACTAAAGAGGGGCATTATAGTTATTTAACAATATTCAGCAATTCCTAATTAGGTCTTATGTCCTAATTAAGAATTTGTTAAAAGTGTAGGCCTCAATTTAAATTTAAGTATTTCAGCAGGATTTAATTAGGATTTTCCCTATTTTTATTTTATAATTATAATTTAACAATTATCACATTAATATCATATAAACAATACTATTCAATAAAATTAATGTCCTTTTTAGTCCTTTTATATCTAAATTAAACTTATTTTTTTATTAATCATCCAAACAAGTTTAAGCTTTTTTAACTAACTTTTCATAAACATCAATTCAAACATAAATTACATTATACTAACTTACTTTTACTCTAATTTAAATTTGCAAATATTAGTTGGAATAAAAATTAGTTTTGCCATTGCTAATCTAAACACACCCATTATAGTTGGACATGTTAAGGAGTTACTACTAATGAGTATTCAAATACACATGATTAATAATGGTATTTTTAAGAAGCCAATATCTGTTTACTATAAATGACCAACATAACTCCACTAATCTCACTAAATTAGTTAATTAGCTCTTATATCATACACGAGAGGTAGTATATAGCTAATAGTAGTCATGGAGACACACGGACACATAGATATATGCCTTACACCCTTGTAGCATCGAAAGCCATAGCTGCCAGCATACACATAAACGCTAAGAGGCTGTTTAGCAACAGCACAAAAGAGAGAATTTTCCGATAAGGGTGTAACATTTTGATAGCCATCAATAGTAACACCTTTCTCGTTGTCCTGTTTCATAAAACAAAAAGCAGAACCGGAGTCAGGCAATAGAAGAATAAGAAGCAATAATCTACAAAAGTAAAGAACAATATCAGTTAAAAAGAAAGGGACAGCTAATGCTGACTTTTTGGTCGCAGGTACCATTGGCTTTTATATAAGGACAATCAGCCTCAAAGGCAATTCCACCATTGTTGGTATTAAATATAGGCGTGTTCATAGGATGGGATAGGACCGGGACAAGTCCGTCCCGGTCCTGTTCCGATGAACAGGGACGGGACCGGGATGTCCCGTAATTCCCTTTTCCTCCCTTCAGCTTCAATTCAGTTTTCTAATGGGCCCGTCTTATATTTTCTTCATGTTTCATTTTTTTGGGCCTAAAAGATTGCTTGGAGCCGAAAACAGTAATGTCAAGTTTGGGCCTTCGAAAAGATTGGACTTTCAAATTGTAAACAAATTGCACTTTCAGTTTAAATTTCTGCTGCCATTAACCTGACGCCACAGATGGAGACACAAAGAATGCTTTAGAGTTTAGACTAAGCATCTGTCCATCCTTCACCTCTTCATTTAAATAATTTCCTAATTGCTTCATTCGTAGCAACATTAACATCACAGATTTAATTATTTTAATAACCACAACACTTGATTAACAATCCAAGCCTAGATCATGAATTAGAAAAAGAAAAAAAAAACATGGAATGTGACTTGAACAGAGATCCAGACAGTTTACCTGCGACTGCAAGCCTCGATGAATTGATTCAGGTTTCAGGTGATGTGGGGACAGTTCAGATCGAAGGCAAGAAGGAATCACGGTGACAGGCTGACAAGGAGTTCAGAGCTGGCGATTGTGAGGAGAGACAGGGCGAGAAACAGCGATGCAATCAGAGACTTAGGTCCCGTTTGGTACGAAGCATTGAAAATGAGGGATTGGGATTGGGATTGCAATTGAAAAAATCATTAAAATAGTACTTAGTATGAATAATTGTTTGTTATATGGGATTAGGTATGCTCATAAAGGTGGGATTGGGGAATACCACTTCCCCCATGGTATTCTCTAATCCCATATACATAGCTTTGACTAATCTCATATATCAAACAATCTCTTATACTAAACACTCTCTTAATAGATTTTTTCAATTGTAATCCCAATCTCAATCCCTCATTTTCAATGCTTTCTACCAAACGTAACCTTAGAGTCACAGCACACCGACGGCAACAAGGAATGAGCTTACGGCGACGTGACGGCAGGGGGAGAGTGAGCGGCCATTCACGATGGGGAGCTAAAGGCGAGAATAAACAAGGAATGAGCTAACGGCAGGGAGGCAGGCAAGAATAAACGGCGACCTTGAGAGCAGAGGCAAGAAAGATAATGACCAGCAGCGGAGTAGAGGGCGACCGTTGGCGGGGAGACTGACAATAAACAGAGCGAAGGCGAGAAGGAGGAGGTCACTGGAGGCTGGAGATGGAGAGACCGAGAGGGAGATGATTCAGGAATGATATTTAATAGGGTATCTGTTTTTTTTTTAAGTATATTTTAAGATTTGTAAATTTTTTTTATATATCCTGGGACGAGACAATCCCGTCCTGCGTCCCGTCCCGTCCCGTTTAGCATTTTATCTCATCTCGGAATTGTCCTGCCTCGGTAGGTTAGTCCCGGTCCCGATCACTTTGGGACGGGACAGGTATTATTTTGTTAGTTGTTGGGCCTGCTTTATTCGGTTAAGGCCATTAGGGGTAGTCCAGTAGGTGTGGTCCATTATATGCATTGCGGACTTGCGCATTTTTCTGTATGGAATCATTTTCAGTATAAAAATAACACAGGAGTTTATTCAGTTCCCAAAATACTCTGATTGTTATCAGTTGGCGACATATTCGAATGCTCTGTTGGCATAGCCTCCTTTACAGCGAGAGTTCTAAAGATCACACGACACAAGTGTATCGTTGGCTATCTTGTTAATTCCTTCAACGGCTCCCGCTGATGCGAGGGCCTGACAACCTCCTACAATAAAAATCACACAACGTAGTAAAATACACGTAGTGCGGAATCCATATCTATTAAGAAAGTAAAACATAAGGCTTTTAGTTTTTTTTTGTTTTTATCAAGACGAGATTTCATTTAAAATCCTTTGATTTTATAAAAGGTCAAAGTGCAAATTTGTCTTAGAAGTTTTCTATTTGCAGGAGCATTTTGCACTTGAAAGTTTTTTTGAGTACAAATTTGTCTTGAAAGTTTTAATCATAGCAATCTTGCCTCTTCCTGTTAATAATGTTAATTATTAACTTTCTTAATCTCTCCAAATTAGTAAATTAGGCCTTATATTAAGGATAAAAGATAGCATTATTTAGTACTACCTCTGGTTTTTAGTATATAAGCTAGATAACTAATTTGTGAATATTAAAAAAAAATCAATTAAGTTAGTTATTTATAATAAGTGGGTATTGTCTTCTCTTAAAGTATTCTTGTTAATTATGTGCATTAAAATAAAAACCTTTTAATATGTGTAATCATCATGGAAGGGAAAATAAATAAATATGAGAAGCAAAATAGATTATAGTCTTATATTTAGAACCAAATTAAGTCTCCATCTATACTTTATATTTAGTACCGGAGATAGTAACTTAAACCCTTGCAGTCCCGAAATGAAGAAGAAACTCTTCCAGTGTATGATGGCGTTCCGTTAATAAAATTAGAATTTGAGACCCTATTTAAAAGTTAAAACAAACAAAATCGATTTGACTTAGCTTGACCTAATTTCTGCCATTACATTATAAATTTTTACCTCGATACGAATAGTCTCAAATTTTATTTATGTATAATCACACGTATATAGGGTGAGAAACTCAAAAGGTCCAACAAAACTATATCTACACATAGTTTTGTTATATTTAAACACACTCACAATGCCAGGCGTCATATTTCCTAATACGTCGCCTGGCTTATTTAAATAAAACTGTTACAAAGGAGAATAACTTGAAGTGGGCCACTTCATATAGAGGAGTAATATTCAGACTTCACAGGTAGTTTCTCCTTTGTAGGGTAAGCACCACGAACAGCAAGTCCACATACTCCAAGACCAAGAGTGCTACTTGAGTTTCGTTTGATATAGATGTAACCCTTGAGACCCCAATCTTGTCCCCATGAATTTCTAACAATCCAATAGTCTTCATCTCCAACCGAATCATATCCTACGATTGTCACAGCATGATTGGTTCTAATCGTGCCTGTGCAGTTTTCCCCCTCAAATATTCCCTGACCATGTGAAAGGACAAAAAAATACCAAAAAAAAAGTTATGTGGCAATTTTGGATCAATAATCTGAGTTTTAAAAAAACCGTGTAAGAACTACAAACATCATATGAACTCTATTATCCTGTGAATAGTGTGTGTGTGTGTGTGTGTGTGTGAATATATGATGTTATGAGTTCTACATCACGAAGTCTCACATTTGAAGTGTAATTTACAAGTTCAAGAAGCTCTCTTGACTAGTTTTTGAGTGAGAGCACCTTATGACCTCAAAAATAGGTACCTACGGAGGGCTTGACACGCAGGAGGCTAAGTAAAATAGTCTTTTAAAATTGGACTCTCTTTTTAAACTTTTCTTTAGAACACGAGAGATTATACGTAATGGCATGGAGATGAGACTTACACCCTCGTAAAATCGAAATTCATCTTTGGCTTCCAGAACCACGGTAATCGGCTGATTTGCGGTAGCGCAAGTTAAAGCTTTTTCTGAGTACCAAGTCACATTTTCATAACCAGTCAAAGTGAGTGCATTCTGTTCTTCCTGTTCCACACGATCGAGATCACAAATAAACAAAGTTAGACCAAGAAAACCAACTGAATCATGCACAGCCACATAAGCCAAAATTGACACGTCAATTAAAAGCATCTTGAGTTTATTTAATCACATAGGACGCCTAAAGAAAAACATGAAAATGGAACTTGCTAAGGTAATAGTAGTGGTAAAAAGGAAGTAGACCTTGGTGGGTTTGCAAGTGTCATTTGTAGCAGTATAGAGATAATCAGCTTCTTTGACAATTCCATTTTTGGCAACCCATTCAAATACACGGTATGGCCATCCTCCATCACAACCCTTGGCTGTGTCAACACAATCTACTAGTTGTTGCTCAGAAAGACTTACACTGTGCCTTCCTGTCACTATTGCATTAAGTCCTTCCATGGCTGCCGTAGCAGCAAATGCCCAACAACTTCCTGATACAATCAATATTCTACAAAATCAGTGTTTATATATATATATATATATATATATATAGATGTTTCTATGTGTACATATCCAAAGAAATGAAACCTTAAAAAACTCATGTTAGTTTTGGTCTTTAGAACAAGAACGTCAAAACTCACCACATTGCCTTTGATTTTTCACTTTAGTGACAGCTCCTTTTTTCTTCCAATTAATGGAAGGAGGCATGTAGTCACATGGAACATCGGTGAACTCTGTATTTTGTTCTTTGAGGTTGTCTTGGGTTATCACTTCCAACTCAGGTAAGAAAATTTTACTGAACTCCTCGTAGCTCAAATCTGCAAACTTGTTGAGACCCAGACGAGCGTGGTAAGGTGATTCTCTTTTAGCGTTTGTCTCTTTGATAATCTTCAAGTTCTCTTTGAAGATCTCAAATCTCTTGGCTTCCTCTCTCAGATTCTCATACTCTCGTCCGTGTTCCTTCTGCCACAGTTTGAACAGTTCCAAGACTTCTTTCTCTGAAGTGAACCTGTCAAGCTCATCGCTAGGGATACAACAAGAGAGGCATATCAAGGAACAGATAAACAAAAGGAAGAGTAACTTGGTTACAAGGGAAGCCATAGTTCAAATAAGAGCCCGAAAGGGAAAAGGTTACTGACGTTGTATTCTTGGGTATGGATGACTCTGTTTTATAGACCCAGGTTAGAGATCCAGCTATTTATAAGTATATCAACTCAATAATGTTAAAAAGAAAAAAAAAAGGGATCAAACTTGGTTCAAATTGCTTATATAAATTAAGTTTATAAGTAAATTTACAAGTGCACATATCCATTTTAACAACTAATACTAGCAAAATAGTAGATATGATCGAAGAACTTAACTTAATGAATATAAGTAATTTGATTTAATTAATTTTTTTCTTTTGAAAAACTATATATGTTTTCATAATATATACTGCAATATGTCAAAGATAATGTTATTAGGTTCATTAAGAATTGATTCGCGCATAATAAAATGGTTTGATTGATATGCGTACATATTAACAAAAGTTAGGTAATGACAAATGAATTGACTGGTTTAATTTTTTTAATCTCCCATAATAAATCATGCACGTTTTTATTTGTCACAATAAATGAAAACAACTTAACAAACAAAATATGCATTTAATTTATTTATTGTGGGAGCAACAAGGTTTTTAACGTAATATATATTATTGTTTATAGACAATTAGACAAGTCTCTCGCATATTGCCAAACCAGTGAGGGACCTCCTTCGATAAGTAAATGCGGGAGGTAGTTACATTGTCATTTCCTTTGGATATATTAGTGCTAATAATCAATAAACTGATTGGAACATAATAAAATATTTTAGTTAATTTACGTACATATTGACAAAAGCTAGGCAATAAATTTTTATTCGTTAAAATAAATTATCTTTTTATAACCCTGTGGGCCACATGATGTCCAATATTTTTCCTAGATCATATTGCCAGGTATCAAACAACTGACTAATCTAAATCGAGTTTTGTAGAATCACTGGTGGACAGCAAACTTTTCTAACAAGTTTTTAACACAACTTGAACACGAGACCACTGGTTAAAATGGATTAAGACGCAGCATAAAATGTAATTGTTAATTATGAAAGATACTAGCTAATCATTCCTCTATCAAATAAAGGAATATCCGGAATAATTCCGCTTGTGAATTGAGCTATATTATTTTTATTCGTTGCATGTACTTTGATAAATGATGCATCGTTTATGACTCATAAAATATATATCTTATAATATATTTTTGTTATAAATTAATTAACCATATGTATATTGTCTTCTAGGCATTTATTCAATATTAAAACTCTCACGTTTCGTTTTACATCGGTGGTCCATTTTCAGAGGATAGGCTGACAGCTAACTATGGTCCCATTGTCTGGTCTTTGTTTTTTTTAATTAGAGATTGTCTTGTCTTTTGTTTATTATTCAAGCACGTTTAATTTACTTTCATATAGGTTGGTCCTTTTTTTGAAAGATATAACTAAAGTATAGGTTGTCTGTTTTAGGTTGTTTTGTAGTCACGTCTTGACATTTTATAATGGGAACGAAAGATCATTTGACAGTATTTACAGCTAGATAATTATTCCTTGTATCACTCTTGAAATATCACAATAAATTCTTCCAATTAGTTTTTTCGTCATCCTATACCGGTGAAAGAAACTCACTTACCCAATTCATCCTACGAATAGCTAGGGTGTGTATGTTTTTTAACATGGCAGAAAATTTGATAAATGAGTTTTATTACTAGTAACTGATAATAAAATCCGGATTTTATAACATATATTAATTAACGTTGTGAATAATTGTCCTCTAATTAAATCCTTATTCTTTTTTTTTTACCAGCAATTAAATCCTTATTCAATATTCTCCCACATGAAGTATAACATATAAAATGTCGAGCATACTGTACAATTATTAAATTATGGACAGTGTGTTATCTAGTCATTATGATAAATAAATTAACCATTGGCAAAGAAGTTAAATAAATTAACCAGGTGTATATTCGTCTTCTATGTAATATATCCAATATCAATTCTCTCACGTTTTGTTTTACTTCGGTTGTCCATTTTTGGAGGATATATAGGCTTATAGCTACACGTGGTCACATTATGTCTTATCTATTTGGAGCTATTGATGTTGAAGTAATCAAGAATTGATTGGCGCATATATTAATAATAAATTGATATATCAACGTAACAATTGTCTTCTTTTAATAATGGGAGCAACGAGAATTTACTTTGTTTCCAAAATTTATAAATTTTTTTTTTGAATTATTCTTATTGATTGCATATATAAAGGAAATTTTCATAATAATAATGATCAAAAGAATATTTTAGATAAATCAACACATATTTATTATAAATAAAAAAATTAATTTTTATAATATTTAAAAATTAGATATCAAACTTTTATATTTAGGACCGAAAGAATTTATATATGTATGCATAAGTCATTGTCTGCCACGTCAAGTGGATAGCTAGAAAATTAAATAAAATAATGTGATCATATTGCACAAGTAATTCCATTTTGAAACATTAACTATATATCCACCAACTATGTTTCGTCAATGGAAGGAATTTGATTATTGTTAAGCAATGCCTTTGATTTGAGGTTTATGAATTGAGAAAACTACCGCAGAATTATTGGAGAGGGATCTCATATCTAAAACCCAACAATATTCAAATCTAAAATAGCCCATATTGCAAGAAAAAAAATGCGTTATCGATAGAGCCACATTAATTGGATGCTTTGTGGTTTTGATAAATAAAGCATTTCCTGATAAAGGAGTCACATTTTTATATCCACTTAACATGACAGCTTTATTTTATAAATATCTTTGTATTCTTTTATGAATGTATTGCTTTTGTTAAAAACAAAAGATAAAAGACAAATAAAAAATTAGGCAAGAAATTAATTAAATAATAAAAATACAGGGCTAGGAAAATCGATAGGATGTCCGTTGAGCAGCGTTTTGTTTTATCGAGGAGTTCTGTGGCATTATTCTTTCATTTGTATTAGTGTTGGTCCCTGCATTTTTAAAAATAAAATTATTAAAACTAACGTTAGTTTTTTAAAGTCAAAACCTTGTAACCCAGAAATAACACTAAGTGCCTCTCTCTCTCCCCCTAAGCTTTCTTAAGTGTGAGGTCTTGAATTCGAATTCGAATTCGAATCCTCTCTAAAGAGTGTAATGATCTCATGAGTCATGAGTTATGTCAATAAAAAAGTTATATTTTGAAGCTTAGGAACTGATATTTTAAATAATTGAAGTTATAGGGATCGAGTTGTATTGATTTAAAGTTTATGGACTGAATTTATCCAAGTCAAAATTATAAGGACTGGCTTGTACCGATTTATTTAGGGAATTGAGTCAAAGTATAGGGGTCAAATAATTAATTTTTTTCCAATTTTTTAATATTTAAATAATTTTAATTAATTTTCCTAATTTCATTAATAGTGACTTGGTTACAACTTACAAGGGAAGTCGTCATTCAGATAAGAACAGAATGGATTATTATTAACCTAAAATATTTTTGTGTATAGATGAGCCTTATATAAAGAGTCAGGTGAGAGAGACCTTGCAATTTATAAGTAAAACGATCCGATAAGATTTAATACACGCACATATTTTTTTCATGATAAATATAAGTGGTCACAAACTCACAATGTTATTACTTTTGCAGATAATGTTATTAGAGTAATCAATAATTGATTTGCACATAATAAAATGGTTTAATTGAATACATACATATTGACAAAAGTTAGGTACTGAATCGACTTATTCAAGTTTTAAATCAATTATTAAAAAAAATCATAGGCGCATGCTTTATTTGTTAAGAACATATATATTGACAAAAGTTTGGCACTAAATTAGCTGATTGGAAGTTTTAATTTAAATCAATAACAAACAAAGCACGCTTTATTTGTTGCAGTAAATTAACACAGTGTAATTAATACACACACACACACACACATAACAGGATTGCTGGAACTCTCACTTACCCACTACAGAGGTGCCTCTATGTAAAAGTTTCCCTTTAAACTCAGTCTTAGTCATATGTTCCTTTATTGGTTAAAATCAATCTGCCATTTCTTCATTTAT
Source organism: Neltuma alba (assembly GCF_004799145.2). NCBI lineage: Eukaryota > Viridiplantae > Streptophyta > Magnoliopsida > Fabales > Fabaceae > Neltuma > Neltuma alba. The sequence continues at coordinate 134,825 of NW_021635595.1, read as the reverse complement.
CTATGTATAATCAATCAAACATAGAAAGCTTATTGACTAATGACCTCAAAAATAAAACTAAATATTTAAAAGAGAGCATCTTTCAAAGAAGGAAGATGAATCATGTGGAAAATTGGATCTGCTTTCATTAATTCAACAGATGAACATAAAATGTTTCTTCATTTAATTGAATTATCGATGGTTTAGTTTTATAATTAATATTTTTTTCATATAAAAACATATATAGAAGGTAGAAAAGGAATCTTTTGAATGTTAAGTTTAAATAAAAAATAGGGATTTATGAAAAAAGAAAAATTAAAACACTAACATTAAATGCTTATCATAATGACCAGTACCTTGTGCTCATTACTGGGCTAAGATATTTTAATTTGTAATTTTACAACAACAAATTTATTTTTGTAAGAAGTGTTGTTTACAAATTTCACACACCGCATATGCAGTTGATTGATATATTTTCTCTGAAGTAACTAATTAACTAATTTAGATGAATTAAAAAATTTTATGAATTCGATATTTATTAAAAAAAAAAGTGATGTATACTAACTTTTCTCAAACACCACTGTTTTTTAATTCATTACCAACATAATTTTGATGTTAAACAAAAAAATTCTAATTATCAGAGTAGTTTAAATAAAATAATAAATATGAAAAATAGAAATATTGATGTCTTATATCTAAAACTAAAATTAACTCCCCAACTAATTAATATGCAGACCTTCATAGGGATATTTATGCAATATGCGTTCTTCTGATTGTGTTTTTCTTCAGCATAACAGTTAGCCTTATTGATATTTAATACTTTCATAAACTTTATTTATAAAGGCAAATCATTTGCCGCTTAATTACTCCCCATACAAATATAGTTTGCAAAGCTCCAGACACAACTCTCTCTCTCTCTCTATATATATATATATATGTATATATGTTGGTTGGCTTTGTTTGATAGTACGAGGAGGACTTCATATGGAGGAGGAATAATCATGCTTCAAATTAACAGATCTGGTGTCTCTTCTCCTTTTGATTGGGTAACCACCAGAACAATTTATGTTGCACACTCCTTGAGTGACACCAGTGTTTCTTTTGATCAAGATGTAACCATTTAATCCCCATGTGGATGCCCACGAATTTTTAACAATCCAATACTCTTGACCAGCATCAGAACCATATCCTACGATCAATACGGCATGATTATGGATACATGACGAGCTGATGTTTGAGCAATCATCCCCGCTAAAGATTCCCTGAAAAGTAAACAATCCTTAATGTTAAAAATGTATTTTGCTGCAAGGACCAAGTAGTTGCGTGTGGATGTATAATGAAGATACATATATATGGCTTACATTCTGATAGAACATAAAATCTTGGCTTGCATATATGGAAACACTAACGGGCTGCCTAGCAACATCACAATAAAGAGAATTTTCTGATATAGGCGTCCGCCACCAAAACTTGTAGTCATCAATAGTTGTATAGACCTTCCTTGCCTAGATAAAAATATGATCCAAAACAAGTTAAAAACTATACAATCAATGAAATTAAAGCAATATGTCATAGGACTGGAAAACACTTACCAGTGTGGAATTACAGGTACTATTGTCACCTATATAAGGATAATCTCTTTCCGTGGCAACACCACCATTGTCAATGACATATTGAAATGCTCCAACATATGACCCTCCGTCACAACCTGTGCTATATTTGTCACAAGACACGAGTTGTTGTTCAGAAAGGCTTGGAAGACATTGTGTGACTATTTGATGTATTCCTTCAATGGCTCCAGTTGCAGAAAATGCCCAACAACTTCCTACAAACATGTATCAAAATCTTGCTTAGTTATGCTGCATGATTCAATCAGCGTATTTAAAAAAAAACACACAAAAATCTTACTTACCACATCGGAGTTGGTCTTTAACATAAGTTACAGCTCCAGACAACCTCCAATCCAAGGAAGAAGGTGCATCGGGACAGGATTCGCTATTTGACACCGTTTCGCCTTTGTCGCTATTTATTATGGGATCTTCCGTCTCATGTAAATAGATTTTACTAAACTCCTCATAACTCATGTCTGAAAACTTGTTCAAGCCCAAGGTGTACGATGACGTTGCTTTTGCATTTTTCTCGTTGATATATTTCAAATTGCTTTTGAAAATCTCAAACCTCTTTACCTCCTCTTCTAGGGTTTGGTATTCTTGCTCGAACACCGTCTTCCACTTTTGAAATAGTTGGTAGACTTCTTTCTCTGTAACGAATTTATCTAGATCTTGGCTCAAAGTGGAAATTTCATTAGAAATACAAGAAGTGGGAGAAATCAGAAAACACCAGAGAGAGACGAGGAGGAGCAACTTAATAAGAGAAGTCATTGTTCACTTATGAAGCGTTTGGATTGCTGTTCTTCTATAGCAATGTTTCATATATATAGTCACATCCTGATGATGATATGATCTTGTTCAGAAAATATATAGACCGCGCAAATTTTAAAATTTTCATATTTATCTGATGTCATTCCCTTTGAAGATAATGCTATTAGAGTGATTAATAATTGATTCGCAGATAATAATGTAGTTTAATCGATGAACATATTTATTGACAAAAGGTAGGTAGTCATTTAGTCATTGACTGATTCCAAGTTTTAAATGTTTTTTAGCAATGATTTAGCAGAAGGTTGATCATATATGTATTTGTTAATTGTGGAGGCAACAATGATTAATACTAAAATTAGTTTATAATCACTCTCTTCTGGACCACTTGGAAAATGACAACCTCTTGTTCCAGATATATGTGTTTAACGGGCCAAGCACAATGGACACCCTTGATGAATTAACGGGCCAAGCCCAATGTCCATTTCCATTTATCTGATATTTGTTATTGGTTAATAATAATTAGAGAGGAGGGAACAATTATAAGAAAGAATACAAAGGGGAGAGTACAAAATAAGCCCAGAGTGGGATAAATGATGTTCATTTAGTTTTTCACATATGTCGGTCACCTCTCCTTCCTAGTGCTCACAAGTCACAAGAACCAAAAGAAAAGACAAGATCTCACTAATTGATCATTTTTGCCTTAATGCACTCGTTAGTCATTAAACTTTTTATAAAGGGTTGGAATCCACGACTTCATAGGTCACAAGATCTCAACCCACATAGTCTTTAATTCACATGCATGTAAAGTCATCCCCGTATACGAAATCAGCCATTAAAATTCTACTTCTATGATTCTTAGTGTAAGACTTAATTAACTAATTTGAGTAATTTAATAACATTAGTTAAATTAGTTAATATGAGATTTTTTTTAAAACACTCTAATTATCATCCTTGATTCGCTCCCTTCATCTCCTTCTTGATTATTGTTAAAGAAATATCAATAGAATTAATTTTTAAAAAAATTGATAAATATGTGAAATAGTTCTTATACATAGAACTAACACCAACTTTCAAATTAAGCCCTGCATTAAGGATAGGAGGAATATCTTATAGAGTTTCTTCAAAAACTTATCTTAAATTGTATCAATGGTTTGAGATTTGAGTCCATGCAAATTCTTTGCGCTATAAATTCTCTTGGTGGTCCACCACGTCTTTGGGAATTCATTAGGTCATCCATTACTTTATTACTCTCCTAAATTTAGGAGTTAATTGAGATGTTTGTTTTGAAAATTTATTACTTTTATTTAGCTGGTCCATTGTTGGAAGATAGTTAAACATGCTCTCAACCATAACCACTATTCATGGACATCTTTTGTTGAGGTGGTCCATTGTTGGATGCTAACGCCAAACATTGTCTTGGTCTTAAAATATTCTGCTTATTATTCACGCACGTTTAGTTTAGGGAGAATTCTAAAAAAAATCTTCAAAATTTTAAAATTTCAAATCAAGAATGACTATGAAAATGTGTTGTAAGATAGTAAATATAACTGATTTAAAATTTTAAAATTTTAAAATATTTTTCTGGGATTCTCTTTTAATTTACATTTATATAGGTTATAGTCCAATTTCGAAAAATAGCTCGACATAGCTAAAATATACGTTGTCAGCTGTTTTGTTGTCATGTATTGACAATTTATAATGGAAAGGAAAGGTGGTTTGACAGCCACACATATGAGATCACCATGGCCGTTAAAATTTTAGGGTAAATTACATTAACTACCTTCCAATTTTACCTAAATTATAAAAACCTCTCTTTCGAAACGTATATCAATTTTTTTTTAGACCAGCAAAACGTATATCAATTTGCTTCATAAAATCGTCCCTTTCTCAAATAAAATAATATAACGGGCGGGGAGAAAGGACGGCTGATTCCATGCTTATCTAAAAGGGCAATATAATTTAATTAATTATAGTTTATAAGAGCCGATCAATGGCTTGGTTCTATGAATACTAAATGATATTGCTCTTACATATATATTGATAAATCATCATTAACAAAACAGTTAATTTAATGTCTGTGCGGATAACAAGTATAGCATGCTCCCTTTATTATTAAATACAAGAAACAAGTTAAGATTTTTTTAGTCAAATAAAATATTGCAAAGTTTAATGAAATGCACTTTTTCCAAAAGTGCCTTTCTGATCTTCCCATTTTAATTTTTCATATAATAACGAGAGTTAATATTATTTTTAGTTTCTAAAATTTGATAATATTTTAGTTTTAATCTTTAAAATTTATTAAATGAGAGATTTAGAAAACGAATTAAACAACATTTATTAAAAAGGATTTATTACTCCATGAGTAATAAATGCGTCAAAAAGCATACTCCTCTCGTTTTATTTATAAAGCACTTCTAGCATATTTGGCACAGATCAAGAAAAACCTTAAAATGCATTAACTCTCTATTAAAATATAACACTTTTTCAACTTTACCCATATTTAATATATACAACTTTCAAAAGAGATATCTACTTACACTATAATAAATGAAAGATAAAATAGTATTTTTACACTGAAAATTTAATGAAGTGACTTATAAATAGGACAAAAAAATTTCTCTCTCTACTCTATAAATAAGATCAGAGGAGTATTAAAAAAACAACATGATTCGTGGGGCCCTGGTCCATGTTACTCGATGAGTTAACAATTTTTAAATAATAAAACAAAGCCATGAGAGTTGCAATGTCTCTTTTCTATGGGTCTTCTTTATTGTCCTTTTCTTCTTATTGCGCAACGCTCCTATAAAATTATGACCTCGGAATCCAGCACATGTTTCTTGTGTTTTCTTGCTTTATGTTATTGTATTTTAGTTATTAGATTAAGGTATATTCAGTATCCTTAAATATTTTGTGGTTTATCTAACTTTTTAAAAGTTTTTTTTTTACTTTAGTGTTAGATACATCAAAAAATATTTTAGTATATGTTGGATATACTTATATTTTAGAGTGTTAGATACATCTAAACATTTTAAAATGCCGGATATGTTAGAAAAATACCTTAAAGTACTGGATGATCATAAAATATTTCAGGATATTGAATGTATCTGATAAAATATTTCAAGATATTGATGCGCTTTAACGCTCAGTTGTTTTGTCCTATCTATTTATTAATAATTAATAAGTTGGCTCAGGCTGTTGGTTTAGACATGCCTTTTCTCTTTGTTTTTTCATTTCCAATGGTAATATCTTATTATTGGTGAGACTCCCAACAAAAGAGATCGACTTGTTTTGGAAGAGTTATTTAAAAGTACTCTACCAGTTTAAAAATTATTTAAGAGGAATATTGGAAAAATTATTTAAAAGTACCAGTTTAAAAATTATTTAAGAGTACTATATTTTTTAACTACGTACAACATATCTTCAATTAAAGGCATTTGCATATAATTAAAAATATATTACATAAAGCTAAAAAAAGGAGTTGCACTTCCTGAAAATGAGTACATCCTTAAACAAATTTCAGGAATGTTTTACTGAAAAGATTTTCAAGCAGGCCATTTTAAGCAAACTCCCCCGCCCCCCTCGTGTTTAAATAATGGGGCTATAATTGCCAACGCACCGTTTTGCAAAATCCTCCTGCAACGCCTTCCTCACCATTTGGATGAATCTCACGGTCAAAAATAACGCAATTTTACTGCACTTAAGGGCGCGCACAGGAAGACCGACGGCGTCTTAACTTGTTTAATCTCAGCCATCCATCACGTCAACAGATTAAAACGCCCCATGCAGGCACGCGCTTATAAGAACGCTGCGCTCTTATCTGGCGATCTGAACCGTCCGTTTACAATCCCATGAATTAGCCCCATTTCTTGTTTTTTTATTTTTTTGGAGAGACGAAGAGGGAAGCAACAAGGTAGAAATGAACAAAATAATATTCAAATCTTAAATAAAAAATAATATTTAAATGTTAAAAAGCAGAGAGAATAAAATAAAGGGAAAATGACAGATAAAAAAGGTGAAATATATGATATTCCAATTTGGAAAGCTAAGGAAATGTAATGATAGAGAGGGAAGTCCTTCCCATATTGGAATTTTAAAATTCAGTAAAATGACAAAAATGCTCTTTGCCTTTTTTTTTTTTTAAAAAAAAAGCTCAGCCCTCACTGGTGGCCAGCAACAGCCACCGGGCGTCAGCGCTAGCCACTGATGCGGTGGTTGCTGGTGGAGCTTTTTTCATCACAGTTTTTTTTTTACCATGTGAGAATATTGCAAGAAAGTGGTGGGGTGGGATTTGATCCTACTATCCCTTAGTCATTTGGGTCAACAAAAAAGAAGATAACCATTGGGCTATCAAAAACTTCTTAACCTTATAATGCAAATAAAAATATAAGTTGATTCTTTTGCTGTGACTCCAGCCCGTAACAACAATTTATATGAGGATGACAAGTCTTAATTGAGAAATAACAAGTTTAAATTTGATATTAACAAAGCAACTTTTCCTGATATATAAGAAGAAATAGCATATACATTAATTAAAAATGACAATAATTTATTTGAAAATGACACGTCTAGACTTGAAATTAATAATATGTCTTTTCCTGATACATAACATGAAATAACATGTGCATTAATTAAAAATGACAACAATTTATGTGGGAATGACATGTCTTAATTAAGAAATAACAAGTCTAAATTTGATATTAACAAAGTAACTTTTTCTGATACATAACAAGAAATAGCATGTATATTAATTAAAAATAACAATAATTTATTTGAAAATGACATGTCTTTACAAGAAAATGATAAATCTAAACTTGAGATTAACAATGTGTCTTTTTCTGATACATAACATGAAATAACATATGCATTAATTAAAAATGATAACAATTTATGTGAGAATGACATGTCTTAATTGAGAAATAACAAGTCTAAATTTGATATTAACAAAGCAACTTTTCTGGGTACATAATAAGAAATAGCATGTACATTAATTAAAAATGACAAGTCTTTACTGAAAAATAACATGTCTAAACTTCAAATTAATAATGTGTCTTTTCTTGATACATAACATGAAATAACATGTATATTCCCAAATAAATTGTTGTCATTTTCCACTAAAAATGTGTTATTTTCCAGTAAAGATGTGTCATTTTTAAGACATATATTTTTTAATACACATGTTATTTCTCAATTAAGATGTGTCATTTTTCCTGATACATAACATGATATATCAAATTTAGACTTGTTATTTTTCAATTAAGAGTTGTCATTCCTAGATAAATTGTTGTCACAGCTGGAGTAACAGCAGAAAAGTCAACTTATATTTTTGTTTGTATTATAAGGTTAAAAAGTTTTTGATGGCCCAATAGTCATCTTTCCTTTTGTTGGCCCAACTGGCCAAGGGGTAGTGGGATCAAATCCCACCCTCACTACTTTCTTGCAATATTCTCACATAGTTAAAAAAAAAAAGCTGTGACCAAAAAAGCTCCACCGGCAGACACCGCATCGGTGGCTGGCATCGGTGCCCGGTGGCTGCTGCCGGCCGTCGATGGCCAGTCGCTGGCAGTGGCCAACCACCAGTGAGGGTTGAGCTTTAAAGGAAAAAAAAGACAAAGGGTTTTTTGTCGTTTTATTGAATTTCAAAATTTCAATTTGGAAAAGACTTCTCTCTGTTATTATATTTTCTTAGCTTCCTAAATTGAAATATCATATATTCTACTTTCTTTGTCTGTCATTTTTCCTAAAATAAACTACCTTTTGCCGGCCCAAAAAAACAATAAATTACCTTTGCCTCATTTCATTTTTTGCTTTGGGCCTTGGTCATTTTAATATCTCGAGGTTCTCGTCCCCATGCCTACATTTTTGCTTTGAGCTTATGTTACAAAGCCTAAAGATCAAGAACCATATGCGAATTGGTATCTACTCCTTTGATTTTATTTATAAGGCACTTTTGGCATGTTTTACATAACTAGGAAAAACTTTAAACTTTATTAACTCTCATTTAAATATAATAACTTTCTACCTTTATCCCTATTTAATATACATTCTATTTTATGTAAACAAAATCAATACAATAATAAATGAGAGGTAAAATTCTACGTCTATACAAAAAAATTTCTCTCAGTGCCCTATAAAAAAGACAAAAAAATGTCCTCCCGCTCCGTCCTATAAATAGGACCAGAGGAGTATATAAAAGACCCTGGTAATTCCATTTGAAACCGATTCATTAACTATCGAAATAAAGAACACAAAATGCAAGAGCGTTTATTCAAGACCTAAAAATTTACTAGCGCGAAAGTTGAAGCAAAAGTAGAGCTTTTATTCATAACCAATGCTTACATGAGCATTATTGAAAGGCACGCACGCACGCACGCTCGCACGCACGCGCACACACGCACGCACACAAACATACACATACGCTAATGTGCAAGGCTCACATCGACTAACACATGAATATGACTTCACATAGAGGAATCAAGCTGCAAATGTGTTGTTGATGTACTGTTTTTGGTCGGGTAAGCGCCATAGCAATTTATGTTACAAACTCCATAATCGTTACCACTGTTTCTCTTACTCAAGATATAACCGTCGAGTCCCCAAGAGGTTCCCCATGAATTTTTCACAATCCAGTAATCTTGACCAGTACCCCATGGACCATATCCCACAATTAACACACAGTGATTAATATAACATGGATCCATACTTGAGCAATCATTAGCTCCATCATAGATTCCCTGTAAAAACCAAACAAGACAACTTTACAAGTCACAAAATGTTTCTTAAAAGTGGTGATCTATTAGTTATTATGATATATATATGGCTTACACCTTGGTATGTCATAAATTCTGGGCCTGCATATAAGGCGACACTAATAGGTTGGTTAACAGCAGCACAAAAAAGTGAGTCTTCTGATAAAGATGTTACCCAATAATAGCCATCAATAGTTGCAAATGTCTTCTTTGCCTGTGATTGGTCAATATATCAAAAGAGAGGGTTCAAGATATGATAAATGTACAGAAATCGAGATATATATGTAAGATAAGATGTCAAGGGGGAATTGGACAAAGAGCACGAACCAATGTGATGTTACAGGTACTATCGTTAGCAGCGTAAGGGTAATCTCTTTCTGTTGCTATACCACCATTATCGATGACATATTGAAATCCGTTTGTATGAAAGCCTCCTGAACAACCACCGCTACAACCGTCACAAGACACAAGTTGTTGTTCGGAGAGGCTCGGAAGACATTGTGTGACTATTTGAGTTATTCCTTCAATAGCCCCACTTGCAGAGAATGCCCAACAACTTCCTATAAGTATCAATTTGAGTTATTATTTATGCTTCTGAATCATGCCATCAGGTCATTGAAAAAACAGCAAAGTTATATTCCCTTTGATCTTAAATACAAGAGATAGTCAATGAGTTTGTTTTGGTGTTAAACGTAAAACCTCAATCTCATTTGTCTTTCATAATTATTATTTTTCTTCAAATTTTCCTTATTGATTTAGCATAAAAAAAAGGGAATTGTATTCAATAAAAGTATTTTAGGGAAACTAATGCAATAATGACAAATAATAAACTTAACTAATTTTATTAATTTGCATGAATTGATATATTAGTTCTTACATTTATAATTAACCAAAGAATAGATTACTTACCGCATGAGCCTCGGTCTTTCACGTAAGTTACAGTTCCAGATTGCCTCCAATCTAATGAAGAAGGTGCATTAGGACATGAGCCACTGTTAAACTCGACATGGCCCTTTTTGCCTTCGGTTATATATTGCTTCATCCCATGTAAGTAGATTTTGCTGAACTCCTCATAACTCATATCTGAGAACTTGTTCAAACCCAAACGATAGTCGTAGAGAGACTTTCGTTTTGCATTTTTCTCTCTAATAATCTTCAAATTGGCCTTGAAGATCTCAAACCCTTGTGCCTCCTCTTTTAGGGTTTGGTAATCTCGCTTAGTCTCCGTCTTCCACATTTGGAGTAGCTGGAAAACTTCTTTCTCGGAAGTGAACTTATCCAGATCTAGGTTTGAAATGGGATATTCATCAGGTAGACTAAAAGCGAGACAAACCAGAGAATACCATACCAAGAAAAGGAAGCCCAACTTATTAACAAGAGAACTCATTTTGCACTAAACATTAGTAGTATAATGATATCGAGCTTTTGTATTATGGTTATTGCATAGAACTGTCCTGTATTTATAGAGCCACCTTCCCTCTATAATTGGTGGCATTAGATAAGTGAGTACTATATTATATAGTTTTTTAAGCATTTCAGATTTGAGTTCGATACAAACATTCTTGTATTATTTAAAACGTGAACGATTGAATCATTAAAGGTTTTTTTAAACTTTAAAGAACGAGCATTATGTTTCTATGTACTAAATCTGTGAATCCATTGTCGAATGGATGATTCTATGAATTGGTGAATCCTAAAAAGTAATTGACTAGAACATACTTAACTCTTGTCGCTTTAGAAAATAAAATGCAATTCCAAGTTAGAGACTTGTATATACAAATATCAGACCATCCATTGATTAAGACTCGAGTAATATTCTCAATTGTTTTCCTTTTTGTCCCTTTAATTTAAAAGAATCATTAAAAACTAGTGTGGTTCTTGCACATCTGACGAAGTCTAAGGGTCACATTGTCCATGACTCATGAATAATGCATTTTATTAAAGTTTAAAAATTATATTTTGATGGTATGATTCATGTAGCCTCTACTCAAATAAAATAAATATAATTACAGTTCAATAACGAATAATATTACTGTCAAAGACAACTGCAAAAAAATAAATTTGTTTAGTTGGTATATATTTCATAAAAATAATAAAGTAGTTAACCACATTTTTTGGGCTGGAAATGATATTGGAATTAACATTTCAAACAAATGGTTCGCTTTTTTTCATCCTACTACATGACACCCACATGCCGTAATTTGTTGATATATTGCCAATAATGATTTTAGTTATAATTTCATTTAATTAATGTGAGTTAACTTTTTAATGGACTAGCTACAATTTTATTGGCGAAGAGTGCTACAAAAGATAAAACTAAGACAACGGGCGCGTCAAGTACTATTTCTTTTCACATATGACGTGACACTTAATCCTGCAGCTAATTCCGTGATTTTTATGTTGATTACGAAGTGATTTATTGTTCAGAAAAATTAATCAAATAAAAAAATTAGCATCGGATTTTATGATATTTACCATGTACTCCTCTCATCTATCAACATGTTCTCTCAACTATATATGATTTTTGATAATTCTACTATGCAGGGGGCTGTTTCGTTGGATTCAAATTGATTAGGGCCGGTGAAAAAGACAAGGCAAACTAATAGTGACTTTTTTTTTGTGGTATATAAACTAACAGTGACTTTAAAAATGAATGGAAACTGATCAAAATTTTAACATACTAGAATCTCAATATAGAATCCTTGCTCTGTGATCTGATTCGTCGGTTTCGGACTCTTGGCATATTTTATAATCTTTTTTTTTTGCTTGCATATTTTCTAAGTTGTCATCATAATGCGGGGAGCTAAGCTTGCAGTCGGTAACTTTTTAGAATGATGATTAGATTGAAAGGGATCGCATTTTCTACAGGTTGAGTAAATGAAACACATAAACTATAATACTACCTTCGTATTCCAGTCCTTAATATAAGAGCTAATTTGATATTTTATTTGATTTTATATACAAAACGCAATCCAATTTGTTTATTATATTTATCCATTCTTTCCTAAGATAATTCTTGTAGTACTTGCATATGTTAAATGTTTCATTAAATAGTAGTTCTAGCTAATATACATGATTAATAAGGATATTTTAAGAAAAAAACAACTATTTATTACAAATAAGTAAGTTATTAATTTCTTTAATCTATTCAAATTAGTTAATTATCTCATTATTAAACTGATTCGTTGGTTTTGGAATCCTGACCCTACATATGTACGCGTGCGGGGGGAGGATCGCGGACAAGTGTGCGGCAGCGCCAGCCCCAGTGATTTTAATATTCAAAGGTAGGTGTGTGTGAAGGGCATGTGGATGTATACGAATGGGTTTTAGATTGGCTAATATATATTTACACACACACACATGTATATGTATATAAAGAATACAGGTAAGCCCACAAAATGCAGGCAATGGGCTGATTTTTCAAAAAAAATTTGGGCAATTGAAAGTAACAAACAGGGAGAAAATTTTCTAAAGACTAGACATTAAAACTGTAATTTCTGATTCGATCTAGGGAGAATCCATTCATGATCTCGTCTCTTAATCAGTTGTTTACGAATTTCTGAATTAATTTGAATTCCTGTTGGTGATTCACAAGATGCCTGTAGGAAAATTGGAATCTGAGGCCACCAATAAAAGCAAGGTGAAAAGAGGGGATAGATTTCTGATGAAATTATAGGAAAAATCATAATAGCAGACATTTTGCTTTAATTTCTAGCATAATCTTCAACCGTGTCTCCTTTATTTGCCCACTTGTGTGCGTGTTTGTGTGTATCTGCAATTTCATGTTATCTCAAACTCACTTTTGTGTCGGTTAAAATTAAGAAGAATTACAAGCGCAACTTTTAGTGCTATTAGCAACCACATTTTAATGATAAATTCATAAGAGAATACATGATATTCTCTACTTTTCAATGGATTATACTGATGCAATTATATCCCTAATTCATTATGAAGAACAAATGTCGAAGTGCAAGCACATATTTTATTCATAATGACTAGCTAAGGCTCTTCATAAGCTTTGTTCAAAGGCAAATAATTTGCATTTATTTATACCAAATATATATATAGTAGTATAACTTTATTTACTACTCCCTCCGTCCCTAATTATAAGATCCCCTTTTTTGAATGAATTTGTCCCTTTTTATAAGGTCCCCTTCGAGTTTGTCTGAACATTTAATACATTATTACCTATTTTACCCTAAATAAATTCTCATGTAATTCTCTCTCCATATATTTTCTCTCTATTTATCTCATTATTACTCTCTTACATTTATTAGGGGTATATTTGAAAAAAAATTATATTTGTTACATATTAATTGCTTTTAAGTAATTTTAACTGTTTTTTTAAAAAGCGCAATTTGGCCAAAAGGTTCTTATAATTAGGGACGGAGTAGTATTGCTGTACGTAGGTGGAGTTCATGCATAAGGATCAAGCTTCAAAAGTGGATTCTTTTTCTTCACTTTCATTGGGTAACCACCAGAACAATTTATGTTACACACTCCCTCCGTGGAACCATTGTTTCTCTTGATGAACATGTAACCATCCTGTCCCCAAGTGATTCCCCAAGAGTTTTTGATAATCCAGTAATCCTGATTGTTCCATGAACCGTATCCCACAATTAATACGGCATGGTTGAGATACTGGCATGAACCAGCATATGAGCAATCGTCTCCGGTAAAGATTCCCTTTAAAACAAAACAACTTTTAATTGCATTAAAAATATACCTTGTTACATAAAAGAAATAGTGGTGAGGTATGCCATGATAGATGACCCCGATAATTTACAATCATTTAATTGCAAATCAACTTTCAAGAAATTAATTTACAGTTTAAGTTATGCAGAATAACTATTTACCCCCCACCTTAAAGAGGGAGATTAAACTTAAATTAAAAAATGAAAAAATAATTGAATGTACTATTTACAATATTATTGAATAAGAGAACAAATATATATACTCGTCTGGTTCTATTTATAAGGCATTTTTAACATATTCCTTATAGATCCAGAAAAATCTTAAACTGCAGTAACTCTTCTTCAAAATATAATAACTTTTCAACTTTACCCTTATTTAATATATATACCTTTCAAAAAATAGTTTTTTGCACTATAATAAATGGAGGATAAAATAGTGCATTCATACTAAAAATTTAATGAGATGACTTATAAATATGACCCAAAAAAAATTTCTCTCTATCTTATAAATAAACCCAGAGGAGTATGAAGTAATTAATGTTGCCAAATTGATCTAAATCTTTGTGTGTGTGTGTTAGAAGTTGAAGACAAGAAATTCAACAATAAGCCTAATCCAATTTAGTATGGCGCAACAAATTAAGATATAGATGACTTACGCCTTTGTATTGCTTAAAGTGTTGGCTTGCATATACGCTAACAATCCACATTAGTTTTTTGACAGTAAAGGGCAATATTGCTTCAATTGTAAACTTTTGAGGGCAAATTCACTCTCAAAAAACTTTTAGGTGCCCAGCGCTTTGATTGAACCCAATTCTTCATTGTCTTTTCATATCATTTTAAGGGTTTTTTTATCATAGTTAGTAGCTCTTTTACTGTTTATTGTGCTTAATTTATATTAAAGTGCCTTACCTTGAATTAGTGCATAATAGGGGCAACATTGTCATAATTGGAGATTAATTATTATTAATTGATTTCTAGGATAATTGATGCTACATTAAATATGATTTTCCATGTAGGTACTTTGGGAGAAATTTGGGCAAATTTAGAAATCACACTTTAGTCCCAACATTCAAGGTAGTAAAAGACCGAATTAATCGCAGAAAAGGGCCCTAGAATTCAAGAAATTACACCAGAGGCCCTAAGTAAATGAAGCTTTGCGTTTTGGCTGAAAAGTACAATCCGCTGTGGCGGATGGCGGATTTGTCAGAATTGCAGAAGTCGCTATTTCAGCATTCTGATTCGGATCCCTAGGCTTCAACCCAACCCAAAACCACCTCCAGTAGCCAGTATAAGCTGAGTTTCAACCGAGGGAAGCCTCATTCGGTCTCTCCTCACCTTTCTTTGGCCGAATCATCCTCTCATCTCCTCCTTCCATCAATTCTTCATTACATTCCATCATCTTTCCCTTCAATCCATCCATAACCTCTTCTTCCATGGAGATTCGATTGTTGCTGCTGGTTGGAGCAATGCCTGGAGCTGTGGAGGGCTAGGGTTTATCAACTCTTGAAGAATGGTGGTGTGGCATGAGTTTCCAAGCTTCAAAGGGGAGTTTCAATTTCAGTCTTTAGTTTCTAGCTATGTATTTATGATTTCCTAGGTTTAGGATTTGTAGATTCTTAGTAAGACACTTTAGTTGATTCTGTAATCATTGGTTAATTATTTACTTTTGTAGTTTGGATTGGTTAATGTTGAATTCTGTGCTTAAATATATGTGGTCACATATATGGTTCTTTGTAACTCTCTTGATTCTCTCCTATCTTGCATGGTCATGTTTTGATGTTGAGTTGATTGTGGGATACATTGAGCCAATTGCATGATCATTCTCAAATTACACATTAGGGGAGCTTAACAATGTTTTCATTAATGAAGTTCATTGATTTAGACATTGGACTCAATGAGTTATTGAGGTTGTTATTAAGAAAACCTAATGGATTTGTGAAACTCCCAATATCTTAAGTGAACTATGATTGCCATCAAAACCATTTTCAAGAGATTTCCTATCATTCATTTCCATTCCATCATTATTATCTTAAAACACCAAAAATATAGTATCTTAGGTTTGTTTTCATTGCATTTAGTTTAGGCACCATTCATTTAAATCTTAAAAACCTAAAACCCCATTTTATTGCATTGCATGGCATTTAGTCTAGCTTAGGTAATTAATAAAGGCTTCCAAAAGTGAAACGACCTGAGTTTGCACTATACTGCATAACTTGGATTTATTTTTGATTGAGAACCCCAAGGCGAACGACAAAAGGTCCTCATCACGCTCATAACTGAAAACTTTCGGAGTAAATTTGCACCTTAACCCTATGTATATGGGACAAATGAAGATCTTTCCTTTGTGATTAAATAAACTCAAGATGCTTTTAATTGACGTGTCAATTTCGGCTTATGTGGCTGTGCATGATTCATTGGTTTTCTTGGTCTAATTTCGTTTACTTGTGATCTCGTATGGAACAGGAAGAGATTGCACTTACTCTGACTGGTTGTGAAAATGTGACTTGCTACTCAGAAAAAGCTTTGACTTGCGCTAACGTAAAGCAGCCGATTACCGTGGCTCTGGAAGCGAAAGATGAATTTCGATTTTACGAGGGGGTAACTCTCATCTCCATGCCATTACCTATAATCTCTTATGTTATAAAGACAAGTTTAAAAAGAGAGTCCAATTTTAAAAGGCTAATTTATTTAGCCTCCTACTTGTCAAACCCTCCGTGGGTACTATTTTTGAGGTCATAAGGTGCTCTCACTCAAAAACCAGTCAAGAGAGATTCTTGAACATATAAATTGCACTTATGTAGAACTCATAACATTATATATACAGACACATTTTTTTTCTTTGTAATTTTTTTTTTCGCATGGTCAGGGAATATTTGATGGGAAAAACTGCACAGGTACGATTGGAACCAATCATGCGGTGACAATCGTAGGATATGATTCGGTTGGAGATGAAGACTATTGGATTGTGAGAAACTCATGGAGACAAGATTGGGGTCTCAAGGGTTACATCTATATCAAACGAAACCCAAGTAGCACTCTTGGTGTTGGAGTATGTGGAATTGCCGCTCGTGGTGCTTACCCTACAAAAGAGAACCTACCTGTGAAGTCTGAATATTACTCGTCTATATGAAGCGGCCCACTTCAAGTTATTTTCCTTTGTAACAGTTTTATTTAAATAAGTCAGGCACGTATTAGGAAATATGATGCCTTGCATTGTGAGTTTGTTTAGATATAACAAAATTATGTACAGATATAGTTTCGTTGGACCTTGTGAGTTTCTCACACTATATATGCGTGGTTATGAATAAATAAAATTTGAGATTATATGTATCCAAAATACAAGTTTATAACGTAATGACCAGAAATTAGGTCAAGTTAAATCAAATTGATGTGTTTTAAAATAAGGTCTCAAATTCTAATTTTATTATTGGAACGACCTCATAAACTAAAAGAGTTTCTTCTCCTCTATTTGGGGACTAACATGGTTTGCACTATGACATTTGGTCTTAAATATAATATCTAGATGGAGAGTAGGAGATTCAATTTGGCCCTAAATATAAGATCGCAATCTATTTTGCTTCCTATTTGATTCATTTTTCCCAAAGTAATGCCTTTGGGAATCACACATGTTAAAGAGTTTTCATTTTAATGCCCATGATTAACAAATATTTTAGGGTAAACAACACTCATTTATTACAAATAACTAACTTAACTAATTTTCTTAATATTCGTAAACTAGTTATCTAGTTCTTATATATTAAGGCCAAAGGTAGTACTAAATAATACTACCTCATGCTCTTAACATAAGACTTACTTGACTAATTTGGGGAGATTAAGGAAGTTGATCATAAACATTTTTAGCGGCAGGAGGCAACATTGCTATGATTTTAAACTTTTGAGGCAAATTTGCACCAAAAAAAAAAAAGAGTGCCTAGTGCTAATGATCGAAGACTTCAGGAGCAAATTTGCATCTTAGCTTTTTATAAAATTAAGTGATTAAATTGAAATCTTGTGTTAAGTTAAAAAAAAAAAAAACTAAAAGCAGACTCCTTTTGCTTTACTTTTTTTTTTGTTATAGAAATGGATTCCGTACTCTATATATATATTTTACTATGTCATGTGATTTTTATAGATATTGTTCTTTACTTTATGTAGATTATTGCTTCTTATTACTCTATTGCCTTATTCCGGTTCTGGATTTTGTTTTATGAAACCGGACAAAAAGATAGGTGTTACCTTTGATGGCGATCAAAATGTGACATCCTTATCAGAAAATTTGCTTTTGTGCTGTTGCTAAACAGCCTGTTAGCGTCTCTGTGTAAGCTGGTAGCCATGACTTTCAATACTACAAGGGTGTAAGTCATGTATCTGTGTGCGCGTGTGCCTCCATGACTACTATTAGCTATATCTTACATCTCGACTATAATATAAAACCTTCTTAACTAATTCAGGGAGATCAATAAAGTTAGCTAAGTTAGTTATTTATAATAAATAGATATTGTCTTTCTTAAAATACCCTTATTAATCATGTGTATTTGAGTACTCGTTAATAGTAACTCCTTAACATATGCAACTACTATATAGATTACTAAGGTCAAAATAGATAACACTGAAAACAAAGTAGATTGGAGTCTTATATCTAGAATCAAATTGAATGTCAAACTAACTTTTATATTAAGGATGGAAGGTACATGGATGAGCATTGGCTAATTTTTTGAAATCCTAATTAATACGTACAAAAAAGGTAATTAATTAAATGTGTGTAATTAAAGCTAATTATGAGTTTGGATTCAGGAAAACCATTTTGCAGATACCTATTTTTTAAAATTTTTGATTTGATATGTGTGTGTTTTTCTCCCTTAATTAAATACTTTAATTGTACTCTTGTTAGCACCATTAGCTCCTGTACAAATGCTAACAATGCTAACGGAGAAAGGTTACAGGGCAAATAGTGGCAACAGAGCAAATTAAAGTATTTTATTAAGAGAAAAAATACGTCTATCGAATTAAAAATTGAGAAAAAGTATAGCTACATGCAAAATGATTTTCCCTTTGAATTTGATGGTTTATAATGCACGACTAGTTTAGATTTAATATATAATGTGTAAAATCCAAAAATTTAATTTTTGATAGAACTCAATGGCGTCATACGATTCATGTAACTAACTATTCGCACCGTAAGTGCACGGATCATGACAAGTAATAAAGTGATGAGTAAAGTATCGTTCTCACAAGGATTTGGTTATAAAACCCAGTCAAGTATTGATTATCACACTTTCGCCTAATTTGAGTTACACAAATATGTCAAGAGTGAAAGAAAACTATTTTCAAAATTAGAAATTAATAAAAAGAAAAAGTGATTCTTCAACTCCGAGGACAAAATGGGTCCTAAGATTATTTATCCCCCTTGTATTTCAAAAATACTCAATTAAATCCCTATCATATTTGCTTCTTAATTGCAGATTAAGTCAGCCAAGGACACTAAATTACCTATAAGTGCTCTCTCAAGTCTCCAAATAGGTGTTTGTTTCAATTAACTCATTAATCTGTCAATTAATTAATTAAACCCCAATTTTTATTGCAAACCTTATCTGACTATGTGAGGTTAATGGGTATATCTCTACCCTATTAAGAAAACCGTCTCTTCAACTTGCAAACTTCAAATTTTCACATGACTAAAATCAAGTTCTACACTCGACCTAACTCTCTCAAGTATCAATCAAGTGAACCCACAATCTCATTGGTGGCTAATCAACAAGAAGCATTAAGTATAAAGTAAAATCAACATAATCATATCATTAACCACAAATATAAAGGGGAAATGAGCACTTAGTCCATATAAAGGTTCAAAATAATCCTAGAATAGAAGCTTAGCTATTCATGTTCAGAACAAAACCATAACTACAAGGAATAGTTATAGCCATATCAGAAAAATGAAGAGGAAAAAGGAAGGAGGCAGCAAAACCAAAGAAAATAGGCTTGAATCTCTTCAAATCTTCAATTCTTGGCTTCCATAACTCTAAATTCCTCAACCCCTAGCAGAGCAACCTCGTAAAATGAGCTCCCAAAGGTGAAGAATGGTGAAAACGGTGCACCCCTTCTTGTTTTATAGCATATGAAGCCCTAGATCAATTCTGTCATCAAAACGCATAGCTTCACCATGTCTCCGTTGGCTGCAGCCAATATTTTCCTTGGCTACGACTAATTATTCTCTAGAATGCTATTGGCTGAGACCAACAGTGCTCTGTTTTGCATCTCCTATTTGCTTGATTATTTTCATTGTCTTGTGGCTTCCTAAGCATTTCATGGGGATTAATATTTGCTTTAAATGGCTCCATTAGCAAGCTTAACCTATGTAACAAAATTATGAAAGCCAAAGTTGATGAACTTATGGGCAAAATATTCACTTTTAACCAAAATTCCAAAATTTTAGCCCAAGTATCAATTGTGCACATTTTCCTTTCATGAGTGCATCCAAATATGCATTAGTTTACCAAAAAGTGTAATAACTAAAGGAAAATGTGATGAAATAACATGAATTTCACAAGGTTAACACTGAACCCACCTAATGAGATAAGGCTTAATTGTTGTTGTTGTTAGAAAAATTGCACTTATAATCATCTAACTTTATATCAGAATTTGATTTAATTTCTTAATTTTATAAAGTATCTTTTCAATTCTTTACTCCTAACATTGTTAAATTTCATTAACAAAAAAAATGTTGACACTACAATTCCAAATTCTGACACTGCTTATGTTAACTCGTTTTCTATTTAGTGTTTTATTTATTTCAGATATAAATTAAAACAAAAACACATTCTGTACGGCTTGAATCTATATTTAAAAAACACCATTTCCTTACATTCTGATATCTTGGATAAAAAAATTATAAAATTATAAAATTATAAAATAAAGTAGAATATAAGCATTTTAAATAAAATATAAACACTTGTATCTTTGAAACATGGAGAGATCCATTTGGCTTGATCAGCACTATTTTTTCAGCGGAAGTTAAAGTTATTTACTTCTTTTTTTTCCGGTCCATAAAGTTATTTACTTCAACATGAACCTATACAGTAAAATGTTCAAGACGTTTTCTTGAAAAGAAAAGTGAATCTTTGATGGGGGAAATTGCTCAAGAATAGTCAAAGGGCATTCTTATCAAACTCACAAGTTAATCCTTTGAGTTTAATGTTTGTACCCTCAGCTGGTAAAAACATGGTGATTCGCTCTTATACTTATTTTAGTTATAAGCTCAGTTGAACTTGCGAGGTCACTCATTAAGTTTACCATTTTTACATTTTTTGTTTACACAATCATGTCAATTTGCTCATAAACTCATACTGAATTTTTTTATTTAGTTATTTTTAGTGACTTTATATACGAATTTCATAAAAATATATTTATTAAATGTGATAAATTATGAATGTTGATGGATTTAATTTCAATTATTTGGATTTAAAATGCATTTAAATAAAATTGTTGTCATTTTTATATTTTAATTATTTAAGTATATACTTTTAATACCAGTTTATTAATAAAAATAAACTCTTATAAGTTTACAATCTGAGTTTATATTCTCATCACAATTTTGTTTTAAACTCACAAGTTTGACAACTATGGCAAAGACAAATGCAATGCTTAGGCATGATTAACTTGCGGATTTTGATTCTTACAGAATATCCTCTTTCTCTTTTTTTTTAAAGAAATCCCTTCTCCACTTTAAGATTAAAATAATGGATGCTTTAGATATAATATTTTGTAAAAATATTAATAATTTGAATTTATTTATTCATATTTTAATAATATTATAATAATTTTTTATAAGATATTACATCTGAATGGTCCAATTTTTTGATCTAAAGGTCAGGAAGGAATTCAGAGATGAAAAAGAAATGGAGGATTTTTTTTAACAAAAAGAAGAATTTAAAAAGGCGGATTTTGAGAGATCCTCAACCTGCGTTCTTAATTTATTTTATTTTTGCCAACACTTAATTTTATATTGATACTTATTTCCGATCAAATCAAGACGGCGTATTTCTTTTTGAGTATATTAATTATATTTTTAGCTTTTTCAAAAGTTAAAAATATACTTTAATCCTTTAATTTTATAAAAGTTTTCATTTTGGTCTTTTAACTTCGTTTAAACAATATATTTTTAATCCTATAAACCTAAAAAACGTTAATAAAAAATGGTGACATTGAGATCTTAAAAATAAATAAAATATTCTCAAATGTTAACATATTAAGTTTAATTTTCAAAACTACCATGATAGTTACAAAAAAAAATTAGTTAAGGCTAATAATTTCAGGGTTAAAAGATTAAAAAGATATTTTAAAATTAAGAAACCAAACTGAAACCTAATATAAAATTAAAAGACAAAATGTGCACACTTGCGTTTTTCAAAATTTAAAGGTCACTTATCACCATTTTTTTTAAAAAATAAATACATTAAGAATATCAGAATAAATATGTAGTTCTTCTCCAGAAATGGATGCACAAATGAAGCGAATCTGGGATTCGTTGCCATTATCAAGGAAGTGGCATATGGAATGTGTAATACAGGCCAGATGTAATATGGAATGTGTCAATTTTAATTAAATCATGATTATTTTTTAATTTAAACTTAAAGCCACTATGGAATGTAAGATTCAATTTATACGATTAAATTAGTTATAAAAAAATCTATCCAAATTTTTAAATGGGAAAATCCCAACTAAATCCAACCAAAATACTTAAATTTAAAATTAAGCCTACACTTTTAAAAAATTCTTAATCAGGACATGAGGCCTAATTAGAAATTTCTTAATATTGTTAAATAATCAGAATGAACCTCTTTAATTATAAAGGAAAATTAATTATTTTATCCATCCCAAGTGGTAAATCATCTCTTATTATTAATATTTAGACAAAAAAACATAAATAATTTTTCAGTGTTTGCAATTTTGTATATATAACCAAAACCTTCAAAATATTTTAACAAAACATTTTTAAATTATAATATAAGCAGCCTTTAAATAAAATTTTTTCTTTTTAGGTTGTATATATTTATTTTAAGACTGTAAAATATTTTAATTACAAGAAATATTTGATAGTAAGTTGTTATAATTTACATTTTCAGCTGGATCCAACATTGTTCAAATAAATAAAACTAATGTAAATTATGAGAACTGAAAATAAAAAATATTTATTTAGAGGCTAATTATATTTGTAATTTAACATGTTTTGTTAAAATATTTAATGGTTTTAGTATATAAATACAAATTTGAAACACTCTGAAATTACTTATATATTTGTTGTTGTTGGTCTCAAAAAATAATTATAAGAAATGAGGGATCACTTGAGAGGAGTAAAATAATCAATTTTTTTAATTAAAGTGGAAATTCTAGTTATTTAATAATATTCAGAAATTCTTAATTAGGCCTCATGGCCTGATTAGAAATTTGTTAAAAGTTTAGACTTGAATTTAGATTTAGGTATTTTGGTTAGATTTAATTAGAATTCTGCCTTTTGAATTGTTATCTATAATTTAAAATTAATTCTTTTATTCCGTTTACATCTATTTGATAAAAATAGCCCAATTTTTTATTTTTCTTTTTTCGTGAATCATATTTTTTTCACTCATCAGTCGAGAGGCCGGTTTTCATTTTTTTTTTCCCAGTTAGTTTTTGTGGACAGTAGTTATATGATTTTATCCAATCAATTATGAGTTTTCTTGGCAAAAAATAATACTTTTCTTTTAAACTTAACACTCAAAATATTTTTTTTCTTATATTTTATACCTTTCAACATGAAAAAAAAAAAATCTCAATTATAAAACTAAAATATGGACAATTCCATTAAATAACGAAATATTTGAAGTTTATCTTTTAAGTGATCAAAGTTCCAGATTTTCATATGATATCTTCCGGCTTATTCTTTGAGCACATGTAAAATAAAGTTAACAATGATGTCTTAATCGTGTCAATATGCATGCACTTAAAAAATAAAACGTGCATACACTGAATAAGTCAATTCAGTACCTAACTTTTTGTCAATAAATTTTTTTGGACCTTTTTTGTCAATATATATGTACGTAACAAATAAAATGTGCATGTATGATTTTTAATAATTGATTTAAAACTTGAATAAGTCAAATTGGGTGCCTAACTTTTGTCATGATATATGTACGTACATCAATTAAATCCATTATTTTATTGGCAAAAAAATCCCACCATTTTATTAAGGGCGGCTAACGGAGTGGCACAGAGATATTGGGAAAAAAATTAACAATCACATTTTTGTCCAATTTTGTAAGCTAAAACATACAAATGATAAACTCAATGAGTAAACTCGTAAGTTTAACTGAGTTTACAGTACAAGTGTAAGAGCAAGTAGATATGATTTTACAAGCTGAAAATGTAAAAACATTGAACTTGAAGTATCAAACTCAAGTTTGACAACAATGGTTGTGGCTCTATATATATGGGGGAAATGCTGTGCACAAGAACTACAACCCAAACGCTTGATATCTGTCACCTTTTAGGGCAAAATGAGTTCCCTAATTACAAAGATGCTCCTCCTTTTCGTGGTTTGGTATGCTTTGATTTGCTTCACTTCTGGTTTTCCTAATGAAAATTTCATTTCGAATCTAGATCTTGACAAGTTCACTTCTGAGAAAGAAGTCTATGAACTTTTTGAAACGTGGAAGAAGGAGACTGAACGAGAATACCAAACCCTAGAAGAGGAGGTGATGAGATTTCAAATTTTCAAAAGCAATGTAGAGAATATCAAAGAGGAAAATGCAAAAAGAAAGTCACCCTATGAATATCGTCTAGGTTTGAACAAGTTTTCTGATATGAGTTATGAAGAGTTCAGCAACATCTATTTACGTGAAACAAAGGGGCCAAATATCAAAAGCAACATGGGCGATAAGGTGTTCAATAATGAATCATGTGTTGCACCTTCTTCTTGGGATTGGAGGAAAGAAGGAGCTGTAACTTACGTTAAAGACCAAGGCCAATGTGGTTAGTTTGAATTGACTCTCTCTCTCTCTCTCTTTTCTTTTTTTTGCTTATAACCTGCATAAAGCAAATCAAAACCATTTTTACAGGTTCTTGTTGGGCATTCTCTGCGACTGGAGCCATTGAAGGTATAACTCAAATAGTCACACAGTGTCTTCCTAATCTTTCTGAACAACAACTCGTATCTTGCGATAAGAATAACTCTGGTTGTGAAGGAGGGTCGTATTGTAACGCATTTAGATATGTCTTAGAGAATGGGGGTATTGCCACAGAAAGAGATTATCCATATATAGGTAAAGATAGTCCCTGCAATCACACAGAGGTTAGTGTCTTTCATTTCCCTTCACATCTTTGCTTAGGTCAATTCCAAACTTTGAAGATGTGTGTGTGTATATATTGCCTAATTTTGGTTTTACATTGATTTTTTAATTTTGAAACAGGAAAAAAAGATCTTTGCTACTATTGATGGCTACCGTTGTTGGGTGACACCTATATCAGAAGAGTCTCTCCTTTGTGCTGTTTACACACAACCTATTAGCGTTAGCATCTATGCAAGCCCACACTTTAAGTCCTACAAAAGCGTGAGTCATTTATATCTTTATTATGCGCTACTAAATTGGATGGGCTTATTGTTGAATTCTCTGTCCTGGACTTCAATTCAATTTGATATATATATATATATATATATATATGTATGTATACATATAATATTAAGAAGAATTGGCGCCATTCATTACTACATAGTATATTCTTTTCCTCCATTGCTACGGTATTCTTAGTTTGCATGTTCTTTTAAGTTTCATGTCCCCCTGAAGGTGGGGAAAAGTTATTCTAGTTGACTTAAAGCAGTGTAAAAAAAACCGGACCGGACCGGCCGGTTCAACCGGTAAACCGGTGAACCGGTCAGTGGTCCGGTCCGGTTCATAAGCTAAACCGGGGACCGGTTCAAACCGGATTGAACCGGTCAAACCGGTGTGAACCGGTTTAAATAAATATATTGATATTTATCCTATTTTTTCTCATTTAACTCCTAATATCTCAATTATTATAGATTTAAATGAATTTTGATGATGAGTTTGGCATCAATAACTATTAATTTTAGTTATTGAAAAAATTATAAAGATCAAAATTCTCAATATTGTTGTACTTTATTATTATTACAATCAAATTCTTATTGTATTTCTTTATATTTTGTTATTAGTAATTATTATTATTGTTATATTTTGTCATTTTTAATTAAATTAAATTATTTTAATATGACCGGTTTGATCCCGAGTTGACCCCGGTCTGACCCATTAACCCTTGAACCACTACCTCAACCGGTTTAGTGTCCGGTCCGGTTTTTTGTTCCTTGACTTAAAGTACTACATCAGGTCCTTAATATAATAGCTAGTTTAACATTTAATTTGGTCCTAAATATAAGACTCTAATTTACTTTATCTCTCATATTTATTCTTTTTTTTTTAAAGTAGTCCATGTAGAAGTTAACATGTTAAAGGTTTCATCAAATGTCAGTTTTAGCGACTACACATGATTAGCAATGGTATTTTAGGAAAGATAACACCTATTTATTACAAATAACTAATTTAACAAACTTTATTAATCTACTCCAATTAATCAACTAGCTCTTATATTAAGGAGTAGAGGTAGTATAAATTAATTTTTTGTTAACTCATGGGATCATCAATCAAGTCATACCTTATGCACTATTCTTCAATGCACAAGATGTATTATCGAAGTTAAAAGATGTTTTATTTGGCAGGGAATATTTACTGGGGATGATTGCTCATCTGTTGCTTCATGTGCACATAATCATGCTGTATTAATCGTGGGATATGGTTCATCGGAAGATCAAGATTACTGGATCGTCAAAAACTCGTGGGGAGACTCCTGGGGACAAAACGGTTACATCTTCATCAAAAGAAATGCTGGTACTACTGAAGGAGTATGTAATATCAATTGTCGAGGTGGTGCCCCCTACAAAAATAAGAACACACCACTTCTGAAACTTGATTCCTCTATATGAAACCCACCTACGGCAATAATAGTAGGAAAAGAAGCCAAGCAATACATGGTTATGTGTTGGGCATCGTGAGCCTCGCACACCGTATATGTATTTGGTGTATATATATATAAATGGTAAATTATTTGCCTTTAAATAAAGCTTTTGTAAAGCCTTGATTATGAATAAAAGCTCTATTTGTGCTTCAACTGTTGCACTGAGAAAACGTATATAACCGAGTTAGACACTTGCATGAGATGTTTCTCTTCAATCGGCACGGTTTGATGAATGCCGTTTATGGTTTATGTATATACATACATACATATATAATGTGGTTATTTTATTTAGATTTTTAGTTATACTTTGCTTCAGTATAAATTCGTCCCTGTTATTCTGCGTGCTCCCCCTTATTCTGTTAACTCATGAGAGTGCGTGCTTATGCAAATATAAAAAATTGAAAGCAAATGTGTAAAAGTAGAGAAATCTACACAATTGAGATATCCTGGCTCCGTTTCCTAACCTATCTTTAGTTCCCTTGAAATTTCTAAGAGATTTTTCTCCCATAATCGACAAGCACAATTCCTATAGGTTTTTACTACATATTTTTTGTAGGAAATTACATGAAAGTTGCTGCATATAAATATTGGCTTCATAAACCTATACCTCCCATCGTTTTCAAGCAACATGTCATTGATTCCTTATACGCAAGCCTGCTCTTTAAGTACTACAAGTGTGTAAAGAAGTAATAATTTTACCAACTAGAGTTAGGTCTAGTGGAAGAGATTACTTTCTTATATTGTAACAAACTAATATTCGAATCCTCACTAGATGAGGTGTCCATATTTAGTGACTAACAGTGTCTTGAATAAAATTACTTCCAATAAAAAGATACTGTGCGTTGCAAGCAAACAAAAAAATTATATTTCCATTACCTCATTATTTTGTCTCCATCATCCAATAAGACACATTTGAAAAGTGATTATTACTCGTTCTTTTTTTTCCCCTAAAACCTGACAGGAAATATGTGGGGACGATAGCTGAGGCATCGCTTCACGTAAAAATAATTATGTTGCATTAATCCAAATTTTCCAACTTCACCACTACTCTGTATAGTACCCACTATTGATTAGTTATTTTGAATTAGAGACAAGTAATTTTAACATACGCCTTGGGAATTGAGCGCAAAATACATTAATTGCACTTAACATGATGTAAAATTCCTTGCAGATTGAAATATAGGATTTTTCATAAAATACTACCCATGATTCTTAGTATAAGAGGAAGCTACTTTAACTAATTTAGGGAGCTAGATTAAAGAAGTTAAATAAATTAGTTAGCTATAATAAATGTGATAAGATTTTTCTAAAATACTCATATATAATATTAGATTTTATATTAGTTTATAAGTTAGATAAATTAGCTTGAAAAAAATGATAAATATGAGAGACAATGTGAATTAACGTATTATATTTAGAACCAAATTTATTCTCACACTTTGCTTCTATATTAGGAACAGGAGACAGATCACCTTATATTTCAACACAAGCAGTGCATATACCTGGCCTATAAAAAAAATATATGGGGCATACTGAAATATTCATCTTAATTAATTGGGTAATTTGTTTACCGTCATTTAAAAAGTTGCAATTCGTAAGCTTGCCAGCACTTTCATAACAATTTAAAAAATATGTTAAAAAATAGTATGAAAATGTTAACACCCCCCCCCCCAAAAAAACAAACAAGCAAAACAAACAAAAAAAAACAGAAAAGCCGACGAACTGGTTCATAGTTACGGTTTGGATATTAATACCTGTGCCTGTCCCACATGAATAAAATTGTAAGATCATTGACAACCAGCAGGGAGTTAAAAATATTTTTCCTTGCTTCAATTCAATTTTAAATTTTATAAATAATTACAATTTGTAAACTTCACTATCAATCTGAATCCATCATGAAAATTCAAAGGCTATAAATTAAAAAAATTACGGATGCTAATAGTGTTAACAGAGTAAAATTAGAGTGTTTAATTAAGACCAAAATACACACGGGTATCAAATTAAAAATTAAAAGAAAATATAAGTACCTTCAAAATTGTTTTCAAAAAAAAAAAAATACAAGAAAGCCAGTTCAGTACGTGGAAGCTGAGTGTAACACTCTTGTTGTAAGTTTTTAGGTTTAATGGCATTTGGATTATCTTAATAAATGCTAATTAATTTTGATAAGCTCGATGTTTATTGTTATAATGAGATCTATGCTGTTCGAAAACAATTTCTTTTTAAAAAATATAAGTAAAAAGTAAAATTCAATTTGAATTGTTCAAATTAGACCAAGCGTGAGGCTTCAATCTCACCCAAATTCAGACCCTTTTAGGAGCAGGCACTTCTGTTTTTTTTTTTTTTTTGGTGACAGGAGCAGGCACTTCTGAAGAAAGAGGCAATGTGATCTTAAAGAGTATATATGAAGAAACTTGCTTTAATTTTCTCGAAGTTAAGAAAGTATATTGTTGTTATCAAGATAATTTTCAAGGCTAAGTTTTAAATTGTGCCAAAAGTCCGATGAGTTAGTTTTAAAATTATTCAGGCCACTTTTGGAGAAATAAACCTTTCGTAAACTTTCTAAACTCTCAAAATAATATTTCATAATGTTTCTCCAAATTTTATTAGGCATTAAATAGTTTTGAAAGACTAAAATGCCCTTTCATGGAAAACCAAAAAGAATATTATTTTCAAAAAATTGACATTGCTTAATATAATACTTTATACTAACTCTAATATATTGATAAGAAATTTATGGGAACATAGACTTCTTTTTTTTCTTCTTTGGTAATGGGAACAAGGACCTTTTAATTACCAAATTCCAACACTGTTAAATTAATAATTTCTTGAAGGAAATGTGTTTTTATAGTTAAAAATTAGAATCTTAATGTATTAGTAGATTTCAACATCAAATTTGTCACTTCTTTCTTAAGTACTTTGCTATATCTATAATGTAGACGTTCTCGTCATGTTATATCTTATAATCTCATCACTAAAATTCATACTAATAATTAATATGAACTTGTATTAAAAATCTAAATAATTTTTTTAAAATTTGATTGGACAGATGAAGTAATATGAATTGTTTAATATAAATTTATGCAAAAAAAATTCATTTTTGTCTTTTAAAAATATATGAAGCAAGAACGTATGAAGATAATAGATCATTTGGGGCATATTAAGAAAAAAGAAATTAGGTCATAAATTGATTGGAGCAATTATCAATTTGCTAACTTAAAAGGGCATTTTCGTTTTTTTAACAGTATTAAAAAAAATCCTCAATAAGGCCTCTTGGCCTAATTAGGAATTAGTTAAAAGTACAGGCATTAATTTGAATTTTGATATTTCAATCAAATTTAATTGGGATTCTACCTAATTTAATTTTTCTTAAATTCTTGTTCGAAATAAGCTTTTTGGCCAATAATTCACTTTTGAGGCATTTAAAGCCTCAAATATATCTCTGAAATCTCTTTTTTACTTTTTATTATTTTTCTCTAATTTCTGGGTACTTTTCTGTAATCATACTTTTGCCCAGTCTTTACTCTTATTTATACTTTTTGACCATGAACTCTTCATAGTTTCAACTCTTAGGTCAACTTGACTTATTCAGCAAGAATTCAGATTTGGGACGTTACAAAGTACAAACACAACTTCATTTATTTTTAACCAAGGCTTTATATAAGCTTTATTCGAAGGCAAATTATTTGGCATTTATTTATACACCAAATACATATAAAGCTAGTTTACATGGCTCATCACAATGTCAAACACAACTATATATTGCTTAGCTTCTTATTTTGCTTTTGTAGGTGGCACTACTACAGAATTACAAATACTTGACGCTAAATACTTGATGGTTATAACAAAAACCGTCAAATATGGTGAGGCGGAATTTGCAAAAAAAAAAAAATTGACAGTTTTAAAAGGAACAGTCAATTTTCCTTTGAGAATGCTTGACGGTTTTAAAAGAAACCGTCAAGTATTCGTGGAAAATATTTGATGGTTCCTGCAAGATACTGAGTTGTTGTTCAGAAAGATTAGGAAGACACTGTGTGACTATTTGAGTTATTCCTTCAATGGCTCCAGTCGCAGAGAATGCCCAACAAGAACCTGTGAAAATGGTTTTCATTAGCTTTATGCAGGTTATAAGCAGGGGGGGGGGGGAAGAGGGTCAACTCAAACTAACCACATTGGCCTTGGTCTTTAACGTAAGTTACAGCTCCTTCTTTCCTCCAATCCCAAGAAGAAGGTGCAATACATGATTCATTATTGAACACCTCATCGCCCATGTTGCTTTTGATATTTGGCCCCTTTGTTTCACGTAAATAGATGTTGCTGAACTCTTCATAATTCATATTAAAAAACTTGTTCAAACCTAGACGATATTCATAGGGTGATTTTTTTTTTTGCATTTTCCTCTTTGATATTCTCTACATTGCTCTTGAAAATTTGAAATCTCATCACCTCCTCTTCTAGGGTTTGGTATTCTCATTTAGTCTCCTTCTTCCACGTTTCAAAAAGTTCATAGACTTCTTTCTCAGAAGTGACCTTGTCAAGATCTAGATTCGAAATGAGATTCTCATTAGGAACACCAGTGGTGAGACAAATCAAACCATACCAAACCACGAAAAGGAGGAGCATCTTAGTAATTAGAGAACTCATTTTGCACTAAAGGTGACAGATATCAAGCGTTTGGGTTCTGGTTCTTGTGCATAGCATTTCCTCCATATATATAGAGCCACAACCCCTAATTTAAACTATAAAATTCCTCTATTTTTATACAAATATACAAAAGCCTAGCATCCTTACATATGCAACACAAATTTAAAATGTTCATACTTGCTATATTTTTATTATGACATTTTTCTTATTTGGAAGAAAACCTTAGGTTTTATAAATGCACTACACATCTCTTGAAGCAGAAGAGTCTAGTTTTTCTCTGGGTAAAGTATCATATCAGTTATTTACACTTTTTAATCAAAAGAATCTATAATGTGAATGGACATAAGGTGTAAAAATATTAATAAAAATATGTAAATATTAAAAATGTAAACTGTCTTCAGTTTTTATTTAAATTGTTATTATTTTAATATTTAATATTTTTATTGTACTATTAAAATACAAGTGAACTGCGTTGACTGTCGTTCACATTAAAATAAGAATTTTAAATGACAAATTGGTTTGTTTTATATAGTCTTATATGAGATTTTTGGTACTTCAATTCGATGGTATGCGAATAATAACAATATGTGACGTCATTTCTTATTATTATTATTATGGATCAACTATATACATTCGTGACAGCAAGAAGGGCGCCTAAAAAAAAAATATTAATAACTCTTCAACCTTGAAAAACAACAAACTTACCAAAATTAATTAACATTTATTAAGATAATCCAAATGCCATTAAAACTAAAAACTTACAACAAGCGTGTTACACTCAAACTCCCACTTATTGAACGTTCCTCGTAATTATCCTGTGCGGGGGACTGATCCGTCGGGTTCGGACTGACCCGCCTTCATATATACTTTTTTATAGCCTTTGAATTGTCTTCGTAAATTCAGATTGATAGTGATGTTTACAAATTGTAACCATTTATATAAGTTAAAATTGAATTGAAACACGGATAAATATTTTTAACTCACTGGTTGTTAATGATATTATAATTTTATTCATGTGGGACAAACGCAAGTATTAATATCCAACCCATAACTTAGCTATACTACGAGCCAGTTCGCCAGTTTGGGGGTTAGGATATTCGTACTTTTTTTAACATTTTTTTTTGAATTTTTATTAAAGTCTAGGCAAGCTTACAAATTGTATTTTTTTAAATGATGGTAGCTTGAAACGGTTAAACAAATTACCTAATTAATTAAGATGAATATTTCAATATGCCAAATATATATTTTTAATAAAATCCATGTACTACGTGTGTTTATGTAAACGGTGCTCCACTGTTGCTCCCTCTTGTCCCTAATATAGAACCTAGCTGGGAGAATGAACTTGGTTATAAATACTCCTCCGGTCCTTAATATAAGACCCATTTAACTAATTTGATTAGATTAAGGAAGTTAGGTAAGCTAGTTAATTATAAGAAAAGTGAAAAGTGATACATTTTTCCTAAAACACCATAATCATCTTTCTTAATATCCTCTCTCCCTCTTCTACTTGATTATGGTTGAGGGAGTATCCATAGGGGTAATTTAGAGAAAATTGATAAATATGAGAAATGGGTTTTATATTTAGGACCAAAACCAACTCAAGAATTGGGTCCTATATTAAGGACCGGAGGAGTATAATACATTAATCTACTTTCTCTTTCGTGTCTATCATTTTTTTCAAACCAATTATCTAGCTAGCCAACTTATAAACTAATATATAATCTAATATTATATATGTACATTTTAGGAAAATCATATTATATTAATTATAATTAAATAATGTTTTATTTAGCTTTCTTAATCTATCTAAATTAGTAAAATAGCTCTTATATTAAAAACTAGAGGTAGTATTTTATGAAAAATATAACCCTATATTTCAATATGTAAAGCATTTTACATCATGTTAAGGTGCAATTAATGCTGGGTATTACAGAGCAGTGAAGTTGAAAAAATTTTACAAATTACCCTAGGTATCTATTAAAATTACTTCCCTCTCATTCAAAATCAATGCTGGGTATTACAGAGCAGTGAAGTTGAAAAAATTTAGATTAATGAAACATAAGTATTTTTCACATGAACTAGCAATCGTCCTCTTTAAATATTTCCCGTCAAAGTTTTAAAAAAAA
This sequence comes from Neltuma alba, assembly GCF_004799145.2. Lineage (NCBI taxonomy): Eukaryota > Viridiplantae > Streptophyta > Magnoliopsida > Fabales > Fabaceae > Neltuma > Neltuma alba. The sequence continues at coordinate 101,196 of NW_021635595.1, read as the reverse complement.
AAGAAGCAATAATCACTTTTCAAATGTGGGATCATGGAGACAAAATGATGAGGTAATCAAAATATGACTTCTTACAGATTTGTACTCCACTTATCCTATTTATAAGTTACTTTTAATATGTTTCACATAAACTAAAAAAAGAATCAAAGTTTATTAACTCTTATTTAAAATTTAACAACTTTCTAACTTTGTCCTTATTTAATATAAGATCTCGTTTGACTTTTATTTGGGTCCTAAATATAAGACTCTAATCCACTTTGTCTCTCATATTTATACAATTTTTTCCAAGATAGTTCTTCTAATAATTGTAGTTTTAGCCAACACACTTGATTAGCAAGGATGTTATAGGAAAAACAACATCTATTTATTGCAAATAACTAACTTAACTTATTTCCTTAATCTCTTCAAATTAGTCAACCAGTTTTTATAATTAGGACCGAAGGTAGTACAATAATAAATAAAGAATAAAATTGTACGTTCGTATAAAAAAAATCTTTGTCTACCTTATAAATAAGGCCAAAAATTTTATTCTCTCTCTACTCTCTAAGTAGGACAAGAGGAGTAGTACTTTAAAAGCAGGCTTGCATATATGGAATCAATAACATGTTGCTTGAAAACAAACAATAGGGAGGTACAGGTTTATGAAGCCAATATTTAAATCCACTAATAGTAGCAAATTTAATTTCATGTAATTTCCTACGAAATTAACAAAAATAACCTATAGGAATTGTACTTGTTAATTATCGTGGGAAAATCTCTTAAGAAATTTCAAGAGAACTCAAATAAGGTTAGGAAGCCGAACCAGGATATCTTGATTGTGTTCTTTCCTCTGCTTTTACACATTTACTTTCAACTGTCTATATTTGCACAAACACGCCCTCGATGAGGTAAGAAAATAAGAGGGAGCATGTGGAATAACAGAGATGAATTTATGCTGAAGCAAGTACTATAACTCAATCAAAATAAAATAAGCACATCATATACACACATATATATGTGTATGTATGTACATACATAAACCGCATTTATCATTGGGAGAATTTCGATAAGCCTCATTAGCAGCCAATTAATATCAATCAACCCCTAAAAAATTTGAAATTTCACTGCACCCCTTGACCAAAATTTTGTGTGCAAAGACAAAAATACCCTTAGTTTATTTGAGCTACAAATCACCAAATTTGTGTTGCAAATAACTAAGTTTTTATTGTAAATAGCCAAATTCAATTTTATTGTATATAGACAAAAATACCCTTAGTTTATTGTAAATAGCCAACTTTGAGTTGTAAATAAATTTTATGGGTGAATGAAAAACTCAAATTCAATGATTTACAACAAATTTGTGACAAGAATTCAGCGATTTGCAACTCAAATAAAATAAGAGTATTTTTATCTTCTCACAACAAAAAATTTTGGTCAGTGGGTGCAATGAAATTTCAGAATTTTTAGGAGTTGACTCATATTAATTGGCTACTGATGGGGTTTGGGGTTTACTAAAATTTTCCCTTTAACAAACTGCAACACCTCACTTTTATATACTAATAGGATCATTTTAACGTCTGTGAATCACTAACGCCAGGTTTCCGTCCTGGGAAAAGACAGGGAATTTTTTTTTTTTCCTTTTCCTTCAACATTGGAATCCATTGATCAAATGTTTCAAACCTTCAGATAACAGATTAGTGATCCAATATCAACCCTGCTTTCAACTCAATCTATTATCACCTAAAATAATTTCATACTATACAATCTTATAATATTATATTAAAAATAAAGCAACGCTCTTGGTTGACAGCATATACGTGCACCTGGCAATGCTCACCTCCTTCTTCTAAAGGATACAAAATAATATTTCCATAAAGCAAGTAAAGTTACTTGCCCGAATATTTTACTATACAATTTACAGAATTATAACAGGTATCTCTGCTCTTCAATCAGCCCACCTTCTTCTTAAATAACCTCCTTGTCCTTCTAGCTACTAGCCTTCACTGTTCATCATAAATTGGGGGGTGAGATTCCGAAGAATCCCCGTAGTAGTAATTTCCATCAAACAAATGTGCAGATCACATAAAACATGCAAAACAAGCCATATGGAACAAAACCTTGCAAGCTAATGCAATTAAGCATTTATGCGCAATGACAGATAGACAAGCTGAATAAATAATGCGCAAATAATAGGCATTCACTGCCGCGCATATAATTGGCAATCACTGCCCCATGTCTGTTAGACAAGCTGAATAAGTAAAGCGCAAATAATTGGCAATCACTGCCCCATATCTATCAGCTACACGTGATCACGGCTAAATAATCCATGCAAGGAATTAAGGATTACATGTTCTCATGCTTTTTGAATAGCAATATGGCACAAACAGGCATGCAGCAATCATACACAAGTGTAAGGGAGGAAAGAACTACTACCTGGTCCGCATCCCTCCAAATCAAACCTTACCGTTCTCCTTTCTTTCTGCTTCTTGGTGGGCTTTTGCAGATATCAAAACCTATCATATTGGTAAGGATAGATTAACGCTTGATCCAACTGTAAATTCATAAATTAAATAGCTCACTTAACGTCCTAGATCTTCTTCAATCTCTACCCTTACTTAGTAGTTGGTCATTCTGGACAATTTTCTTATTTAATACATTTACTGTGGGGGGTTTCTCTCTTTATCTCAGCCCAAACAGTTACTTTTCTTAGTAACTGGTCATCTTGGTCAAATATACTATTTTTATCTATTATATTTGAAGGCAAAATAATGAGTTCCCTTCACTTAATTATTCTAATCTCTTAGATCCCAAGTTAAACTTCCTCAAGCAAATATCTAACTTTAAGATTATTCGGCGACCAAACAGCCATTAACTTTAATTCTCACTCAATCCTTCAATCTTTAAAACTTCCCATTATATCTATTCTATTACCACTAGTCTATTTCCTTACTTCTCCATATCTTAAGTTCATGAAAATCACTTCACATTTTATTAATTCATTTCTAACTTCAAACATCTACCCATTTAATTCCTTCAAACTTTAACATTCCTCCTCAATTACCTTTCCTTCCATTATAATCCCACGGCCCTTATATATAAAATATAACCACTGTAAATTCCCACGTAAGTCATATATTACTATATATTGTGAGACTATATACATATATATACATCAATTCAGTCTCCTCTCCAAACCAGTCATCATCTAACCATTGATTATTTCCCCTAGCTCCATGAATTCAAGTCTCACGACAGCAACAAACACACACATGTACCGAAACTATATACATATATGTCAGTTCGGTCTCCTCTCAACCAGTGAACCCAACGCCACTTAACTCTGTAAATTCAGTTCCCACAAACTTGACCGAGGCGCACATAGACAAACGTGTATCATTTTCTTTCCTATCTCATAACCAACAAAAACCAGAAACTTTCCAACCTTTAGAGCTTGTCTCGGCTTACCAGAATCATGGGTCATGAACTTAGAAACTTCACGCACAATAAAGCTAGACGACATGCAATCCCAGAACAAACCTATATACCTCATTCATATAACATCCAACCACCAAAAACCAGACATCATTATCTCAAGCTATTAGCTCCTGTGTTAGAAGCTAAGAACCACAACCGAAAACAACATGCGAGCACAAAACCCACTCCCCTGTCTCGGATTCAAGAAACAGAGCAACCTATCACATATAAACACCTTCATGATCCCGCAGCACATGCATATATCTATATATATATATATATATATATAAATAAAAGAAGCGTCCTTCTCCTCCCTTTAACCTCTGTTTTCGGTTGACATAAACAGAGAAGAAAAATAGCACATGCAAGCTCAAAAACCAGCACCATATACTTCAATCGGCCATAAAAACACCAGCTCACTGAAACTTGTATCCTTTTACTCACTTTCTCTCACTAGAACCCAAACTTCTTTCATCATTAACTCTTCAAACACACAGCAAACCAAAGAACGAAGAGTAGAATGATGATCAGGGGGCTCACCTGAATCTGAAACTCCGTTTGCATGCAGGAATCTGGCCACCGATCACTACCTCCGATCACCAACTTCTTCCTCTCGGTCTTCCCCTCTCTCGAGTTCTCTCACTGTCGCGGATGGAAGGAAATGAAAGAATGCCACGGTGATCAGTTATGTAATGAAGAAGTGAATCAGGTGGCTAATGGAGAAGGAAGCACGTGTATTACATAGTTGCTGGACCATTTTGCCCTCCAAAATAATTATTTCTCCAATCTTATCCTTCTCCTATTTTTCTTATCCATTAGCTTCTTTGAACCATAAAATAATTTCCCTAAAATTTTCTAGTTAATTAGAAACCTCTAAGTATTTTCTAAGAAAATAACCCATTTTGCTATGAAAATAGCTTTAAAATCATTTAAGCCACTTTTCGGGGAATGAACTTTTCCAAAATATTTCTAAACCTTGAAAAATCAATATTCCATAATTTTTCCTAATTGATTGAGCTATTAAATAATTTTAATGAACTTTCTCTTTTCTGCTCATCCTGAGTCAGAAAATTCGGGGTGTTACACAAACTGTGCCGATTGAAGAGAAGCATCATGGTTGCTGGTGGATATATTTTAGTTAATTCATGAATGAAACAATGCACACGAGCATATGGCTAATCAGAAAAGAATATTCCATCTCAGGCAATAAATTAATACTCCTCCAGTCCTTAATATAGGACCTAATTGTTGAGTTGATTTTGGTCCTAAACATAAGAACTATTTCTCATATTTATCAATTTTTCCTAAATTACCCCTATGGATACTCCCTCAATCATAATCAAATAGAAAAGGGAGAGAGGATATTAAGGAAGATGATTATAGTGTTTTAGAAAAAACATGTCATATTTCTTATAATTAACTAACTTACCTAACCTCTTTAATCTAATCAAATTAGTTAAATAAGTCTTATATTAAGAACCACAGGAGTATAATGGTTTACTCAGAAGCATTTAAACCAAATGTAGACAAACACATGTTCTATCCCTTATAATTCTAGCCACTACATGTGCTGGGGCATCTTCCGCATGAAATAGAGATGATGGGCTCAATCCCTTAAATCATGGAAATTACAAGTATTATATGAAAAATTAATAGAAAATCATACCAGATCAGATTAATGACTTGCATATCTTCAATGGTTTAATCAAATAATATGAAGAAATAATGATGAATGTAAGAAGGGGAAAATGTCGTTTTATTATTAGCTTACAAATTTACTATCTTGACAGCAACGCGCAATATTTCCAATAACACATTGCTGGGAATTTATTGGTCGCTAGATATATAATAATGTTATGATTCTAATCAATATAACGTTATTCTCCAATGATGAGTGAAATGCACTTTCAGCAATTATATTATAATATGGGCTGTTTCGGGCGTCTGACTTCTCATTATATTTTTATGAAGGAAGAATGATATTTGAAAACCTTATAAGAATATTAATTAACTATATTTAAATATTATAAATTGTTAACATTCCCAAAAAAAAAATCAAAATCCATGTTTGGGATTAAAATATTTTCGTGTTAATACAATGTCCTCCCTTTAGTTTATTTTATTGGAAGTCCTATTATAATATTAGAAAAGAAAAAAAATTACCAATGAGAAAGTTATTAAAGATTCATAATATTTGAAGTTTTAAACCTAAGGTACAAAACGTAGGATGTAGGAATTATACTAGTACAGCTCAACACCCACCAGTGGCTTTCTATCCGAACGCCAGTTTGAATAGGATAAGGGTCTTCTGTCATTTCTTGGTTAGTGCCAAAAATATAATCACTACTTAGCTTTGGATTTTTCAATATTCATCTTCTGAGTTCTTTTGGTAATTAATATTTATCTTTTCAGCATTTAGTTTCAGCATTTCCAGTACTCATTCCTCTAATTTTCTCAGTATTTAATTTTTTTTTCCATATATGCTCATCTTTCTGATTTTTGTAATAATCAATTTTGATATTTCTCAATGTTGAAAAAGCTAAAGATAACTACTAAAAAATATAGTTGAGTGTTGAAAAGAATTGGAAATATGAATATTTAAGAGATCAAACTTACGTACTTGCATTGAAAAATAAATCAGTAATAAAAAAGTAAAAGCAAAGAATTGAAACAATTAAATTTAAGGGCTATATTCAAAGGGGACTTTTTTCGGCCAACTATATACAAAGGAGACTGAATTATATTTTTTTCAATTGCAATTTGAAGTTATACTGATCAAATGTTAATGATTGAAATTATTTATTAATTTTGTAAACCATCAGATCGAATTTATTAAATCTAATGAGATGGTGGTTCACTAGAGTGGGTATCTAGAAATTACGAATTAATTCAAAGGAAATGCTTATTAATGATTCAAAAGATGCTTGTAGGAAATTAATTATGCGTTAAAATGTCCATTAGTGGTTCATAAGGTGAAGAGAGGAAATTAATTTCGTATGAAATACTAGGAAAAAAAAGTATCCTCAACTTTTTGCATCAAAATAAAATATAACATCACGTCAGTCTATTTTATTTTGTCCATGTTTATCAATTTAATTTTATCTCAAACTCATTTTTGTGTTGGGCTAGTTAATCTTTTACTATTTAGAAAGTATATTACTCCTTATATAAATGACAGTCACATTTTTATTACTTACTGTCCTTTACACATTTTCTCAGCAAACTTGACACTAATTCATTTTGAAGATAAAAAAGTAGAGAGTAAATAGAGCTCTTACTCATAATAAAGACACACATAGATAATCTTTATCTCAATTGCAAATAATTTGCCATTTATTAATATCAAATACATATATAGTATGCAAGGCATACTAATGCCCAACACATAACTATATATTGCTTGGCTTTATTTTTTTTAATTGCCGGGATGTTTTCTTCAAATAGAAAATGCAAGCTTCAAAGCTGGCGTTGTTTCCTTGTTCTCTTTGGTTGGATATGCCCCAGAGCAATTTATGTTACATACTCCCCGAGTAGCACCAGTGTTTCTTTTGATGAAGATGTAACCACCTTGTCCCCAAGTGGAACCCCATGAGTTTTTGACGATCCAATAATCTTGACCAGCGCCCAATGAACCATATCCGACGATTAATACAGCATGGTTATGTTTGCATGAACCAATTTCAAGACAATCATCCCCATTAAATATTCCCTGCCATATATAGTTAAGAAAACAACTATCAATGACTTTTCAAGTTCGTCATGTTGGGTGATAGAGACAAGGTGGTGAGGTAAAGAAACTGTGACTTACACCATTGTAGGACTTAAAATGTGGGCTTGCATGTAGAGAAACACTGATAGGTTGCTTGAAAACAAAACAATGGAGTGACAAACTCAATTATTTTTATATATTTTGGTATCTTTTATATGAGTTTTGTCAGCTTAATTGGTCCCTTTTTGTCTTAATTGATTTATTTTATTTTATTTTGAATTATTATTTTATAGGGGCAAAATTGTCATATTTTGATTTAATTGTGACTAATTGATTTTTGAGGACAATTAATGCTACCTTATCCTTGAATTTTGCTTGCAGGTTCTTGGAAGATTCAAAAATATAAAAAGAAAAGAAAAGAAAAAGAAAAGAAAAATTAAAAAATAAAAATAAAAATAATAATTAGGGGGGCAAAACGTTGCGTTTTGCCCCAACCTAATAATCATCTATTCTTCATCTTCTCCAGGAGGCGGAAGACGGAAGCGGACAGAACACACACACGCAAGGGAGCAGGGGCGGCGGAAGAAAAATTGAGAGAGGACACGAGAGGCACAGCAGCGTGAGCAGAGACGCGAGACAGGAAACCCATTCGCCATCATCATCGTCTCTTTTATCTTCGTTTGTGCTATCTGTTATGGCTTTAATCGCTGAAGCATACGGTGGAGCTTCAGTGATGCAGGGGCTTGGCTAAATCCTTCAATTCTCTGGCACAATATTTATGGCTTGAACTTGAAACTTCAAAGGGGAGTTTCAACTCTTCTAATCTTTACTTCTTTCATTATAATTGTGATTTCTAGGTCTTAGAATGAATTTTATAATGTTTGAATGGGCTGTGATGATTTATATTTGTATTGAGATTAGTTGTAGTTGTTAGAATCTTTGATTAGCATTTAACATTATGCTGTAATTAGCTTTAATTTCTTTACATTGTACTGGGTCAGACTATGTTTTGAAATTATTGTGAACATTTAGTGGTAATTCAAGGTGGCTTGGTTATTGGACTAAAAATGTTAATTGCTTTTCTTTGATTTTCTTTTTGGCTAATTGTGTTGAAACAGTTTAATTGTGAATAATTAATATGCAAGGTGGCTTGGTATTGACTATTCTAATTAAACCGAGTCTAGGGGGTGGCCCTTAGAGTCTTTTGAATTTAGCTAACTCCCAAATTAATTGAAGTAATGATAGCCTTAATCATTGTGCTAGAGGATTGCTCTTCTATTTGCTGTCACTTGTTAATTCTCTTTATTTGTTTCATTCATATCCATTTTATAAACTAAAAATCCAAAAATTATTTACTCATTTTGCATCCTTTTAAATTTTTCCAATTAGTTAATTAAAAAGAAAATCAATCCCTTTCCAAGTCAATTTTTATTTTTGATACTTAGTTGCTTAGGATTTCAAATAAAGGCTCCTCAAAGTGAAACGACCCGAGTTTTATACTATATTGCATTACTTGGATTTATTTTTGATTGGGAACCCCAAGGCAAACGACAAAGGCTCTCATCAAGTGGCGCCGTTGCCGGGGATCCAAAAAATTGGTTCCCTAGTAATTAAGTGTCAAGTAGCCTTGATTGTGGTTCATTTGTTGAGCCTTTTTAGTTTTTATTTATGTTAGTTTTTTTTTTTTAGTACTTTGCATTTGTTTTTGGTCTTTTGTTTTTCATGGCTTGGTTTAATAGCAATCATGATTTACTCTCGCATTCTCAATTTTTTGTAGGAAATAGTACATGGAATGAAACACCTTCTCATTCAACATGTTCTCAAGAGATTGAAGAGTTGTTACAACAGTTGGACTCCTTCCAAGCTCAGCTAGAGTCTCAAACGCCTAATCACATCTATGCTCATGACACCTCTTGGATGAATCTACACCAATCACCTAACCCATCACTCCCACCTCACCAACCATACTTTAATCATATATCTCCACCGTATACATACCACCAAGAACCATCTCCTTTTCCATGTGAATATTACCACCAACCCCCGTCCCAATCCACGTACCATTCTCTTCCCCAATCTCATGAACATGAATTCAGTGAACCTGACCCATTTCTCACTATTCCTAAGAATGACCAGATACGATTTTTAAGAGAAGCTTATGATCGCTTGAATTCATACTACCATAGATTACTTGAAGAGGAAGAGATATCTGGGATCTCTAAGGAATTAGAGGAAGAGCTAGAAGAATGTCAAAGTGCATTGGGAAAGTTCTTGAGTGATATAGCGCGAATTGAGTCTGAGATTGGGAAAGATGAATCAAAGTGTCTAGATTCACTCATGCAAGAGGCTGAGATGAAGCAAGAACATCTACAAACTCACAAGGACTCGTGCCCTACATCAGGTAATATTGCTCCTCTTTTTGAGGAGATTGACCCTTGTACTAGAACTACTATTCCTGTTGAAGTTATTGATAATGTGAGTGATGATGAGGTGGATGAGGAAATCATAGTTGAATCCCCTCAAATGCTTAACAATAAAAAATTCTCACTTGAACACTTCTAATAGTAGTTGTTTAGTTGATGATATTGCTTGCACTGTCACTGCTTCTTTGTGTGAAGAACATGCTTCTCTTTCTAGTGCTAGATTAGATGGTGCAATTGATTCTGATTTGAATGAACCTCTATCTTGTTCTTGTAATGCCCACACTATATGCATGGATTGCATTGATAACAAGTATGATATACTTGTTGGGTTGCAAAAGCAGAATTTTAGTAAACTGTGTGCATCGCCTTCTAGTACTAAAAGTACTGACCATATAAAGCATGATATTGATGTGAGTTGCTTGGATGTTAATCCTGTGGAGAAATGTGAATTTGATCATAGCCTTGGAAATTATCTTTCTGAAAATTCCATTGAGTTGCATGCTTCTAATGAGTTAGTAGGGAAAGATTCAAAAATTTTAAAAGACAAAATTGTAAATAAGAATGAATCTTTTCGTCTAATTCTTTCTTGTGACTTGCCTCTTGATTTAAGTAGCTATGTAAATAATAATATTGCATTGCATAATCATATTGTGCATGAATCTTCTTCTTCTTCCACTCTTTTTTCACCCACTTCTTGTGTTAGTAAAAGTGATGCGATGTACTCCAACCACTGTCAGTTGGATTCTTCATCTTCCGCTTTGCATACACAAGACATTTTTGAAAATATTCCTGATTATTTGATTCCTATAGAAAGGAGTCCTATTGACTTTCTTGGGTGTGATATTTACTTGGAAGATTTTGCCACTCAAATATATCTATGCTACTCTAGATCTTTCCAAGTTTTTCTTTTTGGACTAGATACTGCTGCTTGTTCAATGTTTCCCTTGCAGGAACCCTCACCACCAAGAAATGTCAATGGAGAAGTGACCACACTAAAGAGATATATGTTTCTCATCCGGGATGAGAACTTCTCTTACAAGTGCTTGAAGAGATTTCGTTCTAAAGGTTGTCCCTTTCTTTCCTTAACTCTTATCTTTTGAATTACTTGCTTGTTTTGTGAGATAAGTGTGGGGGAGGGGCATAGCCAGTAGTAAAAGGTAGCTTGTGTTTTGTTTTATTGTTTGTTATTAGTTGCATGCAGTATTTTTCCTACCTTGTCCTTGCACATTTTGAGCTTCCAATTGTTCATATCTTTAGTCTAAACTTGCATTGAGGACAATGCAAGGATTAAGTGTGGTGGAGTAAGTGTTATGTTTTGTTAGGATTTGTTTTAAAAAAAAAACAAGAAAAAAAATTTTGCCTTTGGATTTGCTCCTGTTTTCCAAGTATTGCTGCTATAATTGCTCTCTTCTTTGCCTTATTGGTTGATTTTTGAATTGCATCGCATGATTTGAGAGTGATTCTTGCTTGGGAATTTTGCTGCTAGTTTCTATGTCCTCTTGCTTTCATTCGCCTCAGTGTTCTGCACTGCTGTATGGGCTATTTGATGTTCTCTTTGTTGCTGACTTGACTTTTGTAATCCTTGGGCATCTCTTTTAAAATCCTTTTGCACAATACTTGTGAATGTTGTACGGCTGAGTTTGATTGCATTTGATTTGAGTGATTTCTGTTCTTAGTTGATTAGCATAGTAGAATACTCTTGGTGCAGTGTTATTAACCTTGTTTCATAGCTTGATTCTTAAGGAGGAAACATCTTGGAGAAAGCCTTGATGGAAGGATTGTTGAGCCATATTTTTTTCTCATCTTGTGTGATTTTCACCTAGTTTTGGTTAACCTCTAGAACTTGTCTAGATTCTTTTTCAAACTGCGTTAATACCTAGATTTGTGAAGATGATAGGGGCATTCATTTCTAAACCCTTTACCCAAACACAAACCACTTCAATTAACCTTTGTTCACCCCCTTTGAGCCTTCACTTTCATTCCATTCATCACTTTTTAGCAAATGTTTTGTATGAGTTACATCTGGTTTTCATTTTGAAAAGTACATCATTAATATCTATATCTTTGCCTTCTTGGGTTTGGATGCCAAAAAAAAAAGAAGCAAAAGAAAAAAAATAGAAATAGAAAAAGGCAAGAAAGAGAAGAAAATGTTTAGAAAAAGCCAAAGAAAGAAAGTTAAAAAAAAAAAGAGAGAAAATAAGTTGCAACAAAAGAATAAATTTGAAATAAGGCATTCAATGGTGGTTTGAAGAGCAAGGATTTCTGTTTCAAAAGGTTAAAATCTGCACATTGGTGTTGTTTCATGATTGTACTTTAACTCACTTTGAGTTGATACTTTATTACTCATGCATTTCACTTGTTAGTCCATTCATGCATTTGGCCTTGTTTTTCGACATTACAACCCTTCAAGTCCCCTTGATCATGACTCTAAGGTATGTTAGTAGTGGAGATATTAGAATCTCTACAAGCTTATGGTAGGTGCTAATCTAGGTGAATTGAGTGAAATTTTTCCCATTTGAGAGATGAGTGAAACACTTGTACCCTATGTGAGCTCTATTATGTTTCTCTTCTTTTATCCTGCTATGTTTCTTGTGTTAATTTCTTTGCACTAAAGTATTCTATGACTGTTGATTAATTAAGAATAAAGGTTGCTTGAGTTAATTGCACATTCATGCTTAGTTAGTTTTATGTTTGCTTGCATTGAGTGTCTCTATTGGATTCTTCTTTAATGAAGTTTTGCCCAGGAGTGCAAAAGGCTAAGTGTGGGGGAGTTGACAAACTCAATTATTTTTATATATTTTGGTATCTTTTATATGAGTTTTGTCAGCTTAATTGGTCCCTTTTTGTCTTAATTGATTTATTTTATTTTATTTTGAATTATTATTTTATAGGGGCAAAATTGTCATATTTTGATTTAATTGTGACTAATTGATTTTTGAGGACAATTAATGCTACCTTATCCTTGAATTTTGCTTGCAGGTTCTTGGAAGATTCAAAAATATAAAAAGAAAAGAAAAATTAAAAATTAAAATAAAAATAATAATTAGGGGGGGCAAAACGCAATGTTTTGCCCCAACCTAATAATCATCTATTCTTCATCTTCTCCAGGAGGCGGAAGACGGAAGCGGACAGAACACACACACGCAAGGGAGCAGGGGCGGCGGAAGAAAAATTGAGAGAGGACACGAGAGGCACAGCAGCGTGAGCAGAGACGCGAGACAGGAAACCCATTCGCCATCATCATCGTCTCTTTTAAACCGAGTCTAGGGGGTGGCCCTTAGAGTCTTTTGAATTTAGCTAACTCTCAAATTAATTGAAGTAATGATAGCCTTAATCATTGTGCTAGAGGATTGCTCTTCTATTTGCTGTCACTTGTTAATTCTCTTTATTTGTTTCATTCATATCCATTTTATAAACTAAAAATCCAAAAATTATTTACTCATTTTGCATCCTTTTAAATTTTGCCAATTAGTTAATTAAAAAGAAAATCAATCCCTTTCCAAGTCAATTTTTATTTTTGATACTTAGTTGCTTAGGATTTCAAATAAAGGCTCCTCAAAGTGAAACGACCCGAGTTTTGTACTATATTGCATTACTTGGATTTATTTTTGATTGGGAACCCCAAGGCAAACGACAAAGGCTCTCATCATGGAGAGAACTTTCGGATATAGGCATTCGTATCCAATATTTATAGCTATCAATAGTAGCAATTTTCTTTTGTTCCTGAATCAAAATTAAAAAAAAAGGAGTATAATTAGAATTGAAAAAAAAAACTCATATTTAATCTACCCGATCAGTAAACACAAGTCAAGGTGCCAGACAAACACAAACCAGTGTGAAATTGCAAGCACTATCATCAGCTGTATATGGACAATCCACTTCTGAGGTAATACCACCGTTGTTGATGCCGTATTGGAATGCATTACCATGCCATCCTCCACTGCAACCTTTGCTATTCTTATTACAAGATACGAGCTGTTGTTCTGAAAGAGTTGGAAGCCATTGTGAGACAATTTGATTTATTCCTTCCATAGCTCCAGTTGCCGAGAATGCCCAGCAACTTCCTGTGAACATGAGTTTAATCTGTTATTTAGCATATGTCTTATGCTACTGCTAATTTATAATAAAAAAGCAAAGCAAATTTAAACTTACCACATCTGCCTTGGTCTTTAACATAAGTTACAGCTCCTTGGGTCCTCCAATCCCAAGAAGAAGGTGCATTGGACAGGATGCATCGTTCAATACCATTTTGCTGTTGTTGCTTTCCATTGTGGGTTCCTCTGTCTCATGTAAGTAAATTTTGCTGAACTCTTCATAGCTAATATCTGAAACTTTGTTCAAACCCAAACGATGATCGTTGGGTGACTTTCTTTCTGCATTGTTCTCTCTGATATACTTCAAATTGTTTTCGAAAAGCCGAAACCTCGCTGCCTCCTCTTCTAGGGTTTGGTATTCTCGTTCAGTCTCCTTCTTCCTCATTTGGAATAGATGGAAGACTTCTTTGGGAGAAGAGAACTTGTCTAGATCTAAATTCAAAATGGAATACCCATCAGGGACACTAGAAGTGAGACAAGTTGAACCATAGCAAACCAAGAAAAGTGAGACAAGTTGAACCAAGAAAAGGAGGAACAATTTAGTAGCAACGCAACTCATTGTGCACCAGAAGGTAATAGATATGAAGCGTCTGGATGGCGATTCTTCCATAGCATTGTTCCATATATATATATAGAGAGAGAGAGAGAGAGAAAGTGAGACACGATCCCTATACCACAGTCGATAATGAGTTAAGTAGCCATGGCCGGCTAACTTACCGCAAGTGATATACAACTGGAAGCCACGTGCACGCTATACCACTAACTAACAATAATTCATAAAGGAAACAGTGCACGCGAGCAAATGGATGCATCAAATATATATAAGATTCCATCTCATGCAATAAATTAATAGTATCTCAACTTCATAATAGAAGAGTTAGAGAGCTAATTTAGATATATTAAAAAAATTAGTTAAGTTGGTTATTTGCAACAAATATATGTTGACTTCTCTAAACTAATCCTCTTTAATGATGCACATTAGAACTGTCTTTTGGTGAAAACCCCTTAAAATCAATAAGAATATTTTGACGAAACATTATAACTCTGAGAGACGAAGTATATTGAAGTCTTATGATCAAATCCAACCCCAACTAACTCTTATATTAAAAAGTAGCGAGGGACCAACAAAAAGTTGGTCTAGCAGTGTAATATCTCGCTAGATCCTTTTGGATCTTGAGTTCGAGTCCGAGAGAAAACACCTTTATAGAAAGAGAAAGTCACAAATTCCAAACCGGATTAGTCAAATGATAATATAAAAGAGTAGTGGGGGGAGTATAATGGGTTACTTGGAAGCATTTAAACCAAATGTTGAATAAAAAGGTCGCTAGACACACGTATACATAGAGATATTACAGCATATGTACCCATTATTATAAATCTAACTGTCTAATTTTAATGGATATCACGCTGTTTTAGTTTATATCAAATTTTATTTTAGTCTTTTAAATTTAAAAAGTATATTTTTAATCTCTTAAATTTAACACCGTTAACTTTATTAATGAAAAATGCTTATTAACTATTAATAATGATAACTCGATACTGGTCACATGTTAATTTTTTAATTTAAAATATGTAAATTAAAAAATATTTAAAACAAACGCTTTGTTTCATCAGCAACTTGTATGTAGTTTATTAATTATTAAATAAACTTGCTTTTATCATTGAAAAAATTATCAAATAAATCTAAAAATTTATATTAAAACATTTCAAAAATTATAATTATTTTAAGACTTAATGTTATTATTAACTTTTATACTAATCCAATGTCATAATTAAAAATCTTATCATAACAAATTAAAAAGTTACAACTAAAAATGTTTTGAAATTATTATTATTAAGAAACTGAAATGTAAACTTAAGGGTCTAAATGTATGCATTAGCCTTAAGTCATCAAAATTAAAAAAGTTAAAACAGAAATAAAATATAAAATCATATCAGATTAATGACTTGCAAATGTACATATAACGATTTATTCAAATAATCAGAAGAAATAACAATGAACGTAACAAGCAAATAAAATTTGTCATTTTATTATTAAATTACGAAAATTTACTATTTTGACAGAAATGAACAATATTTCAAATAGCACATTGCTGGAATTTTATTGTTTTCTAAATATATAATAAGGTTATGATTATAATCAATATAACGTTATTTTCTTTCTTTTTTCTCATTTAGAATATAACGTTATTTTCTGATGATGAGTGAAAGCCTAGAATATATGGATCCTAAAGTTTCATTATTGTTTTTTTCAATTTTATTCATTTCCCTCCAAATTCATCTTTAACATTTATTTTTATCAATACAGAGGATGCAACCTAGCTTCACAGTTGTTGGCCAGATTTAAAAAGGGGAAAAATCTTGCATATCACTAACGATTATATTACATATTTTACACGTGAATAATTAAAGTATAAGTGTTGACTTAATTAAAAGCCTGAACGAACGGATCACTGTCCCCCGCGCATAGGATTCATTATGTCTGAGTTTTAATGTGATTGTTCCCTAATTTAAGTGAATTTAAGCATTTGGATTCTCTTAATAAATGCGAATTAATTCCCACATGTTATATTTGAAGGTTAATCCAATGCGGTGGACAGCTCCGTTTGTTTTTGAGTTTTCAATTGACAAGAATCTTGATCTAAAATATTATGCATGTGCTCTTGTACTATTGCTGGGAAAAAAAAGGTTAAAATGCATCTAGTATTCTGAAATATTTTCCTGGGTGCATCCAGTATCCTAAAATATTATACAGATGGTCCTACGGGGAAAAAGACAATAGTATATACTCCTTCGGTCCTTAATATAGGACTCAATTATTGAATTGTATTTGGTCCTAAATATAAGACCCATTTCTCATATTTATCAACTTTTTCTAAATTACTCCTATGGATACTCCTTCAACCATAATCAAGTAGAACAGGAAGAGGGGGTATTAAAAAAGATGATTATAGTATTTTAGGAAAAAAGTGTCATATTTCTTATAATTAACTAACTTACCTAACTTTCTTAATATAATCAAATTAGTTAAATGGATCTTATATTGAGGACTGGAGGAGTATCACGCATGTCGTTTTGGGCCAACCAAAGAGGCCTTCAGTAGGCTTAAATATGAGCTGACCTATTTACTAAATATGCTAGGTTAGGCCTAAAGTAGGCTAGGTAATAAACTCCTAATAGGGCATAGTATATTTTCACTCCTAATTTATTGGGGGAAAAAACTTGGATATTAGTAGTACTAAATACTAGAGTGACAATTACATATTTTAACGCTGCATAATTTTTTATTTTAATGTTGTTGACTTTAAACGCCCTAAACCAATGGATCACTGTCCCCCCGCATAGGATTATGTTTGAGATTAATGTGCTTGTTCCCGAATTTTGAGTTAATTTAAGGGCGCTTGGATTCGCTTCATAAATGCGAATTAATTCTCATATGTTTGAAGTTAATCCTGTGCGGTAGACAGCCCCGTTGGCTTAGGAGTTTTCAGGTGAGAAGAATCTTGAAGTAAAACATTATGTATATGGATAGGAAAGTTAGTTGGATTTCTTAAACATTTAGTCAGGAGTTCCATCCCTGATGGTATATATGGAGTGGTTCTCGTGGCCAGCACTAAAGCCCCTTCGAAAGTCTGTAATAGAAGGGGATTAATCATGGCTATTGGCAATGAATATCCTGGGCTCAAAAAAAAAAAGTATATGGTCTTAAAAAAATTATGCATGCCCTCCTCAGCCAACTAATGTGTAAGTTCGTTTGGATCTATATTAATAAAAAAACAGTTGTGATTTGGAGGAAGAGAAATAAAAAATAATATAATATATCAATCTAACTATTGTGGGAAAAGGGTGTCTTGTAGGAGTATATCATGCTACATACCATATGAATCTTACAGCACACGGCAACGTGAAAAGATCGCGAATATATTTTGCCTGCTCAAATGACAGTGGATTTTCATCAAATGTTTATCTCTAGCGTGGTGTAATTTGTGAAAAATCAAATAAAGGATTTTTAATCTTAACAAAGTGTGATGCCAATCCATAAGCCCAACAAATGTATAAGGGATATTTTTGTTAAATTTTTTTTTAATGACAAACTTTTTGACACAGGAATGGAAAAAGTGAAAAAAAAAAAAAGGTGCATAAAAAAATATCTCTACAGGGTCGCTTATGGGGGGAAAAAAAAAGACCACATCAATTCAAGAAATTGAAGTTTATAAATTAAGAACTCATGAATTATTTCGAAGGAAATGATTACTAAACATTAGTGATTCACAAGATGCTTGTAGGAAAGAGTCTTAGACTACTATTAAGAGCAAGGAAAAAGAGAAAACTAATTTCATTTGAAACACTAGGAAAAAAATCAGCATCCTAAACTTTTTGCATCATAATACATAAAACATGTCGTTCAAGTTTATTTTATCATTTTTATGTCTTTAGTTCAATTTGATCTCAAACTCACTTGCATTCGGCTAGTTAAGATTTATTTGGGTTACAATTTTAATACTTAGAAACTATTAATCCACATATATAAAAACAACACTCAAGTTTTCATAATAGATTTCTTGATGAATATGAATATCAGAAGGTGAAGTAAATATATATACATAGAGAGAGAGAGAGAGGCTTCATTCTTAATTAAACACACATAAGCTTTATTCCACAGCAAATCGTTTGCCATTTATTTATTCACAATACATACATAGTACAACACATAAGTAGTGTACTTCACACAACTATATATCGCCTGGCTTATTTATATTCAATGGCAAATCATTTGCCATTTATTTATACCCAATACAAGCATGGTACAACACCTAACTGGTCTCCTTCGCACAGCTTTATATTGCCTGGCTTCATATATTATTCCTGGAGGGCGTGCTTCATATGGAAGTAGCAAGCTTCAAGGCAGGTGCTTCTTTCTTCCTTTTGATTGGGTATCCGCCATGACAGTTTATGTTACATACTCCCTCAGTAGCACCAGTGTTTCTTTTGATGAATATGTAACCACTTTGTCCCCAGGCGGTTCCCCATGAGTTTTTAACAATCCAATAATCTTGACCATCACCTGATGAACCATATCCTACGATTAATACAGCATGATTTTGGTCGCATGAAGCAATGCCCGAGCAATCGTCGCCATTAAAGATTCCCTGTCACAGTTAAGCAAACAATTATTAATTACTTTTCAAATGTGTCTTGTCGGATGGTAGAGATATGATGATAAGGTAATGAAAATATGACTTACACTTTTGTAGGACATGAAATGCGGGCTTGCATATATGGAAACACTAATAGGTTGCTTGTAAACATAACAACGGAGAGAATTTTCAGATATAGGATCGTAAACCCAAAAATCATAGTCATCGATAGTAGCGATTGTGTTTGCAGCCTGCATCAAAGTAAAAGAAGGATGAGAGTAAAACCATAATTAAAAAAAAAATAGATATATTTAAACTACCCAATTAGTTCACACAAGTCTAGACACTAACCGCTTTAGAATTGCAAGCACTATCGTTGGCTGTATATGGATAAGCTTTTTCTGAGGCAATACCACCATTATTGATGACATATATAAATCCATTAACGTACCACCCTCCTTTGCAGCCTTGCCTTGTGGAGCAAGATATGAGTTGTTGTTCAGAAAGTTCTAGAAGCCGTTGAGAGACTATCTGATTTATACCTTCAATAGCTCCGGTCCCAGCGAATGCCCAACAAGCACCTACAAAAATGAATTTGATTTGCTATTATATGCTTCTATTATATGCTGCAATTAGATTATAACAGAAGAACGAAGCAAATTTGAACTTACCACACCCGCCTTGGTCTTTAACACGAGTTACAGCTCCTTTGGTCCTCCAGTCCCAGGAAGAGGGTGCATTTGGACATGATGCGTCGTTCAATATCATTTTCCTATTGTTGATTTCCATTTTGGGTTCCTCTGTCTGATGCAAGTAAATTTTGCTGAACTCTTCGTACGTCATATCTGAGAATTCGTTCAAACCCAAGCTATAGTCACTGGGCGACTTCCTTTCTGCATTTTTTCTCTCTGATCTCTTTCAAATTGCTTTTGAAGATCTGAAATCTTACTGCCTCCTCTCCTAAAGTTTGGTATTCTCGTCCAGTCTCCTTCTTCCAGATTTGGAATAGATGGAACACTTGTTTTTCGGAAACGAATTTGTCCAGATCCAGGTCCGAAAAGGTATACTCATCAGGTACGCTGGAAGAAGAGGTAAGAGAAATCGAAGCATACCAGACCAAGAAAAGGAGGAAGAATTTGGTTATAGCAAGTGAACTCATTGTGCATTAGAAGGTGATAGATATTGAGCTAAGCGTTTGGATTGTGCATGGTTCTTGCATAGCAATATTGTTCCATATATATAGAGGCAGCTACGTACAGTGCCTTCATCACAGCTGACTTTTATTAAATGCTACATGATTGAGGAGGAAAGTAAGGACAAGGAAACGTGAGACACGAGCGGTAGGTTTTCGCAGATTCTGCAAATGCGATAGGTATAGTGTCCCCACTTCCACAATAATTTCCAGAAAGCCAAGCTACGTGTTCTTGTGCTTTCTCCTGCCGAAAATGATGGAGATTGCAACCTCTGAAATGTTTAAAATTTAATTACTTATATGTTTGAATGGTTAAAATTTAATATCTTATAAAAAAATTAAAAATGATATATAAAATATTTTAATAAAAATATACATATGTGAACTATTTAAATCAAAATTTAATAATTTAAATTTATTTATATTCTTTTTTGTTAGTTGATATTAAAATAATAGTTTTATAAGATATTAAATACAGGACAATAACCATGGATCCTATTTTTAAAATATCAATATTTAATAGCATTTAATTATAAATCACACAAAACAAAAGATAACACATGACCATATGTAATTAGAAAACTTGACACAAGGGACATAAGTAATTTGACCTCAGTTTGTTCTTAAATATAAATTGTTGAAAGCTAATCTAACGATGAGAATAAAAAAATGGTAGGGAAAGTTAATCACGATGAAAGTGGAGAGGTTCCCTTCTTCCCCCCTCAATCATGCCTCACGGAAACACCAGTCATCATTGCCTTAGCCGGCATCATGGCCTTCTATTTTACCAATTTAATGAAACAATTTTGTGACATTTTTTTCCCAAAAAAAAGGACTCGGCAAGAAGGTTCAATCATTTTTTGGACAGGCTAAATTAAATTAGGACGATTTAAATTTTACTATTTTGTTTTTATAAGTTTATATATATAACTTTTTTTTCATAAATTGATTGTTGTGATATCGATTTGATATCACTTTATCTTCTGTAATGAAAATGTTGCCAAATTTCAAAGAAATTCTAAATCGTTATCATTATCCCAATTAAAATCCTCCTAAAATATCTTGTGCCATTAGAACAAATGGTCCCGTTTAGTATGTCGGTAAAGATAAGGGATAAGAATTTGGATTAGAATTGATAAAAACTATTAAAAAGTATTTAGTATGAGTAATTTCTTATTACATATGATTAAATCCTAAATAAGTGTGATTAGAAAATACCACCGCTCTCATAATATTCCTCAATTTCATATATATAAGCTTGTCCAATTCTAAGTAACAAGCAATCACTTATACTAAACATTCTTTTAACAATTTTTTTTAATTTTAATCTCAATCTATATCCCTTATTTTTAATATTTCGTACCAAATGGAACTAACAATCTTTGGAAAAACCCAGGATATCTCTACTGCATTCATTTCTTTACTCTTACTTTACTCAAACGCACTTTTACGAGATAATAAAATAAGTGGAGCACGGGGAGTGAGGGAGACTGGGGACTAATCATGGTCTCCTCATAGAGGAGAAGAAAAGTTGGAAAATAATTGGAAGCCGACAAATATAGGGAGAGGACTGAGAATGGCAAGGGGGGAGGAGGACCGCGACGGGGGGAGGCAGGCTTTTCCATGCAGCGACCACGACGGCCCGTAGAATTGTGACCTAAAGAAAATAAATAAATAAATATAATAATTGGAAGGGCCACGTGTGCAAACAATTATATATAAAAAAAGAGGGGTGGCGCTTCATTATGTATAAAATGACAAGGATTCCTTTCCATCACATCTCGTAAATATAATGGTTTTCGCAGATGCATGTTCGTTAGCAAAAACTTTTTTAAAAAATTGCTTTTTAAATTTCAAAAACCAAAATAAAATATCTCGAACTTCAAAATTCCAAATAAATGCCTATGATTAAAATAGAAATTTGCAATATTGCCAAAATTATAATAGACAGAATTACTATAAGAAAAAAATTTAATTAGTAAAAAAAATTCTAATAACAAGTGACCAACCTAAACCTATTGTTATTCTCTATTTTAAAATTTGTTATTACTTACTCTTCACTTATCAATAAACTTTAAGGTAATTAAATCCCTTCCTTATGATCTTATTGTAATTCTCCCACTATAATATGACCCTTGTAATGAGTTTAACAACTTTATCAATGTCATTTTTAATTTACAAATTCAACATTTGGAAAAATACAAGTAAAAAGGCCTTGTTATAAATCATTTACTACATTACTAATGACATTTATAACATTTCAATATAGACTTCACCACTTCATCAATATTATTTCCAACACCTCTTTTGCACCATGACCCTCTTATTTGTATATTTTTTCGGTTTAAATCATGATCTTCCTGCATATTTTCAAAACTTTAAAATTAAAAAAAAAAAAGAATTGTTATATATAGAGTTATTACTTATGACAACGTACCCCCGAAGTCACAGGCGAACTCTATGAAACGTCAAACATAATAGAGGACGTGGGTCCAACGATCAAAAGTGGGGACCACTTACTAAATCAGTGCTTTTGAGCTTCCCGCAACCACACACTTACCCGGCCACCGCGCACCGCCCATCCGATGGAAAACAAACAAAGTAGACAGGGACGATGACTGAAAATGCCACGCGCACAAAAGATTATTACGTACGAAAAAAACATTCCATCACATGCTATAGCCCCATATCTAAAAAGTAAAATAGCATCCTTTCATCTAACAACCTTGCATTTTAATATGCTTTAATATCTTAATTTTATTTATTTTGTATCTAGCATCATGAATCATAAATAAAATTAGAATATTAAATATAATTAAAAAATAATATTAGGATACTAAATGTATTAGAAAAGTAATATACGAGTGTTATATATTACTTTATCCTGTATATAATGATTTATGTAAAGACATGTTTATCATTGGTTTGCTATAGTGTTTGGTCATTATAGTTTATATTACTCTTATTTTGGTTATAATATTTATGAATTTAAATAATAGTTTTTCAGTTTCTCAATAAATAAAATAGCCTAAATTGATAAGATGTTTGACTGACACACACACACATATATATATATTGTGATTTCAGACGTGTCCTTGTCCTACGCAAAATGATAAGGAGATGCATAGTTTACATCTCAGGAAAAGAATTTGTCCAATTCCCTTATTGTCCTCTTTCTTCCCCTCCTTTATCCTTACTATTAAATTAACTTTGAATGGTTAAAATTTAATATCTTATAAAAATAAAAAAGATAGATAAAATATTTTAATAAAAATATACATATGTGAACTTTAAGTCAAATTTTAATAATTTAATGAACTTTAAATCAAATTTTAATAATTTAAATTTATTTATATACTTTTTCGTTAGTTGATATTAAAATAATATTTTTATAAGATATTAAATATAGGACAATAACCATGTGTCCTATTTTTGAAATATCAATGTTTAATAGCATTTAATTACAAATTATGAAAAACAAAAGATAACACATTGCTATATATAATTATAGAGAACTTGACATAACGGACATAAGTAATTTGACCTAAGTTTTTTTCTTAAATATAAATTGTTGAATGCTAATCTAACGATGAGAATAAAAAAAAATTGGTATAGGAAGTTAATCAATCATGCCTCACGGAAGCACCAGTCATCATTGCTTTAGCCGGCATCATGGGTGTCTATTTTACCAATTTATGAAGCAATTTTGTGACATTTCTGCCCCAAAAAAAAAGGACTCAGCAAGAAGGTTCAAACATTTTTTTGACAGGCCAAATTAAATTTGGACGATTTAAATTTTACTATTTTGTTTTTATAAGTTAATATATAACTTTTTTTTTTCATACATTGATTGTTGTGATATCGATTTGATATTATCTTATCTTTTGAAATGAAAATATTGCTAAAATTCAAATAAATTCTAAATCGTTGTCATTATCCCAATTAAAATTCCCCTAAAATATCTTGTGCCACTAGACTGAATGGTCCCATTTAGTATGTCGTTAAAAATAAGGGATAAGGACTAGGATTTGAACTGAAAAAAATCATTAAAAAGTATTAAGCACGAACCAGTTTCAATGCTCATAACTTTGATGAGCACCCTAAACTCATCAGATCTTGATTATTTATATCTCATTTGGATGGTCCGAATGTGATTTCTTTTTTATTTTTATTTTATTAAAATAATTATTTTAATATATGTAGAATCTAAAATAGATATAATCTCTTAATTATCTTTTTTTTAAAAATGATCCTTTCTATTAAAAATAGTTAATTAAAAATTTAAATCTAGACCGTTCAAATCACATATAGACGGTCCAGACCTGATGAGCTTAGGGTTCTCATCAAGATAATAAGCACTGAAATTGGTTTCGTATTTAGCATAAGTAATTTCTTATTACATGGGATTAAATCTCTGTAGGTAGGATTAGGAAATACCACTTTTCTCGTTTTATTTCCCAAACTTACATATATGAATTTGTCCAATCCTAAGTAACAAGCAATCACTCATATTAAATATTCTTTTAACAAAATGTTTTTAATCTTAATCTCAATCTTACCTTTTATTTTTAATATTTTGTATCAAACAGGACCAATAGTCTTTCGTATCAAACAGGACCAATAGTCTTTGGGAACCCAGGATATCTCTATTCATTCTTTAATTACTATTACTTTACCAAACACACTTTTACGAGGTAACAAAATTAGGAGGAGCACAGGGAATAAGGGAGACTGGCGACTGATCATGATCTACTCATAGAAGAGAAGAAAAGTTAGAAAATAATTGGAAGCCGACAAATATAGGAAGAGGAAGAAGAATAGGGAGAGAGGAGGAGAATAGCGACTGGAACTCTGGAAGGCCAAGCTTTTCCACTGAACCAATTTTAGTACTCCTCATATTGATGAGCATTCTAAGCTTACTAGATTTTGATTATTGAGATCTCATTTAAATGGTTTAGATTTTAAATTTTTAATTAATTGTTTTTAAATAAAAAATTACCTTTTAAAAATGATAGTTGAGAGATTATCTTTATTTTATATTTTATACCTCTTGAAATAATTATCTTAAACAAATAAAAATAAAAAAAATTAAATCTGGACAATCCAAATGAAATCTAGATAATCTAAATCTAATAAATTTAAAGTACTCATCAAAATAATAAACACCGTAACTAGTTCCACTTTTCCATGCAGCGACCACGACCACCCATATAGTTGCGAATTAAAGAAAATAAATAAATATAATAATTGAAAGGGCCATGAGTACAAACAATTATATAAAAAAAAATATGAAATGACAAAGATTCCTTTCCATCACCTCTTATAAACATAACGGTTTTCGTACATGCATGTTTATCAGCAAAAACTTTTTTTTAAAAATTACTTTTTGAATTTGAAAAACAAAAACAAAATATCCCAAACTTCAAATTTTCAAATAAATGCTTATGACTAAAATAAAAATTTGCAATGTTGCTAAATTTATAATTTGCCCCTTGTAATGAGTTTAACAACTTTATCAACGTGATTTACAATTTACAAATTCAATATTTGGAAAAAATAGAAATAAAAAGGCCTTGTTATAAATCATTTACTACATCACTAATGACATTTATAACATTTCAATATAGGCTTTCACCACTTCACCAATATTATTTACAACCTCTTTTGCACCATGACCCTCTTATTTGTATTTTTTTGTTGTTGCTGAAATTGTAAAAAGAATGGCTGTGTATAGTGTTGATAATAAAGTGATGAAATAAAGTGTTATTAAAACTGCTGGTAGTATAGTAAACGGTTTAAATCATGATCTTCCTGCATTTATTCAAAATGTTAAAATTATAAAAAAGAATTGTTATATATAGGGTTCTTGCTTGTGACGACGTAACCCCCATGTCACAGGCGAACTCCAGGAAACACCAAACATGATAGAAGACGTGGGTCCAAAGATCACAAGTGGGGACCACATACTAAAATCAGTGATTTTAAGCTTTCCACAACCGCACATCCAATGCCAAAAACATAAAGGAGATGGGGACAGTGACTGAAAGTGCCACGCGCACAAACGATCATTATGTACGACAAAAACATTCCATCACATGCTATTACCGTATATATGTATAAAAAGTAAAATATTTCTAAAATATAAACTCATTTTGTAACGTAAATTGTATTACAAAATGAGTATTATATCTAGGACTGAAGGAACAATATCTTTTCATCTGACACATTAATTATATTTTTTATGTGCACCCAACATTTTGAAATGATTTGATATTTTAATTTTATTTAGAGCGTATTTAGCATCATGAATCATAAATAAAATTTAAATACAAAATATAATTAAAAAATAATATTAGAATGTTGAATGTATTAGAAAAATAATACACAAGTGTTATATGCTACTTTATCCTGTATATAATGGTTTATGTAAAGAAATGTTTATTATTATGTTATTACAGTGTTTGGTCATTATTAGTTTATATTACTCGTTTTGGTTTTAATATTTATAAATTCAAATAATAATTTTTTAGTCCCTCAATAAATGAAATAGTCTAAATTTTAATTAAAATATAAGAATTAATATTTTAGACTGATAGTACTTAAGAACCAAAATTTATAATTTGAAACTACAATTAACAAAATCAAAATGAACACCAACTATAACAATGAAACATCATATTATTTTATTATCATACGTATTGTTATCATATTACAACATACTTTAAAATAAGATTTTAGATGTGATTTTAAGATGTTTGAGATAAATATATGTGTAAAAATTTTATTTTAATTTAAGTGAAATTACTTTTTAACCAAACACCCCTAAACCTAATTCCTTACTCGTTATCCCAACTCAATTGATAGCCTATTTAGAATATTTTATAAATAATCTTTTAATAGTAATTTACAAAATATGAAATAAGTATATGAAAGAAATTTTATCTCAATTTACGTGAAATGTATTGATGAGAGATTTCTTAAGTCTTCCCAAATAAGTACTGAAAGTACGCCGCGCACAAATAATAATTATATAGATGAAAAAAGATTCCATCGCGCACACATAGAAGAATTTAGTATTTTATGTAGAGTTGTTGTCACCCCAATTATGGGCTAGTCTTCTCTCCTTTTATTTTCCCATCGCCGCCGCTCGCTGTCCTCTTTTATTTTATTTCTTTTGATTTTTTTGATTTTCTTTCTTTTTCAACTCTCCACAGCCTTGCCGTATTGCCTCTTCCTCCGTTTTTCTTCTTAACAAACACCTCATCTATGCTCCCAGGACAATATAACAAAACCCGAAAAAAAGTAAAGAAAAGAAAAGGTAGACACACAGTTATTTCTTTATTTCGATTATCTTGATATAATTGATTTTATTGTTTTTTAACCAAAAACTGATGTTATTGTTAACTCTTATCAGTTTTTCTCAATCATAAGTATTAGTCCCTATACTCATAATCTATTAATTATGGCTAATGTAAAGATGGATTATACAACATATAAGTTGCCAAAAAAAATACCAAATGTAAAAAATATTATTTCTTTTGGTCATTAATACAAAAACTAAATAACTAATTTATACATATTAAAAAAATTGGTTTAGTTAATTTTTTTGTCAGAATTAGTTAAGTTAATTATTTATAATAAATAAATATTATTTATTTTAAAATATCATTATTAATCATATGCGTTGGAATAAAAATCCTTTAACATGTGTATTCATTATATGGACTATTTTGAGTTATTTAAAATTATAGAAACCCTTGCCATATTTAAGTTACGGAGAAAAAGGAAGGAAGAGGCAACGTGGCAAGGCTCGGTGGAGAGTTGAGAAAGACAGAAAATTGAAAAATAAAAAAATAAAAGAGGGCGGCGGACAGCAACGGAGAGAAAAAGGAAAGGAGAGAAGCCTAGTCCACATAATCTTATGGTTATTATTTTCATAGCCTTATAACCGTTAGTCTCATAAGTGACATAATAATTAAATAAAAATTATATTATACTATATAATAAAAATTATTGGATAACATGAAAATAAACTTAAGTAGCTCAATTTCACAATGATATTGTGTGCCCCATTTTTTACTCCCATTTGATTTTAGTTTTTTAAACGGAAATTTACTTTAATTTTGGGTTTTTCACTTCACATTTTCATAAATTAAATTATAGATATACACAAGTATAAGAGGCACACATGGGCTACCATGGACTAATTATAAGAGAATAAAAGTTTCACTACAAAAATTTGGACTTTCAGCGACCACTTTCAGCGGCGACAAAGGGAGTCGCCGCTGAAAATATGACTTTCAGCGGCGACAATAATTGTCGCCGCTGAAAGTCGGCCTTTCTGCGGCGACAAGTATGTCGCCGCCAAAAGTATGAGTTATGGCGGCGACATATTATTGTCGCCGCTGTAACTTCAACTTTCAGCGGCGACAAAATTTGTCGCCGCCGAAAGTGTGCACTACGGCGGCGACAATTCAAGTCGCCGCTGAAAGTGTACACTTTCAGCGGCGACTCCCTTCGTCGCCGCTGAAAGAGGATTCAGCGGCGACTAATTGTCGCCGCTGAATCCTCTTTCAGCGGCGACATAAATTGTCGCCGCTGAATGTCTCTTTCATGCAAAAGATGCAGTTAAATGCTCCTGCAGATACCCCTACTTCTAGCGTTCCTAATATTGATCCCTCTACGTAATTTTTCTTCTGTATTATGTAATGTATCTTTTAATTGAACAATTTTTTTTTTCAGTTAGAGACATAAAGAATACTTTCATGGTTATAAATCTTATTATTTAATATATCATATTTGTGTGTTAATTACTTTATTTTATTAAACCTTTTAATAATATTTATCAGCAATATAAATAAAAGTTTTTGCAGAATTAATATATTATAAAAATAATTAAAATCACAATCAGCGGCGACATTTGTCGCCGCCGAAGCTTGATTCGGCGGCGACCAAAATGTCGCCGCCGAATCAAGCTTCGGCGGCGACCACAATGTCGCCGCCGAATCAAGCTTCGGCGGCGACCAAAATGTCGCCGCCGAATCAAGCTTCGGCGGCGACCACAATGTCGCCGCCGAATCAAGCTTCGGCGGCGACCAAAATGTCGCCGCCGAATCAAGCTTCGGCGGCGACCAAAATGTCGCCGCCGAATCAAGCTTCGGCGGCGACCACAATGTCGCCGCCGAAGCAAGCTTCCGCGGCGACATTAGTCGCCGCTGATTCTCATGTTTCAGTGGCGACAATTCTGAGCGGCAAACTCATCAGCTTTCAGCGGCGACAGAATGTCGCCGCTGAATGTCCAGTTTCAGCGGCGACTTTGTGTCGCCGCTGAATGTCCAGTTTTAGCGGCGACTTTTTTTGTCGCCGCTGATAAGTTTCAGCCACGGTCGCTACGGCAACGACTTGGTGGCGACAAAATGTCGCCGCTGAAGCTTTTCAGCGGCGACTTTTGGACTTTGCGGCGACAAATGTCGCCGCTGAAAGTCGAATTTTTTGTAGTGTTTAGAAAATACTACCTAGGAAATTAATTAAGTCAGTAAGGAGTGTATAACAAATGTATCTTGATTTCTCTAAACTATCCTTTTTAGTTATGTGCAATGGAATTACTCCTTGATTGAGTCTCCTTGACATATGCAATCAATATGAATACTTTGGGTTTAAAATTATAAATTTGGGAAGGAAATAGATTGAACTCTTATATTTAAGGTTAGAGTGAACCCCTTTTATCTAAACAATGAGTATAAATTATTATGTTAAGGTACATCTAGCATCCTGAAGTATTTTCTCTTGTGTATCAAGCATCCTAAAATATTTTGTGTTACATTCCACACTCTAAAGTATTTTTTTTAGGTGTGTTCAATATCGTAAAGTATTTTCTGGTGCATATAATACCTTAAAATATTCTTTTTAGGTTTGTTCAATACCCAAAAATACTTTTTGATGCATCAAGTACCAAGGCAAAAAAAAAACTTTACAGTATTGGACGCACCTAAGAAATACTTTGAGGTACTAGACGTACCACAAAATACTTTGCATGCTGGATGCACGTGAGAAAATATTTTGAGATGCTAGACACACATTAATCCTAGATTATTTAAAAAAAGTGTACTAATATCTAGGGGGCTAGGCAATGTTTGAGGTTATTGTCATTCACTTGAAGGGTCACCATACGCGTTAACTCATAATAAAGAGATGACGAGTTCAATCTAATTGGGACTACCAATGTTAACAGATTCATTCATTAAGGAAATGCTCATCTCATCGTATCAGACATCACTTTCTTCATTCTTTAATACCTTGAAAAACTTGTAAACAAGGTTTGATTTAATTAGATAAAAGAAAAATAACAGAAAAGTACCTATTCAATTTTAAAAAGACAAATAGGTCATGTTGACTACTTTTATAATAATTTTGACTATACTTATAATAGTTTTTACTTCAAAATTGGTCAAAATCGTCTATTTATCATTTTAAAATTTAACAGATGTTTTTCTGTCATTTTCTCTTAATAAAACCACTCATACACTCCTCAATTGTTAAATTGCGATTGATATTTTATTTATCTAGGAACTTAGATAATAGGCTCCGTTTAGAGATCAGCTTAAATTAGTTACATTTCTAGTTTAGATTTAATTTGACCCCCATGGCAACATGGATAGGAGATCAATGAAGTACACAGAGAGATATTTCATTCATCATCAAACATACATAAGCTTTATTCATAGCAAATCGTTTGCCATTTATTTATGCCCAATACACGCATGGTACAACAGAACTGGTGTATTTCGTTCGGATATATATATATATATTGCTTTGATTTATTATTATTGTGGGAGGGCATGTTCGCATAGAAGCAACAGACTTCAAAACTGGTGTTTCTTTATTCCCTTTGATTGGTTATGCACCAGAACAATTTATGTTACATACTCTGTGAGCAGCACCGGTGTTTCTTTTGATGAAGATGTAGTCACGTTGTCCCCAGGAGGGTCCCCATGAGTTCTTGACAATCCAAAAGTCTTGCCAATCACTGATTGAACCATATTCTATGATTAACACAGCATGATTGTGTTTATAGGAACCGATGCCTGAGCAGTCGTTCCCATTAAAGATTCCCTGCCAAAGTTAAGAAAGAAAATATTAATTACTTTCCAAATGTGTCTTGTTGGATGATAATGAAAATTTGACACACACCCCAGTAAGACTTAAAATGAGGGCTTGTATATAACGAAACAATAATAGGTTGCTTTAAAACAAAACAACGGAGAGAACTGTCAGATATAGGTGTGTGATACCAATAACTATAACTATCAATAGTAGCAAATTTCTTTTGTTCCTGCACCAAAATGAAATAAAAATCATTAGAGTAAAACTAGAGTTAGAAAAGATACATATACTTAAACGAGCCAACTGGTAGACACAAGTTTAGGCACCAGATAAATACTTACCAGTGTGGAATTGCAAGCACTATCTTTAGCTTTATATGGATAATCCCCTTCTGAGGCTATGCCACGATTGTTGATGACGTATTGAAATGCATTACCATACCATCCTCCATCACAGCCTTTGTTATTCTTATCGCAAGATATGAGTTGTTGTTCGAAAGGAACCGGAAGCCATTGCTGAACTATTTTATTTATTCCTTCTATGGCTCCAGTTGCAGAGAATGCCCAACAACTACCTATCAAAATGGATTTGATTTCACTATTATTCTTTCCTTATGTGCTACTATTAGTTTACAATAAGTAAATTTAAAATTACCGCATTTGCCTTGGTCTTTGACATAAGTTACAGCTCCTTTGGTTCTCCAATCCAAAGAAGAAGGCGCACTTGGACAGGCTGCATTATTCAATACCATTTTGCTGTTGTGGCGTCCCATTTTCTGAGCTCCTCATAACTCATATCTGAAATTTTGTTCAAATCTAGACGATACTCATAGGGTGACTTTCTTTTTGCATTTTCCTCCTTGATATTTGTCAAATTGCTTTTGAAAATCTGAAATCTCATCACCTCCTCGTCTAGGATTTAGTAATCTCGATTAGTCTCCTCCTTCCACATTTAGAATAGGTGGAAGACTTCTTTTTCAGACTTGAATTTGTCAAGATCTTGGTTCAGAATGGAATAATCACTAGGAACACCAAAAGAGAGACAGATGAGAGAATACCAGAGAAAGAGAAAGAGGAGCAATTTAATAACAAGTGAACTCATTATGCACCAGAAGGAGATAGTTATCAAGCGTTTGGATTGTGGTTCTTGCGTAGCATTGTTTCATATATATATACTCCTCCGGTCCTTATTATAAGACCCCATTTGACTTTTTATTTGGTCCTAATTATAAGACCCTAATCCATTTTGTCTCTTATATTTATGCATTTTTTCCAAGATAATCCTTCTAATAATGATAGTTTTAGCCAATATACTTAATTAGCGAGGATATTTTAGGAATGACAACACTTATTTATTATAAATAACCAACTTAACTTACTTCCTTAATCTCCTCAAATAAGTCAATTGGGTCTTATAATTAGGACCAGAGGAGTATATATATATATATATATATATATGGAGTCCCTTAATCATAGTTGACAATTATCAAACACGAATTGAGTTTAATATAAAATGTTCATATTTATTACGCCCAACATCTTATAACTAGGTTCTCAAATGTTAAATAAATTACATTTCCAATGTACTCAATCTCTGAATCCGGGGTAGAATGGATATTCCAAGAAATTGGTGGACCCTGAAAAATAATTAATTTTTACTTATGGGATATTAACAATTACGTATTTTGCCACATGCATTATATTTTTACTTTTTAAGATTGTTGTCTACTTACAAGTCCTAAACCAGCGAACAGTCTACCCATAGGATTATGTTTGAGGATAACGTTTGTTGTCAGTTTTTAGGTTTATGGCATTTAGATTCTGTTAATAAATGCTGATTATATTTCACAATTAGGTGATTCGAGCAACTGCATTCTTGTTCTCGACGAAGAGATCAATGCGAAAAAATTCTAATTATTAAAAGCTTCATCTTTACAGATTTAAGAAATTTGCTAGTATTAGTTGCACTACAAAAAAATTGACTTTCAGTAGTGAACGTCGCCGCTGAAAGTCAAAAAGTCACCACTAAGAGTTTTCAGCGGTGACAAAAAAGTTGTTACTAAGTTGTTGCTGTAGCGACTGTCGCTAATATTTATCAGGGGTGACAAAAAAAGTCACTACTGGAAGTATAGTTTCAGCGATGACTTTTTTTGCCGCTAAAACTAAAAAATATTGGCGCTAAAAATTAAGTCGCGTCAAAAATATACTTTCAACAATGACAATTAGTCACCCTAAAGGCTACCTTCAGCGGTGACTATTTTGTCACCGCTAAAAGTAATTTTTTTTAAAATATATATAAATTGTAAATTAATTTGTTAAATATATTTTTAGGGGTGACTAAATTGTTGCCATTGAAGGTAATTGTCGCCGCTGAAGGTAACCTTTAGAGGTGACAATTTAGTCTCCGCTAAAAGTAAAAAATATTTTTAAAATATATAAATTAAATTGTTAAATTTAAATATATATTGTTTTAATAAATATCAAAAGAAAATAATGAATAACTAAATTAAAATCACTATACATGCCATATGAGAGAATTAACCATTAATATTAATAATATATCAAATACAATATTCACATAATTTTTTACAATCATAAAAATAATTTAATTTCATTGAAGGGAGTACAAAAATTATACAATCAAAAGATAAATACATCAATAAAGATAATCCCAACAAATGTTAAATGTCCTAAATTGCTAAACTATCTAGAAACATTGTTTGGGTTCACAAGTGGCTGGAGTTGAGGACACAGCAAACTAAATGTCACTGTAGAGAAACAAATTGACCCATAAATTAGCTAATGAATAAATAAAGATCACAAACATTGTAATATATAAAATCCATACAAAACATACATGAAGCAATGCTTAATGTTACAATCGACAAGAATAAACTAACTACTTTTTCCTTGAAAGCAATCTTCGAGAAATAAAATAACAAGCATAAATATCAACCTTATTCATGATTAACTTCTTTCCAAAACTGCTCACACCCTTGTAAGCAGTACTCAGAAAATAGAATAACAAGCATAAATCAACCTTATTCATGGCTAACTATTTTGCAAAATTAAAGTGCACAGTACAGAGATAAGCAGTACTCATCATGAGCATTGAGAGACAGGAATAGATAGAAATATAACAAAAAATAAGACACAAAATATCATATTTTTTATATGAACAGAAAAATTATAAAAATAAAAAAATATATAATTGCATCAGCTTAACCTTCACCTATATAACATTTTATTAAAATCCAATAGACCAAATTTTCATTAGTATCATAGCTTCCAATGCCCTTCTTATAAGATTTATATACAATCCATTTCACCTTCCTCTTTATAAAGGAAAAAATAGTTTGGCAAAGTCGGATAGTACAAAGACAATATATTTTTAATTTAGTGTTCTCATCCTTTAAAACATAAAAACAAATTCTGAGAAGTACCATTTTTTACACTGTTAATAATATGCTGAAGATCAAAGGCAGAATTTTTTACAGGTTATATTCAATGCCATGTTTTTTAATCTTCTCTAACATCATCCATTAGGCTTTTAAGTCAAAACAGAATGAGCATCATACTATAAAATAAATCCACCCATCTATGAACCTCTATTCCGCTCTGATGGTCCAAATATATTTATTTATTTCCTGGTTTTGAAATTTTTGTATGGAAGCTTGAATAACAAAGAAAAGGAAACAAGTTTCCTAACACCCCTTGCAGGAACACAGATTACTACTTTACAGGGTTCAGAATTTCAGATAAAAATCACATAGCAGAACATAAACATCCGAAAAACCAAGCAAAGCATCAAAATGTGATTGTATAGTAATCTGCAGCTGCCACACTTGTTAAACAGACAGTCAAATACACCGATAACTCTAATTCTAGCCATGAGGAAACCTCCACAAAAGAAATTACTTAAAACATTTGACATCGAGAAAAGAAAATACTTACCATAATATATCAAAGACCAGTATACAAAGTTGCTTGCCTAAATGTGTAACTCAATTTCCATCTCGCAGAATGAATTGCAGGGAATCCAATCAACCAAATCAAGTGCTAATTCTATGCAGTGTCATAAGTGAAATAAACCCTAAGATATTAAAGTATACAAAGTTGCTTGCCTAAATGCGTAACTCAATTTCCATCTCGCAGAATGAATTGCAGGGAATCCAATCAACCAAATCAAGTGCTAATTCTATGCAGTGTCATAAGTGAAATAAACCCTAAGATATTAAAGTAATTTTTTAAAAGACGGAAATTGGAGAAAAGGCCCTAAAGAGAGGGAATCTGTGAAATTTGTGGAGGGAAAATACGATTTACCTTTGTAAATGGAGGGAACATGCGAATTTTGTGGAGGGATATGATTTTTCACACACATCTAAATATAAAATTAGACGTTTACTTTAATGGAAAAATTAGAATTTTAATTAATTTAATTTATCAGCATATGTCAAAAATAAATAATAAACAAAAAAATAGTAGTAGTACTTTACTACTTATGGTTCTTAATATAAGAGCTAGTTGACTAATTTAAGTATATTAAAAAACTTAGTTAAGTAAGTTGTTTGTAGTAAATATGTGTCGTTTTTCATAAAATATCATTACTAATCAAGTGTATTGACTAGAATTACCATTATTATAAGCACTAATTTAAAAAAAAAATAAAAGAAATCAAGTGAATTGGAGTTTTATATTTAAAACCAAAATAAAAGTTAAACGGGCTTTTATATTAAGCTCCGAATGTAGTTTTTTTTTAACCAACCGAATGTAGTATTTTACTAAGATTAGAAAAGGTGAAATTTTTATTATGTATTTGATAATTTGTCATTAAGTAGCTGCATTGATTTTAGTTACTTATAGTTAATCGCCATCAATCAAAAAGTCATCATATTTGAAAGAGCAAAATCAATAGTTTATTCGAATTCATTTATATATATATATATATACACACACACACACACTATACTGATTCATATATCTGAGCTATAACATTTTTTATTACCTTTTCAAATTATTTTAAATGGGATCACATGATCATGATCTTTTAAT
Organism: Neltuma alba; assembly: GCF_004799145.2. Taxonomy (NCBI): domain Eukaryota; kingdom Viridiplantae; phylum Streptophyta; class Magnoliopsida; order Fabales; family Fabaceae; genus Neltuma; species Neltuma alba. The sequence goes on along the minus strand of NW_021635595.1, from coordinate 65,033 downwards.
AACAATAAGAAATCAAGTTTAAATTTGTTCATTTGAAATTTGTACTCATCTAATTATATTATCCCCTTTGATTATATTATTTTCCACTCATCTTTCTCATGCAAATCTTCATCATCAAATATTATCACTCATTTAAGTACACTCACACTAATTTAACTATAATCATCTCTCCCTCATAAACTTAACTATGCTGTCCCTTTCCATTATAATGTATTTCTATCACACACACCATCTCACTTTCAATTATATTTTAATTACATATTACATCTCTCTCTCACACACTCTATCTCTCACTACCTTCCCATCTTCCCTTATCTCCTAAACGTACATCTCTCTCTCATGTATGCTTGCACCCCATTCCTCACACACATTCTTAATTCTATCTTACACATGTAATTATAATATCTCTATCTCATACACACCCCAACCATTCTACCTCCTCCTTTCTCTCTCACTCACTATATTATCTCTCTCTAATTCTCCCCCTAACACAATAATACATAAAAAAAAAAACTTTAGTTATTTAGAGTTAATTATATCAATAAAAACAATTATGATACAAATATAACAATTTTTAATAAAAATAATAAAAAATTTGAAAAACACTTTCAGCGGCCACATTTTAGTCGCCACTGAAACTATTTCAGCGGCGACAATCTTGTGTCACCGCTAAAGGTATTTTCTGCGGCGACAAAATGTGGCCGCTGAAAGTATGATTTTTAGCGGCAATATTTTTTGTCGCCACTGAAAGTATGATTTTCAACGGTGACATTTTTTGTCGCCACCGAATGTTGTACCTTTTAGCGGCGATCATATGCAGTCGCTGCAAAAAGTCCTACATTTAGTGGTGACTTTCATGTCGCCGCTAAAAAGTCTCACTTTTGGTGGTGACAATAAAAGTCGCCGCTGAAAGTCGTCACTAAAAATGATTTTTTTTTATATTGTTGAAAGTAATAAATATATGAAAAAAATGTACCTTTTTTAATATGCTCTTATTGATAAGAGGATAAGTGTGAGAAAGAAATAGTGGAGAAAAAACATGAAAGAGAACATATGGAAAAAAATATAATGCAAATAATCAAGAATAAAATTAGAAAAAATATATTTAATATTCAGACAACCGCAAACTGTATCTTATAAAAAAGACTGGACCAATTAAAAAATTTGGATGTTATGAAAAGCAGTGGAGGGGGTATTAAACTACGAAGTTATGATAAATAATTAACATTTATTAAGGAAACCCAAATGCCATTAAACATAAAACAGGCAAACATGTTCTACACTTCCAATCTAAAGTAATCCCATGCAGTGCACTGTTCCGTCGGTTTTGGACTTTTAAGTCCACAACAATCTTAAGGTAAACATATTACGTAATTGTTAATATCCAATAACCTAGTTTTTTTTCCCCTTCTTGGAGCAACTCGTTGTTTTTTCCGTTTTTTGGGGAACTATTTTGGATCCATCCTAAATATTTCTTCATTCTTCTTTTATTTGCTCCGGATACAATTATACTCTACTCTGTGGACTGATTCCTTGGGTTCGGAGTTTGGACTTATGGGGACCAGGTTATTTTATTATCTACTTCCTCTTATCACAATAACTGTCACTTTAATTAATTTATCTTTTATGGCCAACCACTTTAACTAATTTATTAGGATTAATAAATGATAGTTAACTTAATAAATCCCTTTCAAATTAATTTTTTCCAATTTTATCCATATAAATGACGTTGTGAAGGAAAGAAAAAAATAATGAACATTAATTGCAGGATTGTTATGAGTATTATCAAGTGTAGATGTTCATCCCATCTTCTTCCTCAACTTCATCAACTCTCACTACTTTCACTAGACATTGATCTTTCACTACTCAATTACTCCTCCATTATGCCTTTAATCTTGTAACTTACCCCCATTCACATTCATGTGATTTATTGTCTACTATCTATTATTTAAGTATAAATATAACTTATGTGTGAAGATGCCTACAAATAGCGTACTTTTTATCTATCATTTAAGTATATGTGTATCCTATATGTAAAGATGCCTATAAATAGGATTTTTTATTGCTAGTTAATTTCATAACACACTATTAGTACGAGACTCTATCATTTGAGTTCATGGCTTCTTATTGAAGCACAGATGTTTTGTTCATTGAATGAAGATAGTCACCGTCACATGTCCATCATTATGAGTTGCCACATGATCGCTTTGTCCACATCATCGCCATCTCACAAATTGGCTCAATTTATGAAGAAGTGTTGGCTCGAACCTGAAACCTCCTACACGCGTGCTAAATTTTTGCTAGTTGAGCTGAGAAATATCTACAAAATTTTGATGCAAAAATAAATATATATAATATTTTTAATAACAAATACATATATATAATAAATATTATATACATAATTTATTTTATATATATTATATAATTTAATATATTATTATTTATTTGAATTTAATTTCTATATTTTAGTAAAAATTTCTAATAATTTATATTTTTATTCAAATATTTAACAAAATAATAAGTATATTATATATTTTTATTTTTATTTTCTTTCCTAATATTGGTATTTTTTAATTTTTATAATATATTATTTAAAAATTATGATATATTATATTTTTTATTTTAATAATATGTTCAAAAAATAATTATTTATTTTAATAATATGATGAGCAGAGAGAGCAGTTAATACAACGCGTGGCCACGTGATTTAAATAATAAAGGCATTAATCAGCGAATGAAAATCGAAGAACTTTCTTATTTTGTATTCCTCCTCATTCAATTGATAAAAACTGAACTAAAAATAACTGTCTGATTATTTATTTTAATTTTATGGCAATCTGATCATAATGCAGAAAACCATGAAAAAATGGGGGGTATGGAAAGGCGAGAAAACGTGGAACGCTTTGGTTCTGGCAGATTCTACACATGGGTTAATGTCCCCACTTCCACAATAAGTGGTCCGACGACAAAATTCACGTGGGGTGTTACAGCATGAGAAAATCACGTGGGGCGTTATAATTAATCTCAAATTTATTTGAGGACATTCTGAGTTAGACAAAAAAAAATTCATTAAATACCATCTCCAATACTATAAAAGTTCAATAATTAATTGGGAGGGATTAGACTTTTTCAAATTATCTTTACATTAAACCTATGCGTGAGCAAAAATATCTTACAATTGATAAGAATATTTTTTAAAACACATTATAAATTTAAGAAAAAATAAATTAAAATCTTACATTTAAAACCACAAACTAATTTTTATATTTAAAATCACATGTGGTATTAGTATTTACCAAATATTCTTAGCTTAAAAAATTCCCGGTCCAGTGCGAGGGCCCCCTACTACCCGCCATCCCCAGCCGGCTGGCCTCCTCAGCCATTACTGCCAATGAAGGATCTTACTAATTTAGTAAATTTATTAATTTATTTAAATTACTTAAATAACTCTTATATTAAAAAATATATTAAATAATGAAAACAGAAGCAAGGCAGACTTCCACTTCAAACCTTATTGCCATTAAGATAATTAGATCAAGAGGGTTATTTAGTGTTGCACATTGGTTTCATTTAAAAAAATGTGTGAATTTGTGTATTATCATATTTGGAAATTAGACAATCATATACTGTTTGTATTTTAATATGTTGTAATTTTTATTTGGATGTTTGTAATATTTTATATCATTTCTAGTGTCTTTATTTTTTATTATGTATAATTCTAACATTTAAAAAAAACAGAAAAAATGGAACAAAAAAAAAAGTGTTCTGGGGGTCAGTGGGTTGGTAAGGCATCGCACGTTTCTTTTTCTTTTTACCAGGCACTTTTTCTTCGTTTTTCAACCAAACATTGGTGGTATTTTATATTAAACTGTGTGGAATAACCAAAAAAAAAAAAAAACTCGAACTAGTTATGACTACCCAAACCATTAAATAACCTCCATAAACTCATCCAGTCCATGTTTCTTCAGTAGTATATGACTGTTGTGCCCCCACAGTAGCCCCTTAATGCCCCTACCCTGCCTTTCGAGAAAACTTATATGCAGTTCATTAGGCCCAGTCCAACCAGTTCACCAATCAACACGTGCCACCTGGATTAATTAAACACCTCACCACTTCACACCGTCTCCCTCCGTTAACTAGCCGCAAGTTCCTAAATCTAAATTCTATTTGCTACTGTGGAATTAATTGCAGTGCTCAGTGGCCATCCATTGATTCCTCATTCACAAGTCACGGCAAAACAAATCAAAGTGGTGCTTCCTCCTCCTTTGATTAAAAGACGGTGCTTCATTTCTCTCTGTCGACAAATTGAAAGGGGATGGCTGGTATAAGAGAAGTTTGCTCTTGGAATTATACTGATATGGAATTTTTATACATGAAGGCAGTTCTTTGATTTTTCAAAACAATGGGGATCTAAACATCTTTGGACTAAAAATAGGGTCTTCAACTCTTCCAACGATTGATTTCAAGATTAAAGAAAGATAATGACGAAGCAAGAGAGAGGGAAGAACCTAGAAAGAGAGACTTGAGCAAGATTTAATGGCAATCACAATTCTAAAACCAGGTACCTCTTCAGAATCTCAGGCCATTGATACCCAATACCTGCAAATCATGATCGCCACTCCTCTTCACTGATCATGAATCCATAACATAGATTGTTGCAGTCCTCCGTTCGTGAATTTTCCACGGCTGACAATATGCTTTGCCGAGTGCACTGCCACTGCCCTCTCTTCACCGTCGCGGCAACTGCTTGGCCACTATTGCCATGTCTCATTGGCTGCCGTCATTTCTTCACCATCACACCGCCCGTGAACGGAGTTAGGGGGGAGAGATCCATAGTAGCAAACAGGATTGTAGATTTAGTAAATGATTGTATCCATAGGAATCTCCTGCTTTTTGTGAGGCTCAAGTTTCACAAGATCTTGGTAATGCTATCTCAGATCTCTTTCCCCTGATATAATCTGTTTTGATTTGTTAATTTCTCAAGCTCAAGCCTACCTCGTTATTCAAAAAAAAAAAAAAAGAGGAAGGAGATGATTAACGTTGTGACTCGTTAACGGAGGAGAAGACGTTGTGAAATAATGAGGTGTTCAGTGAATTAAGGTGGCACATGCTAATTGGAGAACTGGTTGGACTGGATAATGAACCGGACATAAGTTTTCTCCTTATAATTATATATGAATATTTTAATTAAAGGGTGAAAGGGTAAATTTACATATTGTAATATAAAAAAAGAGCAAAAATACCTATAAGTTTTTCAAAACAGACCAAAAATACCATTTCTGTCAATTCTTGTAAACAGACGTTGCTTTTTTCTAATGGGTCCCACTTATTGTCTACGTGTTAAATGCTCTGAGTTTCATCTTACTTCTCATCCGAGTCAACTCTAATTCCCTTCATCCTTTCTCTCTCTCCCTCTCACGCTTAACAGTGATGGTCCACTCTTGTGATCCCACTTTCACTCCAATCCCATCCTCGTGCGTTATCACCTCCATTACTGAGTTCCACCCAAAGTGGCTCATGAATAAGGGTGGAAATAGGCCAGGCTCTTAACAGGCCAGGCCTGTTTTGGAGTTTATTGGCCTGAGTCTGGCCTGTGGCCTGTTACAGGCTTATTTTTCAACCTGAGCCTGGTCTGTGTAAAGGCCTGGCCTGGCCTGAAGCCTGTTAAAAGGCCTGTATTTTTAAAAAATTCAAATTATAATTATTATTTTTTTAAAAAAGCTAAGATTAAAAAAACGTACATAATAATTAAATTTTTAGTCTTATCTTTTATTTAAATTTTAGTATCATAAGTACTATTTTAAATCTTAATTATAATTTATAAGAATGTTATTGAAAACTAATTGTAATCATATGTTAAAATTTAGAATAAGACTACGTTTAAGTACACACAAAAAATTAAAATTAAGACAAATAAATAAAGAGGAAAAAAACTAATTGTATAATGAATAAAGAGGATATCATACTTAAATTAACATAATATGTAAGTTAGTTAATTTATCATTCTTGAAACAAATTTTTCTTTCCTATTTTTTTTTTTTATATTTTTAAGATTTAAAATCATATTATTTTTAATATTATTATTTTAAATTATATTTTTATCTTCACTTGTCATCTAAACTTCAAAATCTAAGAAAAGATTAAGCTATTAACTGTATATTAAAATTAAAAATAAATTAAAAGAGCACATTAACAAGTTAATTAATTTTTATATATATTATAATTGTAAATTCTTAACAGGCCCAGGCTGACCTAACAAGCTTAACAGGTTTTTTAAAAAGCCTAAGCCTGGCCTGTTTAACTAAACAGGCCTTCAAACAGGCCTGAGCCTGTCTTTTTTGAAAAACAGGCCAGGTCAAATACAGGCCAAGCCATAGGCTCCTGACAGGCCGCATGGCCTGTTTTCACCCCTACTCATGAACCCTTCAGTTGCCTTGTGTTCATGGATCAAAACATGTGGGGCCCATCCCTTAATAATCATCCCCCTCTTCTCTCTCTCCCCCTTATCGTTTCTTTCAATCCAATCGGCAGCCACTTGTCATCTTCACCATTCTCATCTTTCCTGAAAATAAACAACCTAGATAAAAGAGTGGCCTGATGATTCAACCCCAGTGGCTATCTTGTATAACTGTGTATTAGAAAAGAAACACGCACTTCCAAAGCAAATGTAAACCACCAAGTTCGGTGGCTTCGAGTTGAGGAAGTTCAAGCACTCACGCTCGCTCGCCATGTTCTTCATTCCCCTCTTAGATTTCTCTTGACCGGTTTTGTTCACTAGAAAAGAAGGTCTCATATGATAAATCTTATGGCCCATTGTTTTCTAATAATGTTCTTTGTATTCCTCTTCAATCTTAACGAAACCGTTGAACAAGTCTCTCTGAACTTTTCCATCAACACCCAACATTGTCAGGTGCTTCGATGCAATATAATCAGAGAGCTGGCATAGTGTCATGGTGATCGGGTGAGGAAGACCGGATGAGAAATGGCGTGGGCATCGCCAAAGAAAAATGGGAGAATGAGAGAGAGAGAGATTCTGGAATTGTGTGATAAGAGTTTTGAGTTGTCATCTTTTTATTAGACAGGGTACAAGTGACAGTGGGGCCCACTACTAAAAGTAACGGCAGTTGTTTAAATTAACGGCGATGGTATTTTTGATTAATTTTGAAAAGTTTATAGGTATTTTTACCATCAACATTTTATTATGGTGTTTGGTGCCCCTTTTTGATATTATAATAAATAAATTTGCTCCTTCACCCTTAATTAAATTATACTCCCCTCAATTAGTGGTGCTCGACCTTGTACCCTTCCCCCTCGCGCCCAAAATGGATCGGGAGGGGACAATACCAGGACTGAGACATAAAGGGATTGGGACAGGACTATGGAGGACTCTCAGGACGTCCCGTCCCAATCCCAATCCCAACCCCCTATTTTTAAAAATATTTTTATTATTTTTTTTGTTTACACCCTTCAATTTTAATTACTTTTATATTGATATAGATGTTAGAATTTGATCTAGAACTTAGTTTATGGGTTGCATTTTCCTTTGCTTTTAGAAAATTTTTATTTTTTTATTTCAAAAAGCTTAAGTGAGAGTTATCATAAACTATGTTTTTACATTTTGACTAAATTTTAAATAAGTCTTCATTTAATGTTGGTATCACTACATATTAAGTTTTCATAGATGTTTTGGTCTTTTTTTTTTTTAATGAATTTGCTTCAAGCTTATGGATTAATTCAGATTGTTATATGCAATGATTTCTGTCATTGTTTTTGAAAGATTAATGTGTCTGAATATATTTGCAAGCTCATCCATTAAAGTTTAAAGGATATTTACTATAAGTTAAATTTATTTATATACTAGTAGTTCATTTTACGTTGTTTATTTATATTTACTTCAAGTTTATTGTTCATTTTTTCTAGTAAATATTCATTTAAATGATTTACATTTGTCTCAAGTTTATTTTATATTGCTTATTTATATTTACTTATAGTTGTTTCACACAAATTTGCTTAAGCTTTCAAGTTCTTTTTTTAAGCATAAGTTGTAATCGGGTTTTTTTTTTTAAGTAAACTATAAGTGAGCCTTTTTTTTTTTGAAAAAAAAATGGTTGATTGGAACTTCTCGATCCCATACTCCTCTCAGTCAGGATTGAGACAAAACCAAGACAGGATGGGACACGAGGCGCAAATGGCATCTGGTCCTATTTTTTCGAGACGGAACACAAGATGGGGGTGTCCTAGTCCCGTCCCATAAACACTCCTACCCTCAATCCCTATCATAAGTTTCAAATAACTAATTTACAGATAATTAATAAGTAGTTAAAATTAGTTAAAAATAATAAATATGTTAGAAATATAGTTTTGTTTTCAAGGACGCCTGTATAATCAATGAAAAATAATAAAGAGAAATAAAAATGTGATAAGAGGACATGTATGGCAAAAGAAAGAGAATAAATAATTAAGGATAAAAATAAAAAAATGTATTAAATGTTAGACAAATTCTAAATTGAAGTTTATAAAGGAGATCACACCCATCTTTGAATTTAAGCTTATAATAAATTGGAGAGAGCATTATTTAATTATAATCATCTGATTCTGAGTTGATTTTGGTTTGGATCAACAACCCTTGATCCAGTGATTTGACGGTTTTAGTATCCAGCCTGATTTTTTAGTATATGCAAAAATGTATGGATATCATTATCACCAAAAAAAAAAGTATGGATATCAAGGTTTTGAAAGTTGGTCCGGTATGAAGGGTTGAGCTGTTTTGACCTGCTTTGAACCGGCGTTTGAGCTAGAAGTCGGAATCCAGAATGGTTTTAAGGGAACTGGACGGATTTGAAAGTTTGTAAATCTAAAATATTTTCTTCCACTTGCCCCTCCCAATCCACACACACTCAGAGAAAGAACAACCATGGGAAAAAAAAAAGAGAAGGGGGGAGAGAGAGAGATAATAGAGATCAATGCCCGGGGGGATTCAATGCCAAATAAAACATCAGCGAAATTTTCTTTCACTTTTTTGGTTTTTTCCGTCCATAATCGCAAGTCTCTCAACTCTCATTCACGGCATTTGAGAAAAAGAAGCCGCCGAGTTCACTGTAGAGAAGGAAAAAAAAAAACAAAGTTGCAGGGGAAAAAGTACCGCAAAAAAGTTTCTGATTTGAAAAGAAGAAAGTAAATCTTAAATTTATTTTACCCAGTGATGCGTGAAGGTTGACAAGACAAGACTTTAAATATTTTTAAATCAGATAATTTATTTATATATATACACACTTTTTTTACGTTTTCCTTTTCTTATTTTATATTGTTAATTTCATTAAAATTTGTTTATATATTTTTTCCGGTAATTGTATATATATTTTTATATAAAATAATGGCTTGTCAAAATATGAAATGGTTAATATAAAGTTAAATGTATATGTATAATTAGACTATTTAATTTTCTTAAATTTTTTAATAATTTGATATTTTGTTTCGTGCATATATATTATTATAGGTATATAATATTATTTTAAAGATAATTATTATGCTACTGGTCCAATTGAATGGTCTGACCGATCCGACTGTTTGAATCATGACCTTCTAGTATTTTTGGTTTGAAGTTTAATCTGACTTTTTAAATATTAATGGATATCTTATTGGGAAAATGACAAGTAAAAAGGCTGATATATGATATCCCAATTTAGAGAGCCAAGGATTTTAAATGGGAGAGAGAGAAGTCATTCCCAAATTAGAATATTAAAATTTAGTAAAATGATAAAAATGCCCTTTGTCTTTTTTTTAAAAAGGTTCAACCCTACTCTTTCGCCTTTCGGTATGGTGGTATGGTGGCTGCTGGTGGAATTTTTTTTAGTCACAGATTTTTTTTGGCCATGTGAGAATATTTCAAGAAAGTGGAGGGAGGGGTAGGATTTGATCCCACTACCCTTTTAGTTATTTAGACCAATAAAAGGAAAGATGACCATTGGGCTACTAATTATTTGTGAATATTATAATACAAAGAAAAATATAAGTTGACTCTTTTACTTTGGTTACAGTTCGTTACAATTTATCTGGAGATGACAAGTCCTAATTAAAAAATAACAAGTTTAAATTTGATATTAACAAAGCAACTTTTCCTGACACATGATAGGAAATAACATGTACATTAATTAAAATGATAATAATTTATTTGAAAATGACATGTTTTGATTGAGAAATGAAAAGTCTAAACCTAAAATTAACACTATGTTTTTTCCTGATACATAGTAGGAAACAACATATACATTAATTAAAAATAACAACAATTTATTTGAGAATGACAAGTCTTGATTATGAAATAACAAGTTTAAATTTGATATTAACAAAATAACTTTTTCTGATATATAATAAGAAATAGCACATGCATTAATTAAAAATGACAATAATTTATTTGGAAATAACAAGTCTTGATTGGAAAATGATAAATCTAAACTTGAGATTAACAATGTGTTTTTTCTTGATACATAACAGGAAATAACATGTGCATTGATTAAAAATGATAACAATTTAGTTGGAAATGACTATTGACTACATTTCATTAATTATTAACAATTTTCTTTTAATAATTAACAATATCATTCTCTCATATTATAGACGACTTTTATTTAACAATTTGCTACATTTCACTGGCTATTTACAACTTTCATGGCATTATCAATATTCAGGACACTTTTTGGAGATTTAATATTTTCCAGGTTTTTTATGGGTTATTTTCCCTACATATATATAATATCAAATTGTCAAATAACATAAAAATAAACTTAAAAATAGGTTTCTTAATCCCAGGGTCGCATTTGCTTTTAGTTTTTAAAACCAAAATTTGATTTTGGGTTTCACGTTACGTTTTCATCTATGAAACTTAAATTATATATACCAACGCGTATGTATTGGTGGTACACGAGGGCTATAAATAATACTCATCCGTTTCTTAATGTAGGACCTAATTGTTGAGTTGATCTTGATCCTAATTGGAAGACTTATTTCTCATATTTATCAATTTTTTTCGAAATTATCCTTATTGATGTTTCTTTAACTATAATCAAGTAGGAGAGAGAGGGAGAATATTAATGAAGATGATTATAGTATTTTACGAAAAACATATAATATTTCTTATACTATCTCCGGTCCTAATTATAAGAGTTGGCAACTAGAGGTAGTAGTTAACTACTTTACCTAACCTCTATAATCTAATTAAATTAGGTAAATAAATCTTACATTAATAATGAGAAGAGTATATATCCATAGGTGTAGGTGGTCAACATGGGCTATTTTGGACTACTTATAAGAGAAGAAAAGTTTGGAAAAGATAGACATAATCTGAAAGCAGACAAATAAAGGGAGAAGTAGAATCCAGGGACGAAGAGAGAAAGTGAGTTGGCAATTAATAACATGATCCCAATTACCAACAGTCCTTCCCGACTGCAATCTCTCATCATTTTCGTCGTTATATGAGACATACAGCTTAATGATTTTGATTAATTTATACTACCTCTACTCCATAATATAAACCGTAGTTTACTAATTAATTTTAAAAATTTAAGAAAATTAATAAATTATTTAATTATAGCATATGTTACGTAATTTTTCTAAAATATTAATATGTATCATTAGATTACATATTAATTTATAAGTGAGGAAAATTGCTTTATACATACTGTTTTACTCAAATTACTTCTCTTGTATGCAACTTATTTTTTCATGTACAATTCATCATTCGTGAGGGACCATTTCTGGACAAATTTTCCCAATTTTCCCAATTTTCCCTCTATATAATTCATCTCATCCTATACATATGATGGTTTTCGTACACATATCTCCTTTTTTTTTTTTTGGATAGAAAGGATTTCTACCTTGTTACCTCCGATATAAAGTTTCCTCGTTATCCCAACTCAACAATTTTAGCTCAAAATGAAATTTTAAAAATACCACCACAGTCATGTTAGGCCCAAAATGAAATTAAGGATTAGCAGAATCAATGGATTGGTGGCTTTAATTAGCTGCAAGTTAACCGGTCTTCCTCCAGCTGCAGCGGAAATGAGAGCAATTATTCATATTGGTCTGGATTTATGCTGGTTTAGAGAAGTCAGACATATTTATCCTTTTTTTTTTTTTTCCAGATTGTATTGAGGGTATTAGCTTCCAAAGTAAAAGGTATGAGGCCAATCACCCGTTTTGTGATGTAACTCTCACATAGGATGGAAAAACCGTAATGTATCTTTGATCACTTCCCATCTTCCTTGGTGATGAAAGAGGGTTGCTTCTTTTTGTTGTTTTGGTCTTGACGTTCCTTAACTGAATTAAATTTCAGATTTTCGCTAAAGAAGTTAAGTTTGAAAGTAAAACAATAAAAAGTGGCCTGGCTAATGAAAAACAGAATAGACAGATGAAAGCAAATTGGAAATACCCGTGAAAAACGAAAAAAATTATATTGTTAAGTTTGAAAATTTACAACGAAGAATTGAAAATTTAAAAATAACAGAAAAATAACAATTCTATACACAAAAATTTACGTTAAAGCATATATAACTCTACAAAGGGAGATTTTCAACAAGTAATAGAAAATTACAATGTTGTGTATAGAAATTTACAACAAAAAATAGAAGAAAATAACAATCCTACATCTGAAAATTTTACAACAAAGAATAGGAAAATGGCAACTCTATAAATGATAGGTAAAATTGTAATTTTTCCGTTCTTCACGAGCATGTGCCCTTGCTGTCGGTCTTTTATTTTCCCTTTTATTAGTTAACGTCCCTTTTGTCATTTTGCGTTTAAATTTGACCTTCCTTTTAGCCCAATGGACTGCAGTGATACCTTAATTTTTTGGGCCTTTATTTTTAATAAAGTCCCTTATGTGGGACTCAAGTGAAATTCTCCCAAAAAGGAAAACAGATAAGCACAATGACTGAAAATTATCACTCCTACATCCATACATCCCATCCCATTCAATCCCATGCTATAAATATCATGGTTCTCGTAATTACCTTAAGATTTATTATTTGTTACGTCTTTGATGCTCGTAGGAAAATTTGAGTCTTAGACTACTATTGACAACAACACAATTAAGAACAAAGTGAAAAGAGAAAATTGACATGGTTTAAAATACTAGGGCAAGATCAATATCCTAAAGTTTTTGCATCATAATTATAAAATCCTGCTTCTTCTTTTTTGACCAGTATAAAACCCTGCTTCTCTGCTTTTTGCAGAATCAATTGTACGTGAAATTATGAGTTAATTCAAAGAGAATGCCTATTAAACATTCGTGATTCCCAAAGATGCTTGAAGGAAAAAACGTCAATACAGGCGGCTTTTTTAATTCTATTTTGTTAACTTCCAACGGGAATTTACGGTGCAAAATTAGACCTCAATCCTGTAATAAATAAACTGAAAACCAGAAAGAATCAACGTCAAGACATAAAATAGATCTTTCGTTAAGAACTCACCAGACTAAATCATTATCTGTTACCCTCCAGTTAAGTTGCCACTGCCCACAAAAACTTCTATGAGAAGGCAAAAAGAAAATGATGCTTCCAATTGCTGATAAAATGTCATATGACAACTAGATCCAAACATGTTATTCTTTCGATCCTAAATATAAGACCTGTTTTGTAGTGTAATTTACATTACGAAATGGGTCTTATATTTAGGACCAGAGTAGTACAAGATTTGACTTGTAAATGAAATCTTTAATACAAAACTGTAGTGGTCCAAAGGAATTTTGTTCAGCTCAGTATAGAATCAGCTTGTAATTTTTTCTTTGAAAAAAGGTTTGACCTAAATTGAATATCAGACCATTCCAAGCAAATACAATTCTCTAATTAGCGCCTCACAATATGGAGAATCAAGGTTCAAGTCCTTGCTAGGAAAGATGCATATATTTATGTCTCGTGTGATAGGAAGCATTGAAAATGAGGGATAGGGATTGAGATTGTAATTGAAAAAATCATTAAAATAGTATTTAGTAGGGGTAATTGCTTATTGCATGGGACTAGGAAAACCTATAAAGTTGGGGAATACTAGTTCCTCCCATGGTATTCCCCAATCCTACATATATGGGTTTGACTAATTCCATATAAGAAGCAATCTCTTATGTTAAGTACTCTTTTAATAGATTTTTTCAATCTCAATCCCAATCCCTATCTCTAATTTTTAATACTTCCTACCAAACACAACCTTAGTGCCTAATAGTATTTTGGACTAGACTATCTTAAATAAAATAAAAGGATACCTGTTCCTGGCAAAAAAAAAAAAAGCCTAATTTTAGAAAGAAAAATATAAACTAGAAAAAATTTCTTGTAAACATTATCAACAAGGAATGAAAAAGTTTTGCTGCCGAAAAGAAATATACCCCAAATGAAAATGGTAATTCTTTACCAGAAAGAAATGATAGCCTGAACTACACCTGTTCCCAATAAAGCAAAAGAAACTTCAAATGGCATATTATTTACAGAGACGCGAAACTAAGAGAAAGAGGAAATTTTTCCCCTTATCAACAATCAAGCTCATTACATGAGATGGGATTAGTTAGCAGTAGAGCAGGCTTATATGGCTAAGGGTTGGCTTAGCCAGCGACGTGTTCATCACCGGAATCATAATCATCTTCGTTCAGCTCCTCATTACTGCTAGATTTCTCTTCTGCAACAGCTCCTATGTCTTCTGGGTTCACATGATACTCACAGTTTTCTGAACAATGAACTCACAAACATTAGTAAAATGTTAAATTCAGAACAAAGGTTTCTGATGAACAAGTGCTTGTTCCTTGTCACACGGTTATTACTAAAAGAAAGTCATTCCTCAGTAGGAAGAATACCCACCACGTGAAAAAAATGAAAAATTAACACGAAGAGAGATTTCGTACCTGGGCATCGAAGTGTTAAAGAAGAGGTTTAAGGCTGTGCTTTGAGGCAGGAAATTGCAGGCCTGTTAATATCATAGGATGCATTTACCCTGCAGCAGACGCATAAAATCATGGTGTAGGCATCCACTATTACTGTGCCTTTAAAAGGTAAAATAACGATGAAGTGAAGATATAACAGAACCCAGAGAATGACATACCGAGAGAATCGACAGATGAAATAGTCACGTATATCCGATCAAGTTCACAAACTTTTTATAAATAACCATAAACTTTTGCAGCTAATTATTTCCTTTTTGTAGGGTTTAATTTAATGTAACAGTTAACTATCTGAACAAGAAATAAAGTCAGGCGGAGAAAAAAGGAAAAAGGAAAAGATTTTTTTTTTGGTAATGAAAAGAAATAATTTTTTTTCACAAAAAAAGTTTAGATGAGTTGAGTCCCAGAGACTCATCAAAGTTAGGGTATATCTCTCAACTCAATGAGTGTTTACAGAGATATTTACATATCACCCATTGACTAAAAAACAACAAAAAAAAAAAAAGAAAGAAAGAAAGAAACTTGAGCCATAAAACTGGAGAGCCGGAGTTAGGGAATGGGCTTTTATGTGAATGCGTATGTCCGCGTTGTGCATAGCCCATCAACGCTGGCTCCGTTAAGCCATGCCAATTTTGTCACAGTTTCGGTAAAAAACCCAAGTTCATTTTCTCCAATTTGACCTTGATTCTTAGTCTTTTCCGGCTAAACTATACAAAACACCTTAACCTTTGGGACGGTTGCATATAACTTCTGTAGCATTTCAAGGTTTAACTTCAATACCCTTGATTTTTTTTATTTTTATTAATTATAATTACTTTGCCGTTAACTTACTATGACCTTTTTAATGGAGTTTGCCAAATTGGATCAACATAAGACACATTGTATCGGTATCTTACACAGCATCCTATCTAATATAATGATTCTATAATAATTATATCATTTTTATATAAGGATTAAAATGTCATTTTATAATTTTAAAAAAAAACTCTTACTCATTTTTTTTTTATATTTTTTTGTTAACATAAATTTTTAAATAACAATTTCCTTCTATTTTTTGCCACACAAAAATTGCTATCTTAGTTAATAAACTATTGTCAGAATCTTAAATAAATTTATTAAAATTGTAAAATAAGATCATAACATTATAAAAATATTGCACTGAAAGTAATGAGTTGCTTTTGATAAGCATTAAATAGGGGGGAAAATAATGGAGGGGGTTTAGTATCAAAATGTTAGGAAGTTATGTGCAATTAGCTTATAGTTCAGGGGAGTTTTATAAAATTAACTTCGATGGGATTCCATATAAGATGCCACGTAGGATGCAATATGTCTTGTGTTGATTTGATGTGATAAATTTCGTTAAAAATATAATGGTGAGTTAACGGTAAGGTCTCTGAAGTTGAACTGCCCTTAATTGTCGCTTTGGGGTTACTCCAAAAATTAACCGAATTAATGCAGTATAGTGCAAAACTCGGGTCGTTTCACTTTGAGGAGCCGAAAACGAAATTAAACCCTAGTAAATGAATGCAAGTAACCTAAACTATAAAAAGAGATTTTTGATTTTGAAAAGCTGTTAATTAAATACTACGAATCGAATTGAAATTAAAATACTTTTTTTTTGTTTTTATATAAAAGTAATTAAAATGAATGGAGATTAAAGAAATGAAAATGAGACACACAAATAACACTGATAAAAATCAATCCTCCAATTCAACAACGCAGGCAATCATCACTCTAAAAGATGTGGGAGTTAAAAACAATGAATTAAGAATTATAATTAAGCTTTTGATCCAACAACCGAGCCACCTCGAGTTGCCACAAAATATTTTCCTAAAATCCCAACTTACTAACTGCAACCAGAATAGTAAAATGGGATTAAGGATGCCAAAAACCAATGCTTAATTAGAACTCTTAAATCCAAAATAACAGAATTAAAGCTAGCAAGAGACTATATGATCCAAAATTCTAAGCCACCTTAGAAAATCACAATATATTAATTCCAAAATCAATACAAATGTCATAACCACAACATTATAATTGAGATCAAAACTGTAAACAGCCCAATGTCAAATACTAAGCAATAATTCAGCCACAATAATCCCCAAATAATAAACAGATTAAGCAATACAATTATCCCAATAATCAGAAAAACTATCCTAAGACCTAGGAATTGTTAAACAATTATTGAGTAGGAAATTAAAGCAACTAAGACTCCCCTTTGATGATCTAAGCTCCTGCCATTATTGTTGAATTAGAGAATTGTGAAGCTAGCCTCGGTTTGCCATGAGATTCGACGCCACCAGCAATTCTCTATTGCAAACTTCCATGGAGGATATCGAAGGAAGAGTGTAGAAAACCGTCAGCTCCCCTGGTCTGCGTCTGCCGTCACTCCGTTTTCTCCCTCTCCCAGCCGCCGTCCAGCTCGCTTCAGCGTCGTGTGTGTTTGCCCGCCTCTGTTTCGCTGTGGTCGCGCTGAGAAAGGAAGAAGACGAAGTCGATGATGATGACGGATTTCGGTCAAAGGAAGAAGATGATGGATGGTTTCGCCGTCGACTCCTCACTCTCTCACTCGCGCCTGGTCCAGCCGCCGTCTGTGTGTTCTCCTCCAGCCCGCTTTTTGTGTTCCCTCCGGTCCAATATGAAGATGGTTATATTAGATATTAGGGTGGAGCAAAACGCAGCGTTTTGCTCCCCCTTTTATTATTTTTTTTTTTTTCTTTTATTTTTTTTATTTTTTTTTTAATTTTCAAAATCTTCCAAAACCTGCAAACAAAAATTCAAAGATAAGGTAGCATTAATTGTCCTCAAAAATCAATTAGTCACAATTAAACCAAAATATGACAATTTTGCCCCTATAAAATAATAATTCAAAATAAAACATATTAAATCAATTAATCAATCAATTAAGGTCAAAAGGGACTAATTAAGTTGACAAAACCCATATAAAAGATATCAAAATATATAAAAATAATTGAGTTTGTCAACTCCCCCACACTTAGCCTTTTGCACTCCTGGGCAAAACTTTATTACAGAAAAATTCAATAGAGAGACAATGCATGCAACCATAAAATTAACTAAGCATGAATGTGCAATTAACTCAAGTAACCTTTATTCTTAATTAATCAACAATCATAGAATACTTTAGTGCAAAGAAATTAACACAAGAAACATAGCAGGATAAAAGAAGAGAAACATAATAGAGCTCACATATGGTACAAGTGTTTCACTCATCTCTCAAATGGGAAAAATTTCACTCAATCTACCTAGATTAGCACCTACCATAAGCTTGTAGAAATTCTAATATCTCCACCACTAGCATACCTTAGATTCATGATCAAGGGGACTTGAAGGGTTGTAATGTTGGAAACTATGGCCAAATGAATAAAATGGACTAACATGAAATGCATGAGTAATAAAGTATCAACTCAAAGTGAGCTAAAGTACGATCATGAAAGAACACCAAAGTGCATATTTTAAACTTTTGAGATAGAGATCCTTGCTCTTCAAACCACCATTGAATGCCTTATTTCAAATTTATTCTTTTGTTGCAACTTATTCTCTCTTGTTTTTTTTTTAATAACTTTCTTTCTTTGGCTTTTTCTAAACATTTTCTTCTCTTTCTTGCCTTTTTCTATTTTCTTTGTTTTTTTTTTGGCATCCAAACCCAAGAAGGCAAAGATATAGACTTTAATGATGTACTTTTCAAAATGAAAAACCAAATTTAACTCATGCAAAACACTTGTTAAAAAAATGAATGGAATGAAAGTGAAGGCTCAAAGGGTGAACAAAGGTTAAATGAAGTGGTTTGTGTTTGGGTAAAGGTTTAGAAATGAATGCCCCTATCATTTCACAAATCTAGGTATTAATGCAGTTTTGAAAAAGAATCTAGACAAGTTCTAGAGGTTAACCAAAACTAGATGAAAATCACACAAGATGAGAAAATATATGGCTCAAAAATCCTTCCATCAAGGCTTTCTCCAAGATGTTTCCTCCTTAAGTATCAAGCTATGAAACAAGGTTAATAACACTGCACTAAAGGCATTCTACTATGCTAATCAACTAAGAACAGAAATCACTTAAATCAAATGCAATCAAACTCAGCAGTGCAAGCATTCACAAGCATTGTGCAAAAGGATTTTAAAAGAGATGCCCAAGGATTACAAAAGTCAAGTCAGCAACAGAGAGAACAGCAACTCGCCCATACAGCAGTGCAGAACACTGAGGCGAATGAAAGCAGGAGGACAGAGAAACTAGCAGCAAAATTCCCAAGCAAGAATCACTCTCAAATCATGCGATGCAATTCAGAAATCAACCAATAAGGCAGAGAAGAGAGCAATTATAGTAGCAATACTTATGAAACAGGAGCAAATCCAAAGGAATTTTTTTTTTTTTTCAAAAACAGCTCAACAACTCAACAACAATCTCTCCCCCACACTTAAATTTTGCATTGTCCTCAATGCAAAATCCAAGGACAAGGTAATGACAAGAGAAAAAGAGGATCAATAAGGGAGTAAACAAAAACAAGGTTACTTTTCTACTAGAATAGCTCCCCCACACTTATCCTCTTCAATAATTCAGTTAAGCACAGTTAATCAATGCAAAGTTAAGAGAAAATAAGTGAGGAAAGAGACAACCTTGTGCTTAAAGCGCCTTAGACTCTTAAAAGAGAAATTCTCATCAATAATGAGAAACATGAAACTTAGCAAAAAGGATTGCTCTTGATGATTGCACTTTCTTGGTGGTGGTTCAGGGTCAATTGAAAGAGGTCCAAGAGCATATGGTGGAGTTTGGTGTCGAGGAGATCCCTTCCAATTATGTGCCTGCACAGAAAACAACCTAGCAGCAGTACCAAATCTAACAATATAGACTTCGAGAGATTTCAAATAAAGTAAAGACATTTTATGATCTAGGCTCTTAGTAGTGTAGTGAGTGTGAGAGTGACAACAAATATATTTAAAATGTAATTTATTTTCTTTAAACACACTTATTTATTGGGGTTGTGAGTGTGAGAGAAAATGATAAAAAATGATACGAAAGAGAATGTGTGTGAAAAAAATGAGAGAGCCATATAATTAATTAGAACCAAATTAAAACAAATGTATTAAATGTTCAAATATCTTCCAAATATAGCTCATAAAAATGACCAGATCCATTTAAAAAATTAAAGTTTATAAAAAGAAGCGGAGGGAGGATTCTTTTTGCACTAAATTACTTTCGCTTTTTACACCAAAACAAAAATAATTTCCCCTTTTTTGCTGGTCTGGCCGAAGTTCATAGAGAGAAAAATTATTTTTGAAAGTCCCCTTGACTCCACTCATGGAATAACGAAAAAGGGAGGGAGAGTCTCATCATATTCATTATTGGTGTGTCTCTTGTTCAATTGTACTATCTCTGTCCTAATTATAAGATCTTGTTTATAAATTACAAATGAGATCTCTTATAATTAAAATCAGAGGTGTTATATGAAATTATGAATTAATTCAAAGGAAATTATTATTAAACATCAGTGATTCACAGGAAGGAGTCTCAGACTACTTTTAAGAGCAAGGCAAAACGAGGAAATTTATTTCATTTGAAATACTTGGAAAAAAATCACCATCCTAAACTTTTTGCATCATAATATATAAAACATGCGACTAAAGTTTATTTTATCATTTTTATGTCTTTAGTTGAATTTGATCTCAAACTCACTTGATTTATTTGGGTTACAATTTTAATACTGTGAAACTATTAATCCACATAAAAACAACACTCAAGTTTTCATAACAGATTAGTTAGTTCCCTCACATTTTATCAGGGCGCTCTAAGTCAATATGAATATCAGAAGGGGAAGTAAATACTACCTCCTGTTATTAATATAAGAACTAGATAACTAATTTGAAAAGATTAAGAAAAATTAGTTAAATTAGTTAATTGGTAACAAATTAAATGTGTGTCGACTTCTCTAAATTTTCCTATTTATCATATGCATTGAATTACTCTTTAGTGGTAACCCTTACAATCAATAAGGGTATTTTAGATAAAACTTTAAAGATTTAAAAGCTAAAGTTGATTAGGGTTTTATATTTGGAACTAAATTTAATTCCCAACCACACAGAGAGCTTTGTTCCACAGCAAATTGTTTGCCATTTATTTATTTACTCCTCAGGTCTTTAATATAAGACCTAATTATTAAGTTAATTTGGTCCTAAATATAAGACATATTTCTCATATTTATCTCATTTTTATCAATTTTTCTAAATTACTCCTATGGATCTCCCTCAACTAATCAAGCAAGTGAGAGAGGAA
Source organism: Neltuma alba (assembly GCF_004799145.2). Classification (NCBI taxonomy): domain Eukaryota; kingdom Viridiplantae; phylum Streptophyta; class Magnoliopsida; order Fabales; family Fabaceae; genus Neltuma; species Neltuma alba. Next base: position 43,831 of record NW_021635595.1, on the reverse strand, counting down.
GATATAATAGGAAAGATGATTATGTTGTTTTAGAAAAAACATGTCATATTTTTTATAGTTAACTAACTTACCTAACTTTTGATTGCTGTGATATCCATTTGATATTGTTTTATCTTCTGTAATGAAAATATTGTCAAAATTCAAATAAATTCTAAAGTTATCATTTATCATTATCACAATTAAAATTCTCCTAAAATACTGTTGTGAAGTAGAAATCAACATTGTTCAAATTTCATCAGGATGTTCTAACTGAGAGCAACCTGAGCAATAACCTTGATAGTTTTTGTAGTAGTTCTGAGTAAGCAGTGAAAAACCATACCTGTTAAGTAGTTATAGACGAATTGTGTGTATTATAAGTGATTATACAAGGAAAATCTCATAAAATCCAGGATATCTCTTTGTTTTTTGGATTTGGACAGCAAGCATAGAGCCTGATTAATAGAGCTGGCGATCGGATCCCAGACCAAGTGCCACCAAGAGCGCATCTTGTGCCACTAGACGCAATAGGTCTATTTGGTACGAGGGAAATCAAGAAAAAGGGTGGGAAAAAAAAATTTAATGATTCGTTTTAAAAATTGAAGAAGTGATATTATAAAAGTTTGATAAAGAAAAAAATGTAAGATAAAAGAGTAATTAAAATTAATAAAATATTTTAACCCCATTTTTTTTAATTTTTTAAAATAAGCTCATTAAAATTTTCTCTCTCCTTGTTTTCTCTCCATTTCCCTCATACCAAAGGAACTCAATAGTCTTTGGAATACAGCAGGATATCTATACTGTATTCATTTCTCTTCTCCTACTTATTTACTTTCAATATTGTCTAGCTACATATAGGTGCTCAAACGCACACTTTTACGAGATATAACGGAATAGGGGTTACTGATCATGAACTAATCATATAAGAAAAGAAAAGTTAGAAAATACTCCTCCGGTCCAGGATATATAATCTAATTATTAAGTTAATCTTAATCCTAAATATAAGGCTTATTTCACATATTTATCAAATTATCTTTATTAATATTTTGTCAATCATAATCAAGTAGTTAGGAGGATTGAAAATATTAAAAAAAAAATTATAGTATTTTAAAAAATATGTCATATTTTTTATAATCAACTAACTTATCTAACTTTTTAATCTAATTAAATTAATTAAATAGGTCTTGCATTAAGAAGATGAGGAGTATCTGGAAATACAGGGAAAGGAGGAAGAATGTAGACAAATAATCTGAGATCAATAGCTTGGGGCCAGGAGAATAGCGACAGGGGCAGCGCCAAGCTTTACATGCAGCGACCACGACCGCCCATACAGTTGCGAACTGAAGAAAATAAATAAATAAATATAATAATTGAGAGTGCCACAGGTGCAAACAATTATATATAAAAAAAAACAAAGATTGAGCTTCATTATATATAAAATGACAAAGATTTCATCACATTCTTATACATATAGTAGTTTTCTTGCATGCATATTTATTCGCAAAAACTTCTTTAAAAAAATGCTCTTTGAATTTCAAAAAACAAAATAGAATATCTCAAACTTCAAAATTCCGAATAAATACTCATCACTAAAATAAAAATTTGAAATGTTGCTAAATTTAATAGTATGATCCTTTATTTTTTTTAAAAAAATTCAAGTTACATAATCCTAAGACCCTTTTTTTTTTTGGAGTTAAAAAATCACTTTTTTTTTTTATTAATTTCTGATTTTGAAAATAGTTTTTAATCACTCTTGATATATTTATATAACTCAAATTAGGTAAAAGTGTGATAATCAATACTTGACAAGGTTTTGTAACCAAATATTCATGAGAACGAAATTTTACTCATCACTTTGTTATTTATCATGACCTGTACACTTGTAGTGCAAACACCTAGCTTGCAAAAGGTTTGATAATCATTGACCCACCAAGCTATTTACTATAAAAATATACAAAATAACACATAAGGTAAATATCAAAGCAAAAGGCCCTGTTAAAAATCATTTATCACACTTCCAACGGCAATAACAACACTTATGACGAGTTTCACCACTCTATCAACACTATTTAGAAGAATTTTTTTTAACCATTTCAACACTTGAAAAAAATACAAGTACAAGAGCCTCGTTATAAATCATTCACTACACTACTAATGTCATTCATAACATTTTTATAGAGTTTCACCAATTCACCAATATCATTTACGACACCTTTTTTAACAACGTGACCTTCTTATTTGTATTTATTTTCAAATGCTGAAATCGTAAAAAAAAAAAAATTGTTTTAAATAGTATTACTTCAGGTCCTTAATATAAGAGCTTATTTGATTTGATTTTGGTTTTAAATATAAGACCTCAACCCACTTTGTCTTTTATATTTATCCATTTTGTCTCAAAATAGTCTTTCTAATAATGTGAGTTCTAACCAATACACTTGATTAACAATGATATTTTAGAAAAAATAATACATATCTATTACAAATAATTAACTTAACTAGTTTTTTTTAATCTATTCAAATTAGTCAACTAGTTTTTATATTAAGGATCAAGGTAGTATTAAAAAGGTGACGAAACTTCGTAAAAGTGGTATTAAAGTTGCTAGTAGCAAGGTAAATGATTTAAAACATGATTGTCTTGTCTTTTTTTCCTCAAAAGTTAAAATTATTAAAAAAAAAAGTTGTTATATATAGAGTTGTTACAACATGCCCCAAGACACGGGTTCCTCCTTATATGGATATCACTAAAAGAGGAAGACAATAATGGAAGCTCAGCGCTGGAAAGAAGACGACAGGTTCAAATACTCAAATCGGTGATTTTAATCAAAGGGTTTAGGTGCTAAAGTAGGCACCTCGTGGAAAGAAGCTTTCCACGCGCCCAGCGACCACGGACCACCCATACAACGTAAAACAAAAAGTCCACCAAAATGAACAAAGACAATGAATGAAAGTGCCACGCGCACAAGCCATCATATATTTAAAAAAAACATTCCCATCACATGCCACAGCCTCATCTATATATATATATGTGTGTGTGTGTGTGTGTGTGAAATAACACCCCCTTCCTAATGTTACCTCTGACGTGGATCAAATACTTTAATTTTATTTAAGATATATTTAGCATCCTAATTTTTTTTTTATGTTTTCAATATCTTAATTTTATTTACGACAATACTTGCAAAGTTTCTTATGTTATATATATATGTATATATTAATATTTAATAGTATTTAGTTATGAATTCACATGAAATAAACAAAAACACATGATCAAGGTATGATTGGAGAATTGATGTAATGGGTATAAGGAACTTAACCTAAAAATTTCTTCTTTTATTTATAGTGTATTTAGAACCATAAACCATAAATAAGATCAAGGTGTTAGATGTAACTAAAAAAAATAACATCAGGATGATGGATGTATCTAAAAACTAATATATGGGTCGTAGATGCTACTTTACCCCATATATAACATTTTAATCCCTCAATATGTAAAATAGTCCAAATTTTTATTAAAATATAGAAATTAACATTTTAAACTGATATAAATTTGAAGAAGTTTGAAATTATAAACATGAAAATTAAAATAAAGATAAATTATGAAACCTAATTAACTAATCTGAATGAATTAAGGATATTAGTTAAATTAGTTAATATAACATATTCTTTCTAAAACACTATCAGTATCTTTCTTAATTTCCCCCTCACTCTCCTACTTAATTATTGTTGGGGGATATTAATAGAGTTAATTTGAAAAAAGTTTAATAAATATGTGAAATAGGTCTTACATATAGAATCAATATTAACTCCTCAATTAGGTCTTACATTAAGAAAGTTTAATAATAAAACACTATCAGTATTATTTAATTCAGATTCAGACTTACCTGACAAAATAAGGACTTTGAAAAATGGGTTGTGGATATATATATATATATATATATATATAAACATATATATAAACAAATTCCTACGCTCAGCATAGAGATATAAAGGCATTTTAACTACATCCGGTGATCATTGATTATAAAATCGTGCTTTAGTTTCTGATGGGACCATGAGCCAGGAGAAGCCGCGTGGATCTAAAGCCGAGCGGCAACACATCAAATACAGAGATGTTTTCCCCTTCTCCAGTGATCTGAACCCAGTTGCCACCGCCATAAAAGAATTACCATAGGAAGCTCCGATGACCATTGACACTTCTTCTGGCAGCGAAAACTAGTGTGACTGGCTCAGAGATGAGAGACAGCAAGTTTTTAAGGAAAAAAAAGGAAGCGCAGCTTTTTCAGTGCTATGTCACAACTCATTAACGGTGTTAGGAGAATTTTTAACTGAAGGACCTACCCATGTAACGTAGTAATAAACTACCACTCTGGTCCTTATTAGTCTGATCTTTTTACAAGCATCAAATCGAGTAATTAGTTAATAGATTCAAAATATATTTTTGTTTTCAAATATGTCATTATAATAAATGAGAAAAATGATGAAAGAAAATGTGTGGAAAAAATACGATGCGAGAAAAATAAGGGCGACAAATAACTAGCGACAACATGGAAAAAAATACATTATATTTATTAAATTTAAGACAAACCCAAATTAAAGCTTATAAATGGACTACACCTCTTTCCAAATTCAAAACTTATAAATAGGACCAGCGGGAGTATTTGTCACTTTGAGTAGTTTTTCACATGTCAATGAGAGTATTAAATAGATTAAATCTTTCAACTTTGCCCCCATTATAGAGAGTATTAAATACTAGCATATTTTTTCTCACTCATTCCCTCTTTCTTGACCTTTACTATAAGTAGTAGGAGTAGAATTAAAAATAAAGCATTAAAAAGAATACAAATGAAAAATTAAAAAAAAATCGAAATTCTTTCCTAAAGGTGACAAAATAATAAGGACCAAAGTGGTATAAGGATTCAATAATAAAAAGGAAACAAAATTAGAGGGACTCGATTCAAAATCTGACAAAACTGTAACTACCAAATTAGTTTTCTCATGTTATTACAACATACTTCAAGATAAGGTTTAATCGTGATCCCAACTCAATTATTTTAGCTCAATATTATATAATAAATCATTTACTGAAAAGCCTTTCCACACAACGACCAGAATTGAAAGTACCACGTGGACCAATAATGATTATATATACAAAAAAAGATTCCACCCATCTCATGCGATAAATATGATGGTTTTCTCACACACATGAAATCAGGTCATAAGAAAGACGAGAGCTAGCCAATAATCTATTTGGAGTCAAAGACAAACAAAAAAAGAAACAAAAAATGCAATAAACCCATTAAACAATTCCTTAGCTTATCAAAAGAAGCTAGGTTGTAACACTGAGCAACATTTTCCAAAAGGAAGTTCTCATGAAGAAAGCTTTACAATCACAATCTTGCGGTGCATAAACAAGATAAAAGACTAGAAGCTTTTTATCCTCTATATTTCAGCTTATTTTCACGGCCTCAACAGATGCATTCATCAATCTTAAGCTAGAACCATCACTTATCACTCGATTCTTAAAATTAAACAAACACCAACGACCTCTAGGTGGCACCCATCTTAAACCATCCTTGATTTCCAGCATGGTTCTTCTTATTACCACAGTAAGATTTAACTTTCCACGAAACTTGAATCACGCGGGAGAATTTTGGCTCTCACAGGAAAGAGAGTTAATTTTCCGTGGACCCAGGTCAATTTGAAAACACAGTAATCGTGCTTTCACTAGGCTCTATTTTGTCACCAAGAGATCAAGCTCAAATGACATTATTAATAAATAGTTTCATATGTACGTTTGGCCAGAAAAAGATATAGTTCCTTAAGTTTTCTGGTCGTGCGATGGCCCACAATAAGTACAATTGATTGGGGTTACAATTTTAGTACTTAGAAACTAGACTACCCCTCAGTGCAGCGATTAGCCCTAATTCATTTTGTAGATCAAAGGGTATAGAGTACGTACAGAGCTTTTATTAATAATAAAAACACACAATCTTTATTTCAAAGGAAAATCATTTGCCATTTCTTAACACCAAACACATACATCAAACGTGTACAAGACTTACAAACGTCCAACATATGATCCTTGGCTTCATTTATAATGCCTTATTACGTGAGTTACAGCTCCTCAAGAGGGGGTGCATCTGTCTCGTGCAAGTAAGTTTTGCTGAACTCTTCATAACTCATATCTGAAAATTGGTTCAAACCCAACTTGCAGTCATTGGGTGACTCTCTTTTTGCATTTTTCTCCTTGATATACTTCAAATTACTTTTGAAAACCTGAAACCTTTCTGACTCCTCTTCTTGGGTTTGATATTCTCGTTTCATCTCCTTCTTCCACATTTGAAATAGATGGGAGACTTCTTCTTCAGAAGTGAACTTATCCAGATCTAGATTCAAAATGGAATACTCATTAGGCTCATCATCAGCCACAGTAGCCCTTGAGGACCCTGCCAACCAAAAGGACAAATGGACCAGAAAGTGAGAGAAATTGAAGCATACCAAACTAAGAGAAATAAGAGAGACCCCCAACAGATTTTTTGTTTTTTAAATAAAAAAAGGGGTTAATATAAATTTTGGTCATTCAAATTTATCCTTATTTTGGTTTGGATCCCTTAAATTTCAAACTATAGGTTTTGATCCTCAAGTTTCTTTTCATTGAAATATTAGTCTCTATAATTTAATAAAAACTTAAACCATTTTATCCTGTGAGGGACCAAAATCTATGGTTTAATACTTGAAGGACTAAATCAAAATGAGAGCAAATGTAAGATACAAAGATTATATCAAGCCTTTGAAAAAAAAGAAGAACAGTCTTCTTATATATCTAAAAAATATTCAAGCACAGGGCAAGTCTTAAAGTTCAACAACACCTATGTTATTCATCGAGGCTTCTTACAACTGAAGCTCAAAAAATATGTGGCTAGAAGCAGGCATAAACGACAGCCATATAACAAGATAAAAGAAGAAGCAGGCATAAACGACAGCCACATAACAAGATAAAATTGAAAGATAAAAAAAGATGAAAAATTTCCAATTTAAATCGTCAATACTATTATCCACTAAAACCGCAGCCAACTAGATTTTCCGCCAAGACATATTAACGACAGATACTTTAGTCCCATTCACTACTCACTATTTGAGAAAATAAATATATAAATTAAAAGGAAAACAAGCTGACGTAAAGAACATGAACAATAACCTGCGGGATTATTTCCCTCTTTGGAGTTAAAACTCATGGCGATTGAATCGGTAACCAGAGTCAGAAACCAAAACCCAGTAACTCAATCAAATTTCTACTATCAGAAAAACCAAAGCCAGTCAACTGTGATCCGATCGGATGGTGTTGAGGATGGATTTCGCCTGAAGCTGAGAAAAATCGTACGGAAAAGTTGAGAATTATCGAAAGGAGGAATTTGGGAGGGGAACGATGGAAGCAGAGGGAGGTTGGGGCGGCGACTGCGAGGTTGTGAGCTCTGTCGCTCCGAGTCTCTGACGCGACGGAGGGAGGGACCCAGGGAGGCGCTGTGCTGTGACTGCGTCCAACGGAGGAGACGACAGTCGCCGATTGAGTCCACGAGATTGATATCGAGTGCCTGGATTGGGTTCTTACTTAGCATTGTCCGATATATAAGGGGGGGGTGGGAGCCACAATTCCGTTATCATGGTTAACATAATTGGGAAGAAAATTGAGTTTGCTTGCACCTCATGCGATGAAAATAAAAAAATATTAAAATATTTTAATATTTCTTGCTTTTTATCTAATTATAGCTCCTCCTATTTTCAAATCATGTACTTAAATCCAGGTCGTTAACTTGGTTAACCAATTAATTAATCAAAAAGTTTGGTAACCAATTACTCTGTAACAATATTTCTTAATTAAAATTTATATCGTAATAAGGTTAATTTACTAATATACCCTCCATCATTCTAGATCTTTAATTCTGGCTAAAATTACTTTGAGAATTTTAAGATATTTATTTTTTATTTGATTTGATTTTTATTTTTGAAATTATTTATTTATTTATTTATTTTTGCCATCATATCTATTATTATTTTTAGGAAAATTGTTTTGTAAGTAATTATATTTTGTCCAATTTTTAATTTGGGATCTATACGTTTTATTTCTCTTGATTAAATTTTTTAATCTTGCTTTGTTACTTTGTTAATGTAGTTGCCGTTAGCGTTAGAATAGGAGCTAATAGTACTAACATAATAAAGTTATAAAAATAATAGTACTAATAGCGCAATGTTATAGAATTTACTTAATTAAAAGATAAAAAAGTACAGATATCAAAATAAAAATTCAAAGATAGTATAAAATGATTTTTTTTATTACATTGAGATAGACACTCAAGTAATTTAATTTAAATTTTATTTTTAAAATATATAAAAAAATATCAAAATTAAAATAAAATAAGAAAAATTTCAAAATCTTAAATCAGGAATAATTACAAAAATATGTTATCATTTGCTTTTTAAATGTTGTCAATTATTATTAAAATATACTACCTTTGGCCTTTAATATAAGATTTAGTTGATTAATTCAAGAAGCTTTAGAAAATTAGTTCAGTTATCTATTTGTAATAAATAGGTATTGTTTTTCCTAAAATACCTTTACTAATCATGCATATTAGCTAAAACTTTATTTTTATGAAATTTTTAATATGGGCAACTACTACAAAAATTATTTTAAAAAAATAGATAAATATGAGAAATAAAGTGGATTGGAGTCTTATATTTATGATCAAATTGAGTATCAAACTACCTCTTATATTAAGGATAAAAAATAGTAGTAAACAAAAAATGATTTAAAATTTCAAAATTAATAGATATCTTCTTTCGATTCTCCCATGAAACAAGCACACATTATTTGTGAGTAGTGACTGAGAGAAGATGGAATAACTGATGCGCTGGCGAGGTATGCTCTATCCACTCGAAATAGGAGGGGGATGGGCCAATGACAATGTGAATATATATACATAATACATATATATATATATATATATATGATGGCCTCGATCCCTTAAATCATGAAGAAATAAAAATAAAATCATATCAGATTAATTACATGCAAATTCTGAATTCTCAATGATTTAATCAAATAATCAGAAGAAATGAAGATTTCTGACCAAAAAAATCAAAATAAATAATAATAAAGGTAACAAGCAAAATTTTTCATTTTATTCTTGAATTGCAAGTTTACTGTTTTGACAGATTTAAGTGCCAGAAATATTTTGTTATAGATTATAAAATACTTAATTTTTTGATGCCAAAAAATACTTAATTTTTTTATTTTCCATTATTAGAGAATTGATTGTTAAGTATAACATTTATTATAATCTAATTGTTTACTCTCTTACTCCAATTTTAAAAATGTTATACTTAAAGCTAATCATATGCGGTCGCTTGCTCGTTGGTTTAGGACCTGGATTGAGAGTATATATGGAGAAAGAGAAAAATAATACTCCTCTGGTCCTTAATATAAAATCTATTTAACTAATTTGATTAGATTAAAGAAGTTAGGTAAGTTAACTAATTATAAAAAAATATAATATGTTTTTCCTAAAATACCATAATCATCTTTCTTAATATCCTCTCTTCCTTTTCTACTTGATTATGTTTGAAGGAGATATTAAAAATTGAGAAATAAGTCTTATATTTAGGACCAAAATTAATTTAATAATTAGATTCTATATTAAGGATCCGAGGAATAGAGTACATCACTGTAGTTGTAATATACCAGTCTAAAATCTAATAGGTTCTTACATCATAAAAAATAACAATACTTTTGATTTTGTAATATAAAATCTATTTTATACTGTAATTTACACTGCAAAGTGAATTTTATAGCAAAGACCGAAGTACTCAAAGGAGTATTAAAGTGAGGAAAATGTAAAAGCTAGGAAGGATTATTGTCTATTATATTTAATTAGTGAGGAAAAGTGTACCTTTCCACGTTTGTTGATAAATGATAATAGACGTGGAAAATCTTGTACTAACTACATTGCTTGTATTACAACGCGTGGCCACAAAACTCACAAACAAAGGCATTAACCAACGGATGAGAATTGAACAATTTTCCTTCGGGAATCTTGTATTCCATCTTTTTCAATAGATAAAGATTGGAAAAAAAAACAGTACTCTTCCTGTGCTCAATGTAGGACTTAATTGTTGAATTGATTTTGATCCTAAATATAAGACTCATTTATCATATTTATTAATTTTTTTAAATTATCTCTATAGTACTCCTTCATTATGATCAAATAGAAAAAGGAGAGAGATATTAAGAAAAATGATTATGGTGTTTTAAGAAAAACATCTCATATTTTTATAATTAACTAACTTACCTAACTATGTTAATCTAATTAAATTAGTTAAATATATCTTATATTAAAGACCGAAGGAGTAATAGCGATTTGATTATTTATTTTAGTCCATTGGCAATTTGATGCAAAACCATGAGAATTTGGGGACTAAAGGACGAGGAAACGTGAAACACGGTCGGTTCTGGCTGCTTCTGCACAGAAGCTGGTGTCCCCACTTCCCCAATAATGTTCTATCACCAACCTTCCTCTTCACTCATTACGTCCATCGTTGGATTATTATTTAATATGATTGGATTAATATTTTTTATTAAATAAAATACCTATTTAACATTGAATTCAAACAACTCAGATTTACATAAGATAAAAAGTAAAAAAAAAAAACATAAATATTATAATAAATATTTACCCTTGTGAACTATTCCGATTGAACTTTAAAATTTCAAATTTATTTATTTATTACAATTTTAAACTATTCAAATCAATTTTTTTAAATATTTGAATTTATTTATATATAATTTTATTTAATATTATAATTATATTTTTATAGCATATTAAATCTAATTATTGAGAGTTGATCTAATGGTGAAGATAATAAGTGAAGAGAAAGTGGAGAGAAAAGTTAGTAGAGACATTCCTCTCTTGTATTCTCCTGCTTTCACACGCCAAAAATGATGGAGATTGCAATGTCTCAAATGTCTAAAATTTACATATATCAGGGCCGATGCGAAAATTTGGCCCCAAAAAGGAAGAATTATAATGAGATCATAAGTAAAAAATAATTGCTACAAAGTCCTAATAACAAGTAGCTTGTAATGACTAAATTTCAAAATAGAAAATAATAATTTTTAAGACTTATTTTGTAATGATTTTTTAAGGAATTTATGTAATTCTCCAAAAAAAAATTGCTGCCACGACAGTAATTTTTCCTCAAACAAGCTGGGAATACAATAGAGTTGAAAATGCAGGAAAATGCTAAAAAATTGACATTTGAATTTTAAAAATCCCAAAAGTATACTTGAGTATGCAAAATTGCAAATAAGCCAGCAAGACTAAAATGAAATTTTAAAATGTTGGTAATTTATAATGTTACCCTTTATTTAAAAAGCAAACTCAAGTCACTCTCATCGGCAATCTCACCGAATAGCCAAGCGGCTGCTAATGGTCATTGACGATCAATGTCAGAACTTCATTGATAGGCAATTTTTTTTTGTTTTTTGGGTTCTGTTTCAATATTCATAATATGATTAACAATTCTTTTAATGAGTCTCACTCTCACAACCACATTAATGTACGTGTTTTTAAGCTTTTTAAACCGGGATTTTTTTCAACATTTATTTACAACTCTATGAATGCCATTAATCATGCTAGAATAATTAATGACATCTTTCCACTTTTTCTTGTATTAATTAGGAGAGAGTGGAGAGAGACAAAAGATAATAAAAATTGTATTTTGAAAAGATTATTTTATTACGTTTCAGTCAATTTTTCAAGAGTAAAATAAAAAATATATATTTTAGGACACATGTAATGACCTAACTACAATATCTTGGTTTGTGAAACAACTTAACTAACTTTTTATTGTTTGGAAAAGAGAGAGTAGTTTTCTATTTAGCATCAACCATCAATCATATATCACAAGCACACATGCCAGCATAAGTAGCAGATTAGAAATAAGATATCATTCCCATGAAGATTAACGCAAAAAGGGGTTAAATTTTGACCTTGAGTTTTCATTCAGGTTAAGCAAAATCATTTGAAGGTTTTTAAACAAACTAGAGAAAATTATGGACAGTAAAACTGCTTGATTGCAATGAAAATTAAAATGAAACTTCGACTTCAAGAATTTTGGAACCTAAAATCCCATTTGTACTTTATAAAACTTGATTGATTTCCTCTTAATCAGAATTTTAATGAAAATATGTGTTCATAAAAAATTCTGGAACACTTAATAAAGTTCTGTCAGGTCAAAAATTTAAAATCTAGATATTTTGGTCTAAAAATTTTTCTGGGCTTTGAATGCTCAGCTTAAGGTTAGGCATCCTCTGTGGCGTGTTTGCCATAATGCTATGCCTTTTATGAAGCCTATATTCAGACGTAAACGTACTCCTTCTCCAGTTTGCCTTTTATATATGTATGTGGGTTTGTGTACAGCATATTTATGTTTCATTTGATCCCTGCCAAAAAGAATGCAAAACACAACCTCTTATCCTTAATGCTACCTCTAGTCCTTAATATAAATATCGTTTGACTTTTATTTTGATCCTAATTTATCCATTATTTTTCAATATATTTTTTTTGTAATAATGGTAGTTCTAACCTATATACTTGATTAGTAAGGATATTCTAAGTAAGAAAACATCTATTTATTACAAATAACTAACTTAACTAGTTTTCTTAATCTATTCAAATTGGTCAACTAACTCTTATATTAAGAATCGAAGGTGGTATAAGAACAAGTTGATTGATTTGAGTAGATTAAAAAAATTAGCTAAGTTAGCTATTTATAATAAATAAATATACTATTGCAAGTACTAATAATAATGGCCATGGAATGAACAAGTTTGATGGTCACCTTTGATGTACTATTGCAAGAAGCTAAAAATGATAAAGAAGGCGCATGGCAATTCGCCACATTGCCTGTGAGCATAATAATGTCTTTAGACGGAGTCATTGGACACACTACTATAGATTTTATCATAGATGACACTTAATATTTGATGGTTATTGAATAAAAACATTAAATAAGATGAGATGGAAATTGAAATAGTGCTTATTTGACAGTTATTTATAAAAACCGTCAAGTATTAGAAACTTATATTTGACGGTTAAAAATAAGAAGAGTCAAATATTTGTTATGAAGAAATTAAAAAAATTTTATAAGTGTTTACTTGACGGTTAAGTTATATAATCGTCAAATATTAACCCTTTTCATATTATTTTAGGTGATAATAGATCTTGATTCTCTCAATCGCTCTGTTGAAGCTCTCACTTTATATGCATTAGGCAGCCGCCCTTCTCTCACCATCGCACTACCACCTCTCCCCTTCAAGAACTTAACGAACATTGTGAAAAAGAGAAGGTTGAAATCGAATTGGTGTTGGCCATCGCTCTCATCATTTGATTTTGCAGCGAATAGATCGATTTCATTCTTAGATCTGGTTGACCTAAGGTTTAAATCTTCTCCTACACTATATTCTATTTATCTATTATTCTAAAGTTGAATCCAACCCTTCTCACAATCTCATATCTAGCATCAAAATACTTACTCAGATTTTGTGCCCTAGCTTCCTCTCTCATTTAGCCTAGCCTCTGGAGTAGCATAAGCAGTGACTCCTAAACCTTAAACCATTGTCTCGTGACCTTGGTGTAGAGAAGAAGTGCGCAAGAAAGTGTCATTCCAATCATTCATTTATGCCAAAAGGCAAACACCTAAACTAGGTAAGCAGTTGGTCTCCATTTTTAAATTTTGATATGAAATAATTGAGGTTCAAGAGGCCAATTTGTGTGTTTAGCCCAAGGAAGGAGATGAATTATAAGGATGCTGTTATTGAGTTAAAGAAGGAGTTACTAATACTTGAATTGCCTTGCTTGTTCATTTTTCCTTAATTTCTTCATAGAAATTTGCTTATAGTTTGATGAAATTCTTAGAAATTTTCTTCTTGTTCTTTTCATCTCTATGAATAATTGATTTGATATTTGAATTACACAAATTTATAGCCTTCCCCTTTCTCTGTTTTTAGATACTAATCTAATTGATTGGATATTTGAATTACACAAGTTTTAGATATTGGTCTAATTAATTGGATAGTTGAGTTACAGTTTGAATTAGCTTATAGGCTAAAGTGTGAATGCATTGTATGCTTTTATTTACAGATTATGCCTTTTTTTCTAACTTGAGAAGCACAACAATCAGTTATGTCATATTTTAATTTTGTTGTGCTACTTACTTTTCTTAGTTATTCTATTGAGTTTTTATTATAATTTTGATTGATTGGCGTTAGGTCCTAATAATGTATTGCTCTACAAGGATAAACCAAGTCTAAGAAAATGCACTAGAGTTGATTAGAGCCACACAAGAGATAGGACAATGATTGGAAGAAGTAAATTGCATTGAACTATTTCTGTGTTTGCATGAGTATTGCATAGGTATTTTTAATAACACTCTTATGCTTTGACAGACTATTTTAAGATCCTTAACTATTGATATTGATCAACCCAAATTTTCACACGCTTGTTATCATATTTTAGTTTATTTTCAATTTGCATATATTGATGGTAGTTTTTACATATATTTATCATTAATCATTTGTTATGGGCCACAAAGTGTGTCAGTTGAAATGATTTCAGACGAGGTAATTTGCGTATTATTATATATAGCATGAATTATGAATCAAATCTAATAGTTGAACTTAAAAAAAAAAAAAACTGTTGCTACTAATGTTTGCTTCAGATATTGATGAACATAACATTTGAAGAACAACAAGATCTTTATACAAGGCTGGGTCATATGCTGATTTTTCATTTATCCTTTATGGACAATCAAATTTGATTTTCAACAATCAATTAGTTTTGAGATATGCTGCATTAGCTGCAGCATTATTTCATTTAGGTACAGTTTTTAGGAATTATTTTATGATTAAAAAAATAAAATTAGTAGTTTGTTTCGATCAAAATTTATTCCTTGTATTTAGCCAATGGCGATTAATTTGTGCTGATTTTTAGGAATTTTTTGTTACAGATTGAGGCAATAGAAGCTAGATTTTTTCAGACAGTTATGGATATATACATATGGAAATAGAGGAGCTTGGAGTATGGTGTTTGATCAACAACAATATCTAGGAAATTTTTACAAGATAGGTTTTTTTCTAAGAATTCAAAGAATTTATTAGACAATAATTTTATATAGGGAGTGCTCAAGTGATTAATTTCTTTTGAATTATATGATGTTTATCTATAATGTATGGGATTTTGAATTCCATAAATATAACATCTTTATTTTATATGGTTCGCTTGCTAGCATTCTATGATTATAATATATGTTATAGTAAATATTAAAAATAAAAAAATTAATAAAAATATATAATGAAAGATAATTATAAAGCATCAAATAAGTGTACCTATACTTGATGGTTCTTGTGAATAACCGTCAAATAAGTGTATCCTTATTTGACAGTTAAAAACCGTCAAATATTTATATATAGCAAATATGACGCCTCCTTATTTGATGGTTCAAAAACGTTAAATATGAGTAAAAATAACTATCAAATATTAAGAAATTTGTAGTAGTGACAGTGTCATCTTGCCAAGCAAAGTTGGCTTTAATTTTGATCCTCCTTTACTCAATAATGCAAGTTTCCTTCTTTAGGAACCTCCACCCTAAACTAAGAAGCTGAAATTGACTAATCATTTTCCTAATAAATAAAAGTGATAGGAACTAAATTATAAAATAATTAAAACTATATATAGGGATTGGATTGCAGCAAGTCAAAGTTCAAAGATTGAGCTACGACCGAGTTAAAATTATAGAGATTGAGTTATACGGAGTCTGTAACATCCCGAGCTTTAAAGCTGTAGAAAATAGGCTATTAAGAAATTATGAGGTTTAAAGAAATTATGTTAAGGATTAGAACCTCAAAATTACTTTATTGGTTAAGAAGCCTATTTTCTAGTAAAATTTTAAGAAGATTAAAGAGAAAAATAATTATTAAAATTATTATTAAGAAATTTTGGGGAGACAATATGGAATATTATTTTGAGTATTTAAAAAAATTATGAAGAGGTTTGATTCCCCAAATATGGCTTAAATAATTTTAAAGCTAATTTCTAGAGATAATGGCCTATTTTCCAGAAAATTGGAGAAAAAATAGTTAGAAGTCAATTTTTGAGCCAAGATTTTTTAGGATACGTATTTTGTAAGGTGAAGAAGGCAATCAAGGAAGAATATCCTTATAAAGTATTAAGGATTAATTTATGAAATTAAGGGCTATTTTTTTTAAAAGAAATTAAAAAAATAGTTAGGAATTGATGTATGACTTGAAATGTTTAGAGAAATTGTTTCATGAGTCAAAGAAGTTAAAAAAGTTAAATGGAGAAGGGAAATCTACACGGGACATTGTGGAAAATTTTTGAATTTATTCTATGATATCAAAAATTTAGTGAAAGGAAATTGGAAATGAAAAAGATTAGAGGGGTAAAATGGTCTTTCAGACCTCCACCCATTTAATTCATCTGAACCTCCGTTCTCTCCTTCATTTCGATTGGCACCAGAGAAATTAGAGAGAGAGAGAGCGAGGCAAGAGGGAGCGAGGAAGAAGAAAAAAGCTAATCAGAAACCATTTTCTTTGCATGCAACCGGCGATCTTGGTCAAGGCAAGCCTCCTAAGCACTGTTCCATCCTTATTTTCTTCTGTGGCTGCGTTTTTCGGTGAGATTTTAGGGGATGGAAATCTGTTTTAGAGAGAGAAGTCGAGGAACAAGGAAATAATCGAACTAAGCTTGCTTTGCTGTGATTATGGTGCTATGAGTCCCATGTTATAGAATTTCACAAGTGTTGTGGGATTTATAAACTCAAGAGGCTCTCCCTCATTAATCTCTTGGAATTAGGCTATCTCTTGGGCTTATATTCATAGAGTGGAGTCGTTGGGAATGTCGGAATGCTTTGTTATGAGTCTCACATTAGAAAATTTCATAAGTATTATGAGACTTATAAGTTTAAAAGACTCTCTCTCCTAATAGGCTAGTCTTTTGAGATTGGGCTCTTACCTGTGCATATGTTCATCACATATGGTCACTGGGTTCACTGATAAAAGGCTAGAAGAAGGATGTTTTCTTGGTTGCATGTCCCTCTCCGTGTCTCTGTCTTGTGTGTAGGAACAGGGATTATTAACCCATGAAGATGGCGTCCGGTTCTGCATGTTGAAGGTTAATGGTCGATGTTGCTATTTCTAGTTTGAATGGCATCGGGTTCCTTGTTGAGTGTGTCTTGTCTCAGATTTGATGAGAAAAGAAGTTCAATGTTTGAAGATGCTTCAAACTTGCTGTTATTGCACTTGAGATCTCGATACTATGATCAAAATTTTGTGAATGCAAATACATACAGATGACCGAAGCTTGGGGGTGTAGTGTGAGGATGGTCTTGCATGTGGAATGGTGCTGTAAGAATGATGGGTTTGAATCTGCAGCTTCTCTTGCACTAGTGCTCTGTCTGGTTTTCTTATGGAGATGATATAAAAGTACTTAAATGCTCAAGTATATAATGTATATGTGTGCTGAGCGGGTGTATGACTTTGAAAGCTAAAGGATCATACTGTGAAAGCAGAAACGAATTTAGATTTTGCTGGCTAATGTCTTTAAATGCTGCATAATTGTTAAATGTTTAAATCATGCCTAAAGACTTTGAGACGAAGGTCTAAAGCTTGTTCTTGAAGCAAAAATTTTCTGTTGTTAGTATGGATGCCATTAGAAACTTTGGAGCCATGGTCTCAGAGTTGTTGTTTTTAAATAACCATAATGTACCCAAGTTATAAGGAATTGAAATAAAGTACATATATGGCATTTAGAAGATGCATAAAATGTGGTTGAATGTTGAACTTTTCTTGAAGAGAATAGTGTTTGGAAATTTAACATGAAAGGCTATCCGAATTTTGAAGGGAGCAAAATGGTACCAAAAGCTAATGGACTTGCATCGCATACCATTGGTATGATGTATGGAAAAAAAAATGCTTGCTAAACTTGGATTTGGACACCTGATTTTAAATCAGCTGGAAAAATTCAGATTAAAATTGCAAAGCTATTCAAAAGTTTGGGGGAGGATTAAGTGTTCAAATGAGACAATAGTTGAGTTGTTCAAGTGCTATGAAAATGGTTGATGATGGATGTCGACTAATTGGGAATTTTCATGACTTTATGAATGAAAACAGCTGCTGTTTCGAAGCTCTATAATAATAGAAACATAGTCATGTTTAAAGGCTTCTACAGGAGATATGGTAATGTAGTTTGAATGTAGGAGTACTTCTCCCCTGTTTTTTTGTTTAGCCACTGTTTGGATAAAAAGTAGCTGGAATTTTGTAAGTCCAAGCTTAGAAATGAATTCTTTATGCCATCTTGCATAGGTTAGGCATGAGGAAGAATTTCGGAGTACGTAAAAATTAAGATAAATGTTCGACCGTGAGTGCACAGGTCATTACAAGTACTAAGTGATGAGAGAAGATTGTTCTCATGGAGATTTGTGCAAAAATCAAGACCAAACAAAAGACTAAGTGAATTTAATTAAGTTGAGCCAAACAATTTTTTGATGGGAAAAGTGAATTTTGAAAGAAAATTTAAAACTAGAAAGTAATGAAAGTGATTGATTCTTAACTTTAAGGGATAAAAGGACCCAGATTATTCATTCCCCTTGTATTTCATAACCTTTGATTTATCTCCTCTCACAATTGTTCTTAATGAAAATATGTGTTAGTCTAGGATTCAAAATGTACTTGTAAAAGCTTTCAAGTTGACAAACTCAATTATTTTTATATATTTTGGTATCTTTTATATGAGTTTTATCAGCTTAATTGGTCCCTTTTTGCCTTAATTGATTTAATTTAATTTATTTTGAATTATTATTTTATAGGGGCAAAATTGTCATATTTTGGTTTAATTGTGAGTAATTGGTTTTTTGAGGACAATTAATGCTACCTTATTTTTGAATTTTTTTTGCAGGTTTTTGGAAGAATTAAAAATAAAAAAATGAAGAAAAGAAAAAAAAAAGGGAAAAAAATATAACAATAATAAAAGGGGAGAGCAAAACGCAACGTTTTGCCCTCCCCCAACCTAATATACTATACTTCTTCATCTCCAGAGGACGCACACACGAGGCAACAGAAGACGAGTTGGGGGGCGGCGGTAAAAGAAGAAAAATAGAGGAGAGAACCGGCGAGTGGAACGGGTGACACACTCTTCATCATCATCTCCAGTGAGCCGACCCGGAAGCTGAACACGACACACACACGCGGGCTGGTGGCTGGAGAAAAGCAGAGGAGACACGAACACGGAGAGAGCTGGCGGCTGGATGAAAACAAGGGAGTGAGCGACGGTAGAGGGGGAACCTCCCTTCATCACCATCGTCTTCATCTTCTTCCCTTCTCGACGCAACTAGCGAGCTGAGGAGCTCGGCGGAGACAGAGCTGAGGGCAGGGACCAGTGACGGCACGTTCTCGACGAACCAATGAACCAGAAGGAGTGAAACAGCGAAACAGAGGCTCACAGTGTCATCCTTAATCATCTTTTGCACTGTACTGGCGAGCTTCCATGGCAAACCGTAACAGAGCTCTGATTATGGCATTTCTTATGGCAATCCGTGGCTAGAGCTTAATAATTCTCTAATTCAACAATAATGGCAGGAGCTTAGATCATCAAAGGGGAGTTTTAGTTGCTTTAATTTCCTGTCTAATAATTGTTTAACAATTCCTAGGTCTTAGGATAGTTATTCTAATTATTAGAAAATTTTGTGTTGTTAAATTTGATTATCTGTGGAAATTATTGTGGCTGGATTATTGTTTAGCATTTGATATTGGGCTGTTTATAGCTTTGATTTCAATTATGATGTTGTGGTTATAACATTCATATTGATTTTGGAGTTAATATATTGTGATTTTCTAAGGTGGCTTGGAATTTTGGATCATATTGTCTCTTGCTAGCTATAATTCTGTTAATTTGGATTTAAGAATTCTAATTAAGCATTGGCTTTTAGCATCCTTAATCCCATTTTACTATTCTGATTGCAGTTAGTAAGTTGGGATTTTAGGAAAATATTTTGTGGCAACTCGAGGTGGCTCGGTTGTTGGATTAAAAGTTTAATTATAATTCTTAATTCATTGTTTTAACTCCCACATCTTTTAGGGTGATGATTGCCTGAGTTGTTGAATTGGAGGATTGATTATTATTATTGTTATTTGTATGTCTCATTTTCATTTCTTTAATCTTCATTCATTTTAATCACTTTTATATAAAAACAAAAAAAAAAAGTATTTTAATTTCAATTTGATTCGTAGGATTTAATTAACATTTTTTCAAAATCAAAAGTCCCTTTTATATAGTTTAGGTTACTTGCGTTTATTTACTAGGATTTAATTTCGTTTTCGGCTCCTCAAAGTGAATACGACCCGAGTTTTGCACTATATTGCATTAATTCAGTTAATTTTTGGAGTAACCCCAAAGCGACAATTAAGGGCAAGTTAACTTCAAGTAATGAAAGTGATTGATTCTTAAACTTCAAGGGATAAAAGGACCCAGGATTATTCATTCCCCTTGTATTTCATAACCTTTGATTTATCTCCTCTCACAATTGTTCTTAATGAAAATATGTGTTAGTCTAGGATTCAAAATGTATTTGTTAAAGCTTTCAAGTCAAGAACAAGTGTTTAATTCTATTAATTGCTGAATCTCTTGTTACAATTAATAAAACCCAATTTTAAGCTCTAATCCTAAGGTGACTATGTAAGGTTAGCAAGTATATCTCTATCTTACCAACAAAACTATCCATTCAACAAAGTAAACTTTAAGTTCTTACACAATTTTACCCAAGTTCTATACTTAAGCTAGCCCTCTCAAGCATCACTCAAATGAACATAACATCTAAATGGTGATCCAGCACTTAGAAGCATTAAGCAAGGGGTAAAATAAACACATATATCATTAATCACAAAGTGAGAGGAGGAATCAAGAGTTAATCCATACAAGGGTTCAAAATAATCCTAGAATGAAAACTTTAGCCACACATGTTCGGAACTCCCATGAGAAGATACATATATTCAGCAAAAACATTGAACAAGAGGAAGGAGAAGGAGAATGGAGAAGAAGAACCAAGGTGTAAAGCCAAAATCTCTTCCAATCTTCAAATCTCAACTCAATCTCCACCAAAATCCTTGCCCTAGCACACCAAAGCTCTCCCAAGATAGGCCCAACAGTCCAGAATGCCCCAAAACCATCGCTTTTCTCCTTCCATTTAACTCTAACAGCACATTAGTAATTGAAATGCATAGCAGCAGATTTTCTTCATTCACTGTGGATTAGCCGTGGTGAATCAACAGCGAATAGCCACAAATGTCAGCCCTCTTAGGCTGCATTTTCCTTGCATTCGCTGTAGCCGTGGTTGTGGTGAACCAACAACAAATGTATTGGAAAATGAGAGTTTTTTGCATTAGTTTTCAGAGCTCTTCCATGCTTCCTTCTAGCTAATCTACTCTTCGAGGGTGTCTTACATAGCTTGAAAACGTTGTTCTCCATTCTCCTACTTAAAAGAGAAACGTGTAAGTTCTAAACAACTTTCCAAAAAGCTAAACTAAACACATTTTCTTTAATGGTTCTATTTCTATGCACAATTTAACTCCTAAAAGAGGAAGTTAAGGATGAAAATGTGATAAAAAGATATGAATTTCTTGGAGTTAACAATAAATGAAAGAGATAGAGTTTGCGGATTTTGAGAGATTTCTCATGCAATGGTAATGTACCCAAGTTAAGTATTAATTTGTTCCTATAAATGTATTATGAATTTGATAATTGCTAACAAAACAAAGGAGAAAGCAAAACTAAAGAAAGTTCAAGCAAGAGGAGGTAACTTGGAAGAAGAAAGGAAAGGTAGTGAAACTTATTGACACTTATATAGTTTGTGCTTGGTTGCTTGAATGTTTATTTGCCCTGTATGTCTTTGAACATGTAATATCCTGGCTTGAGTTGGTGTCGTGGCCAGGTGTATCTGCTTGTAAGGTGTTCTTCTGAATTACATTGTCTATTTACATGCTTAATTAATTATCATTGCACATTATATATTGAGTTGATGTTTTGCTATTGAGATTCTTCTGAATCTCACCCATTTTTCTGCCATTTATTAACAGTAAGAGCAAGTTCCTCAAAGGAAAGGCAGGCTTATAGGGAAGATTCGAAGATGGAGACTCCAAAAAAGTTTTTAGCTATTATGATATAAATATTATTTTTATACTTATATAGTATTTGGTGGCCATGTGTGGCTGTAATTTTGTACATAAATATATGTAATTATGTAAAGAGAATGTGGGCTGGAAAGAGGAAAGTAATGGCGATTGTAGCTTGCAAGTGAGTGCTATCTGCTCTTATGGCTGTATGGTGGTAAAATAGATGTAATGATAGCTAATTATATTCACTTATCTTATTATGCAAGGGCAAGTGTATGCATAGTGCCTAGGGATAGAGAAGTTGCTCAAGTAGAAGAATTTTTGTGTTGACTTATTTGCTTAGTATTGGGCTTTGACAATGTTAGAGCTTGGGTCTTAAGAAAATTTTACCAATTTTATAAAAAGGTCAAATCAAGTACTTGAACCACTAGATAGGTTTCATCAAAACTAAGTTTGAAAAGTTTGTAATTTTTCAAAAAATCTCATTTCTTAAATAGGATTGAACAATATGTTCGGGATATGTTTTCGAAAGGAAAAAAATCTCAAGATGAAACCCAGTTTTAGTGGTTTGAAGTTATTTAGAATAACTCTATTGGTATGGAAAGATAATATGTTACAGAGTTAAAGTGTAGGGATTGGATTACAAATGAATCAAAATTGTGGGGACTCAATGATTAATTTTCCCTTTAATTTATCATGAAAATTCCCCTTTCCTATTTTCTTCTATTATTTTCGGGTTAAATAATTTGGCTAGCCTCTTATATGCTGAAAAAACTATTTTGAGAGTAGAAATTTATTTTTGTGGCTTCGAACACTCACAAAAATGGTTGGCAAATTTTCATTTCACCCATTTGTCACCCCACCCTTCCACTTTGCCTATATATTCTCCCTGAAATAAATTACTCCCCTCTTTTACTGGTGTGGCCGAAGTTCATATATGGGGAGAAGGCAAAAAAAATAAAAAGGTAATTTTGAAAGTTCCCTTGATGCCGCTACTCATGGAGTAAGAAAAATTCAAGTTTTTTATTTGGGGGATTACTTACTTCTTCACATCTCCCAGCACAACAAATAACCCTAATTTAGTATGAAGATCAGAAGATGAAGTACAGGTATATAGAGCTTTCCTTCTTAATTAAACACACATAAGCTTTATTGCTTGGAAAGACATTAAGCTTGAGGACAAAAACTTGGAGCCTTGAATGCTGCCTCGCTAATTAAACAAACGATGTGAGTCCAAAAAGAAAAAAAACAAATTAAACAAACGATGGAACAACTACAAATAATTTACACACACCCACACACAAAAGATTCCATTCCATGCCATAAATAGATTGGTCTTCGTTAACATATATATTATTATTATTATTATTATTATTATTATTATTATTATTATTATTATTATTATTATTATTATTATTATTATTATTATTATTCAGAGTTTTTACAACATACTCCCTTGTAAGGTTTCACTGCTATCCCAACTCAATAATATTAGCTCAATACTATATACTTGTAGGATAGAGGAAGATACCTATAAACCTCACGATTATCGAAAGATTCATTATTGGTTCTGTCTCTTGATCAAGAGTATAAGAAATTATGAATTAATTCAAAGGGAGTGCCTATTAAACGTCAGTGATTCACAAGATGCTGGTAGGAAAATTAGAGTCTTAGTTAATTTCATATGAAATACTAGTAAATATCAGTATCCAAAGGTATTTACATTATAATATATAAAACCATGTCAACCCACTTTATTTTGTGATTTTTATCTCTTTAATTCCATTTTATGTCAATCCCATTTTGTCTCGGGCTAGTAAAAATTTATTTGGGTTACAATTTTAGTAATTTTTATCAACCCATTAAAAAACAAAACTCAAGTTTTCTTGGGGGATTACTTCACGTTATGAAGTTAAGAAGGCAAGGTGTGTCTGTGTTTGTACGTAGAGCTTTTATTCTTGATTAAACACATAAGCTTTATTTCGTAGCAAATCGTGTGCCATTTCTTGATACCCAATATATGCATAATACAAGACACTGATTTATACCCAACACATACATAGTACAACACAGAACTAGTGTACTTTATACCACAATGGATTGCTAGGCTTTATTCAACGGCAAATGGTATGCCATTTATTTATGCCCAATACAACCATAGTACAACACACAACTGGCGCACTTCAGACAACTGTAGATTATTGCTGAAGGTTGTGCTTCATATGGGAGCAGCAAGCTTCGAAGCATGTGTTTTTTTGGTTGGGAATGCACCAGAACAATTTATGTTACATACTCCTTGCGTAGTACCTGTGTTTCTTTTGATCAAGATGTAACCATGTTGTCCCCAGTTAGATCCCCATGAGTTTTTGACAATCCAATAATCTTGGCTATCACCAAATGAACCGTATCCGACGATTAATACAGCATGGTCATGTTTGCATGAATCAATTCCGGAGCAATCCCCCCTTAAATATTGCCTGTCAAAGTTAAGAAAACAACTATTAACTACCTTAAGAACGTGTCTTTTGGATGGTCAGTTAATGAAAACATTACTTACACCATTATACAACTGAAAATCTCGGCTCGCAAATAGGGAAACACTAACAGGTTGCTGGAAAACTAAGCAACGAAGAGAACTTTCGGACACAGGATTGTGACACCAATAAGTATAGCCCTCAATAGTAGCAGATTTCTTTTGTGGCTACATCAAAATAAAATAAAAGTTAAAGAAATACATATATTTAAACAACCCAATTAGTTAACACAGGCATGAACACTAACCAATGCGTTATTGCAAACACTGTTGTCAGCTGTATATGGATAATCCTTCTCTGATGCAATACCGTTATTGTTGTTGACATATCGAAATGCGTTAACGTACCACCCACCTCCCTTGCAACCTTTGCTTTTCTGATCGCAGGATATGAGTTGCTGTTCAGAAAGAGCCAGAAGCTGTCCTGAGACTATTTTATTTATTCCTTCCATAGCTCAGTTGCAGAGAATGCCCAACAAGTGCCTATAAACATGAATTTTATTTGCTATTAAGCATATGTCATATACCACAGTTAGCTGATAATGCAAAAGCAAAAGAAAAAAGTGAATTTAGACTTACCACATGGGTTTTGGTTTTTAACATGGGTTACAGCTCCTTCGGTTCTCCAATCGAAAGAAGGTGCGTTAGGACAGGATATGTCGTTCAATGCTATTTTGCTATTGTTGCTTTCCATCATGGGTTCGTCTGTCTCATGTAAGTAGATTTTGCTGAACTCTTCATAACTCATATCAGAAAATTTGTTCAGGCCCAAACAGTAGTCACTGGGTGACTTCCTTTCTGCATTTTTCTCTCTGATGTACTTCAAATTGCTTTTGAAAACAGGAAATCTATGTATCTCCTCTTCTAGGGTTTGGTATTCTCGTTGAGTCTCCTTCCACATTTGGAAAAGATGGAAGACTTCTTTTTCAGAGGTGAACGTGTCTAGATCTATATTCCGAATGGAATACTCATCAGACATACTGGAACTGAGACAGATTGAAGCATACCAAACAAAGAAAAGGAGGAGCAGTTAGGTAACAAGTGGACCCATTGTGTGATGGATATCAAGAGTTCACATTTTGCATGGTTTTGGCATAGCTTTATTCCATATGTATATATATAGAGAGAACCCCAGTAAGGAGGAGCAAACATGAAACACGGGAGGTTTTGGCAGATTCTGCGCATGACGATGTACAGTATTCCCACTTCCACAACAATTGCTATGACGCCAAGCCACCAGTTCCGGGGACCCCTTTGCACATTAAACTCATCAAATTTGGACCGGTTTAAACAGTCCAGACTTGAAATCTTTAATTAATTTTCTAAATGGAAAAATTATTTTTTGAAAAAAATAATAATTAAGAGATTATCTTTATTTTAGATTTTATCCATATTAAAATAATTATTTTAAATAAATAAAAATAAAAAAATTAAATTCTGACCATCCAAATAAGATATGGATAGTCGTGCTTTCACACACCGAAAATGACGAAGATTGCAACATCTCAAATGTTTTAAATTTACTTGTGTTTTGGATGCTATACATTGAAGCTGTCAAAGTTTTCATGTGGAATAGAATATTGTTAAAATTTATTTAACTTCCAAATTGTTATCATTATCAAAATTATTAATACTAATATTTTGTTGTGAATTTGAAATGAACGATTTTTTTTAACTTTGTTCAAATTTTACCAGGATTTTTATCAAATTTTAAATTTCACCTCACAAACGGACAAATGGGAAGAACGTGTAGAGAGACGGAGAGAAGAAGTGGGTTGGTAATCAATAACGTTATTATATTACTTCTTGCCGTCCTTAGTATAAGATCTAGTTAATTTATTTTGAAAGATCAAGGAAGTTAATAAATTACTTTTAAAGTATTTATATTTATCGTTTTTCTTCAAATTACTTTGTCTCACTTAATTTAGTAACTTCTTAATCTATCTAAATTAATCAACTAGGTCTTATATTAAGAGTTGGAGAAAGTAGTATTATATAGATGAGGCAATAGGTTTTTGAGATCCAGAAATTTAAAAATGATAATTTTGATATAAATATTACACCCCCATGTTACTTTTCACAAGCTACAATTCTTTGAATGATGAATTTGTTCTTTTTTTTTATCTCTATTATGTCTAAATATTTAAGGCATCATTTTTTTTTTTTGCAATTTTACCCTCAATTGATTACATGTTTCTTGCATCTATCTTGTTTTACTCATTTTCTCTCGTCTCTTTTTGCATTCATTCTCTCTCACATTCCCAGCCACATTTTTCATAAATAAAGAATGCTTTTGGCAAATTAATTATATTTTTTATACATATTTATTACTTTTAACCAATGTTAACCAGCTTTTTAATCTACAGTTATTTGTATCTCATATATATATATATATATATATAATATTTCTCAACTTATAATTAGCTCTTCTCCCCACTTACTGAATAAAGTTCGCAACCTTCTCTATCCTCCCCTCCATATTGAACCAAACAGAGCCTTTGGTGAGAGAGAGTGGGAGCGAGTTGCTGCAAATAATCTTCCAACTTCCATCGTCTTTCTTGTCATCTGAGACATAAAGCTCAGGACGAGGGAAGTCGCGACAGCGGTTAAGGCAAAGCTTTCCATGTTGCGACCCCAACACCCTTCCGCATACATACAAACGTGAACAAGAGAAAAAGTAGACAAAAACAATGGCTGAAAGTGCCGTCCCAACAAACAATTATATATAAAAAAACAAAGATCCCATCTAATTATATATTTAAAAAAAAAACAGATTCCATTGTCCTCTTAAATGCTATCTCTCCTCCTCCTCTTATTTACCTCACTTCAAATTATTTTAAGGTTAAAGTTAAATCCAACATCCCGATTTTATTTTTCAAGTATATCCAGCGTCCTAATTTTTTATATAGTGCACTTTTATCTTTATTCTCTTTAATTTTGATCAATTTCACCCCTTTTTAAGCAGTGAAATTTTTTTTTGTTTCTATCTTCCATGTCAACATTATCTTATTCCTTCACCGACAAAGACCTGGGCACCATCCCCGCTAGAGAGCCTTGCATTGGATTTCCAAGCCGTCTTCTTTCCTCCTTCATTCTCAAACTTACTATGCCTCCGGTCAATTCATCTTCCTCATCCTCTTCTGGTTGTCGATATTCCAAAATCTCTGCAAATCCCTGCTTCGAGTTGCTATGATTTAATTAAAGAACCTGACAACTAAGAACTAGAAACTACACATATTTACATCCATCATACAGAGTCTCACTACAGTAAAAATAGGGTTAATGTGCAAATTTACCTCGAAAGTTTTCACTTAGGAATACTGGGTATTCAAATTTTTTTGAAAGCAAATTTACTTCCAAAATTTAAAATCATAGCAATATTTCTCCCTACCATTAAAAGACATTGACCATTAAAATAGTAACGTTGACTGTTAATATTTTTAACAGTAAGAGACAATATTGCCATGATTTTAAATTTTCAGGGCAAATTTGCTCCCAGAAAAACTTTTGGGTACCCAGTGCTTCTCAGTGAAAACTTTCAGAACAAGTTGGCACCTTAAGCCAAAAAAATGTGATTATTAAAGAAATTTAATGATGGAATCTTCATTTAGAAACAAAATTACCAGCGAGAATTTTTTTCCATCACTAACTAAATTTGCAACGGATTACAAATATTTTTATTTGTAATTAAATATTGACTGAATTTTTATTTGTAATAACTAATGAAATGTAGTTAATACATAAACACAAGTTGTGAATGACATGAGTGACCTTATTACTTACTACATGAAAGTTGTTAGTAACTAAAGAAATGTAGTTAATATATGAACAAAAGTTGTGAATGACCCTGAAAGAGTGATCTTGTTGCATGTTAAACGAAATTGTTCGTAGATAATAAAATGTGATCATTACCTCAATGAAAGTTGTGAATGACAATAAAAAATGGCCTTGTCATTCTTTCAAACTTGCAGTGTTATGCGCCTCCTATGGGTTCCTTTAGGTTTGTTGTTTCAGTTCCTTATGTTTGGGCTATATTTCTATTGTCGTGCACAATGGGCCTCTAATTTTCATGTTGATGCATGGGTAATCGGGGATCCTTTCTTTGCCTGATGTAATCCTTTAGTTTGTTTCATAATTAAAAAAAAAAATACTACTCCTTCTGATTCATAATATAAAAAATTAGTTGACTTTTCTTACATATTAAGAAATAAAATACCTACATGTAGCCAAAAAAAAAAACACTACTCCTTTTGGTTTATAATATAAAAAATTGGTTAACTTTTCTGATATACCAAGGAAAGAAAAGGCCCATGGATAGCCCAAAAAAAAAACTCCTTTCAGTTCATAATATAAGAAATTGGTTAACTTTTTTCACATACCATGAAATAAAAATTTACTCATTAAATTTATCATAAAATGGTAAAGTTTTCCTATTTTCCTATTTTATACGTTGCACAGTATTTTATTTTAATATTGTTTTTTTTGGGCCAAATATTTTAATATTGTTGACTTTAATTAAAAGCCCTGAACCAACGGATGTTCCCCCGCATAGGATTGTGTTTGAGTTTAACGTGCTTGTCCCTCAAGGGCATTTGGATTCTCTTCATAAATGCGAACTAATTCTCACCCGTTGTATTGAGGTTAACCCTATGCGGTTGACAGTTCCGTTGGTTCAGGAGTTATCAGTTGACAGGAATCTGGAATTAAAATATTACTCCTCTGATTTTATTTATGTGGCAGAGAAAGAAGACATTTTTTGGTACTATTTATAAAGCATTGAGAGGAATTTTTGGTATGAATGTATAATTTTACCCTTAATTTGTTATGGTTGACTTTATTTATATGAGGCATAATGTATATTAAATAGGAATAAAGTTGAAAAGTTGTTGAATTTCAAATGAGAATTAATAAAGTTTAAAGTTTTTCTTGGTCTGTGTGAAAAGTATTAGAAATAATTTATAAATAGGACCAGAGAAGTATGCATGTGGATAGCACAGTTAGCACTTATCTAGGTTCTTTAAACATCTAGTCAGGGGTTTAATCCCTACAGTGTGTATAGTGTGTATAGAAAGGGTCTCATGATTAGCACTAAAACACAGTATGAGGGGATTAGTCATTTTTATTGGCATAGATACCGTGAGCCTACCCAACAAAAAAAATGCATGTGGTCTTAAAAAAATTATGCATGTCCTCCTCGACGAACTCGTGCAATTTAGTTTGGATATATATTAATTTTAAAAAAAATAAAATAAAGCAGTTGAGAGTGAGTTGGAGGAAGAGAAACACTCTAATTATTGCATATCATGTTATATACCATGTGAACGTAATTGATCCGAATACATATTTAATCTTAAAACACATGACAACATGAAAAGATTGAGAATATATTTTGCCTGCTGTAATGACATTGGATTTTTACCCAACTTTTGTCTCTCGCCTGGTGTAATTTGTGAAGAATGAAATAAAGGATTTTTCATCTTAACAAAGTGCGATGGCAATCCATAAGCCCAACAAGCGTATAAAGGATATATTTTTCTTAATATTTTTTTTTTTAATGACAAGCGGTTTGACATAAAAATGGAAAAATGAAAAAATAAATCAAATATTCAAATATCTCCAAATGTAGCTTATAATAAAAAGACCACATCTATAAGATACTTCGAAGGAAATGATTACTAAACATTAGTGATTCACAAGATGCTTTGTAGGAAAGAGTCTCAGGGGCTGTTTGGAAGAAAACCAAATCATGGTTTTAAAAATAATTTTATGATATATGAAGTAGATATGTAAGGAGAGTTTTGTCTCAATTTGAGCAGGGCAAATTTGAGTAAGGATTAGTACCAAACATCCGGCTACTATTAAGAGCAGGGCAAAAAGAGGAAATCAATTTCATTTGAAATACTTCGAAAAAAATCAGGATCCTAAACTTTTCGCATCATAATATATAAAACATGTCACTCAAGTTTAGTCTGTTATTTGCATGTCTTTAGTTCAATTTGATCTCAAACTCACTTGCGCTGGGCTAGTTAAGATTTATCCGGGTTACAATTTTAATACTTAGAAATTATTAATCCACGTAAAAACAACATCAAGTTTTCACAACAGATTACTTACTTACCTTCATGTTTTATCAGCGAGCTCTAAATCAATATGAAGATCAGAAGAAGGAGAAGTAAATATATATAGAGGGAGAGCTTTCATTCTTAATTATACATAAGCTTTATTCCACGGTACACATAGCTATATATCGCCGCCAGGCTTATTCATTCCACGGCAAATCATTTGCCATTTATTTATACGCAATACAAGCATGGTACAACACCTAACTGGCGTCCTTCACACAGCTTTATATTGCCTGGCGTTATATATTGTTCCTGGAGGGCTTGCTTCACATGGAAGTGGCAAGCTTCAAGGCAGGTTCTTCTTTCTTCCCCTTGGTTGGGTATCCGCCATAACAGTCTATGTTACATACTCCCCGAGTAGTACCGGTGTTTCTTTTGACGAGCATGTAACCACTTTGTCCCCAGCTGGTTCCCCATGAGTTTTTAACAATCCAGTAATCTTGACCATCACTGGTTGAACCATTGAAGTTGAACTTCCCTTAATTGTCGCTCTGGGGTTACTCCAAAAATTAACCGAATTAATGCAATATAGTGCACAATCCGGGTCGTATTCACTTTGAGGAGCTGAAAACGAAATTAAATCCTAATAAATAAATGCAAGTAACCTAAATTATAAAAAGGATTTTTTATTTGATTTTAAAAAATTGCTAACTAAATGCCTTGAATTAAATTGAAATTAAAATACTTTTTTTTTGTTTTTATATAAAAATGATTAAAATGAAAGAAGATTAAAGAAATAAAAATGAAACACACGAATAACAATGATAATAATCAATCCTTCAATTCAACAACGCAGGCAATCATCACTCTAAAAGATGTGGGAGTTAAAAACAATGAATTAAGAATTATAATTAAACTTTTGATCCAACAACCGAGCCACCTCGAGTTGCCACAAAATATTTTCCTAAAATCCCAACTTACTAACTGCAACCAGAATAGTAAAATGGGATTAAGGATGCTAAAAAACCAATACTTAATTAGAACTCTTAAATCCAAAATAACAGAATTAAAGCTAGTAAGAGACTATATGATCCAAAATTCTAAGCCACCTTAAAAAATCACAATATATTAATTCCAAAATCAATACAAATGTCATAACCACAACATTATAATTGAAATCAAAACTATAAACAACCCAATGTCAAATACTAAGCAATAATTCAGTCACAATAATCTCCAAATATAATCAGATTAAGCAATATAATTATCCCAACAATCAGAAAAACTATCCTAAGACCTAGGAATTGTTAAACAATTATTGAGTAAGAAATTAAAGTAACTAGAACTCCCCCTTGAAGATCCAAGCTCCTGCCATTATTGTTGAATTGGAGAATCAGAAGATCTTAGCCACGGTTTGCCATCAAGTTTGCTGCCACCAGCAATTCACCGTATCCAGCCATGAAGAATATCGAAGGAAGAGTGGAGAAAACCGTCAGCTCCCCTGGTCTGCTCGCTCTCAGGTTCACTCGGCGTGTTCGTGTGTGTTCTGCTCGCTTGCGTCTCCCACTCCTGCTTCGGTGTGCCTCGCGTGTGTGTGTGTTTCTATTTCAGCGCCGCCACCCGCTTCTCCATCTTTTGTTCGGCGTCCCATGAAGAAGAAGATTAATTGAATATTAGGTTGGGGGAGCAGGTGCGCACCGTTTTGCTCTCTTTTGTTTTTTTTTTGTTTTGTTTTTTTTTTTTTATATTTCTTTATTTCTTTATTTTCATTTTTATTTCTTCCAAAAACCTGCAAGCAAAATGCAAGGATAAGGTAGCATTAATTGTCCTCAAAAATCAATTAGTCACAATTAAACCAAAATATGACAATTTTGCCCCTATAAAATAATAATTCAAAATAAAATAAATTAAATCAATTAAAGCAAAAAGGGACCAATTAAGCTGACAAAACTCATATAAAAGATACCAAAATATATAAAAAATAATTGAGTTTGTCAACTCCCCCACACTTAGCCTTTTGCACTCCTGGGCAAAACTTCATTAAAGAAGAATTCAATAGAGAGACTTAATGCAAGCAAACATAAAACTAACTAAGCATGAATGTGCAATTAACTCAAGCAACCTTTATTCTTCATTAATTAACAATCATAGAATACTTCAATGCAAAGAAATTAACACAAGAAACATAGCAGGATAAAAGAAGAGAAACATAATAGAGCTCACATATGGTACAAGTGTTTCACTCATCTCTCAAATGGGAAAAATTTCACTCAATCCACCTAGATTAGCACCTACCATAAGCTTGTAGAAATTCTAATATCTCCACCACTAACATACCTTAGACTCATGATCAAGGGGACTTGAAGGGTTGTAATGTTGGAAACTATGGCCAAATGAATGAAAGTCAACAAGTGAAATGCATGAGTAATAAATAATTAACTCAAAGTGAGCTAAAGTACAATCATGAAACAACACCAATGTGTAGATTTTAACCTTTTGAGACAAAAATCTTTGCTCTTCAAATCACCATGGAATGTCTTATTTCAAATTTATTCTTTTGTCGCAACTTATTTTCTCTTCTTTTTTTTTTAATAACTTTCTTTCTTTGGCTTTTTCTAAACATTTTCTTCTCTTTCTTGCCTTTTTCTATCTCTCTCTTTTTTTTCTTTTCTCTTTTTTTTTTTTCCTTTTGGCATCCAAACCCAAGAAGGCAAAGATATAGACATTAATGATGTACTTTTCAAAATGAAAAACCAAATGTAACTCATGCAGAACACTTGTTAAAAAAAATGAATGGAATGAAAATGAAGGCTCAAAGGGGTGAACAAAGGTTAAATGAAGTGGTTTGTGTTTGGGTAAAGGTTTAGAAATGAATGCCCCTATCATCTTCACAAACCTAGGTATTAATGCAGCTTTGAAAAAGAATCTAGACAAATTCTAGAGGTTAACCAAAACTAGGTGAAAATCACACAAGATGAGAAAATATATGGCTCAAAAAATCCTTCCATCAAGGCTTTCTCCAAGATGTTTCCTCCTTAAGTATCAAGCTATGAAACAAGGTTAATAACACTACACCAAAGGTATTCTACTATACTAATCAACTAAGAACAAAAACCACTCAAATCAAATGCAATCAAACTCAGCCGTACAACATTCACAAGCATTGTGCAAAAGGATTTTAAAAGAGATGCTGACAAACTCAATTATTTTTATATATTTTGGTATCTTTTATATGAGTTTTGTCAGCTTAATTGGTCCCTTTTTGCCTTAATTGATTTATTTTGTTTTATTTTGAATTATTATTTTATAGGGGCAAAATTGTCATATTTTGATTTAATTGTGATTAATTGATTTTTGAGGACAATTAATGCTACCTTATTCTTGAATTTTGCTTGCAGGTTCTTGGAAGATTCAAAAATATAAAAAAAAAAAAAAGAAAAGAAAAGAAAAAAATAAATTAAAAAAAAAGAAAAAAAATAATAAAATAATAAAAGGGGGAGCAAAACGTTGCGTTTTGCTCCACCCCTAATATATATTATTATCTTCTTCAATTAGGAGAGGAGAGACGCGAAGCGGCGCGGAAAACACACACATACACGGAAGGCGGCCGAACACACACAAGCTGAACACGGAACAGAGAGACGGGAGGCGCGGCAGGGAGAATAGAACGGAACAGAGCACACACGAAGAGGAGGCGCGCCGAACACGAGCTCGTGACGGGGAGAAGCAGGAGCTGGGCGACGAACCAGTGAGCGACGGCGCCTTCACCTTCTTCTTCTCCGAAGCACGAACAGAGACGGAGAGGACGCAAGCAGCGCTGAAAACTGAGCTGAGGTGCGGCGGACAGAACGAGCAGACACGAGCTGGAGCGACCTCATCACCTTCCTCTGTCTTCTCCGTGAGTTATTCTCGGCGTCAACAGAACCAGTGAGACCAGCGACGGCGATCATCTTTTCCCTCTCCGTGTTGCGACAGAATCAGAGGACCAAAGGAAGCTCGACGGCGTCATCTCCTCCATGGAAGCTTGCAATAGAGAATTGCTGGTGGCAGCGAATTTGATGGCAAACCGTGGCTAATTCATGATTCTCCAATTCAACAATAATGGCAGGAGCTTGGATCTTCAAGGGGGAGTTCTAGTTGCTTTAATTTCTTACTCAATAATTGTTTAACAATTCCTAGGTCTTAGGATAGTTTTTCTGATTGTTGGGATACTTGTATTGCTTAATCTGATTATATTTGGAGATTATTGTGACTGAATTATTGCTTAGTATTTGACATTAGGCTGTTTATAGTTTTGATTTCAATTATAATGTTATGGTTATGACATTTGTATTGATTTTGGAATTAATATATTGTGATTTTCTAAGGTGGCTTAGAATTTTGGATCATATAGTCTCTTGCTAGCTTTAATTCTGTTATTTTTGGATTTAAGAGTTCTAATTAAGCATTGGTTTTTAGCATCCTTAATCCCATTTTACTATTCTGGTTGCAGTTAGTAAGTTGGGATTTTAGGAAAATATTTTGTGGCAACTCGAGGTGGCTCGGTTGTTGGATCAAAAGCTTAATTATAATTCTTAATTCATTGTTTTTAACTCCCACATCTTTTAGAGTGATGATTGCCTGCATTGTTGAATTGGAGGATTGATTTTTATCAGTGTTATTTGTGTGTCTCATTTTCATTTCTTTAATCTCCATTCATTTTAATTACTTTTATATAAAAACAAAAAAAAAAGGTATTTTAATTTCAATTCGATTCGTAGTATTTAATTAACAGCTTTTCAAAATTCAAAAATCTCTTTTTATAGTTTAGGTTACTTGCATTCATTTACTAGGGTTTAATTTCGTTTTCGGCTCCTCAAAGTGAAACGACCCGAGTTTTGCACTATACTGCATTAATTCGGTTAATTTTTGGAGTAACCCCAAAGCGACAATTAAGGGAAGTTGAACTTCAGATGCCCAAGGATTACAAAAGTCAAGTCAGCAACAGAGAGAACAGCAACTCGCCCATACAGCAGTGCAGAACACTGAGGCGAATGAAAGCAAGAGGACATAGAAACTAGCAGCAAAATTCCCAAGCAAGAATCACTCTCAAATCATGCGATGCAATTCAGAAATCAACCAATAAGGTAGAGAAGAGAGCAATTATAGCAGCAATACTTAGGAAACAGGAGCAAATCCAAAGGCAAATTTTTTTTTTTCAAAAGAAAGCTCAACAACTCAACAACAATCCCTCCCCCACACTTGATCAATACATTGTCCTCAATGTAAGAAAAACAACATTATCTTAACCTAAACTCTCAGGTGAAGTGGAAGTTGTGAAGTCCGATTTGAAATCGAAGCACAAACATCACTATCACGAGGAAGAGAGAAGGAGAGGTAGGATAAGATAATGTGAAATGAAAATAGACAAGTATAAACCAAGTGATCAGAGAGATGGCTGAATCAAGAGGAAACAAGACAAACAACTACTAAACAGAAATAAACAGCTACAACTACAACTACTAGAAAAGTTCCCTCCCCCACACTTACTCCTAACTATCTCAGCAAACAGATATCACCAGCAATACAACAGAAAGTAAAAGAGTAGGGTGGAAGGGAACAACCGGGTAATCAGGGATGTCTGTGATTCTCATGGTAGTGCTTCAGTAGATGGCCGTTGACTTGTGAAGTTATACCGGTCTCCTCATCTACGA
Source organism: Neltuma alba (assembly GCF_004799145.2). NCBI lineage: Eukaryota > Viridiplantae > Streptophyta > Magnoliopsida > Fabales > Fabaceae > Neltuma > Neltuma alba. The sequence goes on along the minus strand of NW_021635595.1, from coordinate 7,333 downwards.
GTTCTACCGTGCCAAAGGGATATACTTTAGTAACTCTAAACGGACCTTCCCACTTGGTGACAAACTTCCCGGGCATCAGCCTTAACCGGGCTTTAAACTTTAGAACCTTGTCACCTTCATAAAACTGCTTCCTCAGAATCTGTCTGTCATGAATCATTTTTAGCTTATCTTTGTAGATTCTGGCATTGTCATAGGATTCAAGTCTCATTTCTTCAAGTTCTTGGAGCTGCATCTTCCGATTGACTAGTGAAGATTCAAGATCTGCATCACATGCCTTGATTGCCCAATAAGATTTGTGCTCGATCTCCATAGGTAGATGGCAAGCCTTGCCATTAAGCAACCGGAAGGGGGACATGCCTATAGGGGTCTTGTAGGCAGTCCTATAAGCCCAAAGAGCTTCCTCAAGCCTTTCACTCCAGTCCTTACGGGATGGTTTCACGATCTTCTCAAGTATTCGTTTCACTTCCCGGTTAGAGACTTCAGCTAACCCATTCGTCTGAGGGTGATAAGGAGTGGCCAGCTTGTGATTGACTCCATGTTTAGCTAATAGAGACTTGATGGTCTTGTTGTAGAAGTGTGTTCCTTGGTCACTGATGATTGCTCTTGGAATGCCATACCTGCAAAAGATATGAGAACGTAAAAACTTGGCAACAGTAGAAGCATCATCTTTCCTAGTTGGCACTGCCTCTACCATCGAGACACATAATCTACTACAAGTAATATGTATGAAAACCCAAAAGACGAAGGGAAGGGACCCATAAAATCCATGCCCCACACATCAAAGATTTCACAAAAATGCATAGGTCTTAGAGGCATCTCATGCTTCCTACCCAAACTCCCAAACCTCTGACACTTATCACAAGACTTGCAGAAAGAATAAGCATCCTTAAATAGAGAATGCCAATAAAAACCACACTCTAAAACCCTCCTAGCAGTCCTATTAGCACTAAAATGCCCCCCACAAGATAAAGAATGTGCAAAGGTAAGGATAGAGTGGATCTCATTATTTGGAACACAGCGTCTAATGATCTGGTCACTGCATTGCTTCCACAAGATTGGAGCATCCCAAATATAGTATCTTGCCTCCCTCTTCAGCTTATCAATCTGAAATTTAGACATAGAAGGAGGTATAAGGTCAGTGACAAGATAATTAACTATATTAGAGTACCAAGGCTCATGAACAGCCAAGGCAAAAAGTGCAGAATCAGGAAATGAGTCAATAACAAGATTAGAAGAGTCAACTCCCTGTGTGCCTTCAGGTAACCGACTAAGGTGGTCAGCTACATGATTCTCTGCTCCAGCTCTATCTCTAATCTCGATATCAAACTCCTGTAGCAGCAAAGCCCATCTCAGCAGTCTAGGTTTAGACTGAGGCTTCTTAAATAGGTACCGAACCGCTGCATGATCTGTAAAGACAACCACTCGAGAGTTTATAAGATACTGTCTAAACTTATCCAAAGCAAAAATAATAGCAAACAGTTCCTTCTCCGTAGTGGTATAATTCACTTGAGCGGAATCAAGCGTCTTGGAGGCATATGCTATGACTCTAGATTGTTTCTCCTCCTTCTGTCCAAGCATGGCACCTACTGCAAAGTTAGAAGCATCACAAGACAACTCAAAATGTAAATTCCAGTTAGGTGCAGTGAGAATAGGAGGTGAAACAAGCATAGATTTCAAAGTGTCAAAAGCATATCTACACTTATCATCAAATTTAAATTCAATATCTTTTTTCAACAAGGTAGAAAGAGGCAGAGCAACTTTACTGAAATCCTTAATAAAGCGCCGATAGAAACCTGCATGCTCTAAGAAAGACCTCAAATCTTTTAAACAAGTAGGATAAGGAAGGGATGAAATAACTTCAATTTTGGCCCTATCAACCTTAATCCCCTTTTGGGAGATGAGGTGCCTAAGACTATCCCTCTATCAACCATGAAATGACACTTTTCAAAGTTCAAAACCAATTTCTTATCAATACACCTCTCAAGAGCCTGCTCTAGGCTATTCAAGCACTCATCAAAACTCTCACCGTAAACAGTGAAGTCATCCATAAAAACTTCCATGTTTTGCTCTAGAAGATCACTAAATATCGCCATCATGCACCTTTGAAAGGTGCCTGGAGCGTTACACAACCCAAATGGCATCCTTCGATAAGCAAAGGTACCAAAAGGGCATGTGAAGGTAGTTTTGTCCTGATCTTCAGGAGCGATAGGTACCTGAAAATAGCCAGAAAAACCGTCAAGAAAACAATAGTGAGACTTTCCTGAAATTCTTTCCAACATCTGATCTATAAAAGGTAATGGAAAGTGGTCCTTTCTCGTAGCATCATTCAACTTCCTATAATCTATACACACACTCTCCAAGCATTTTGAACCCTAATTGGAATCAGTTCATCATTTTCATTTCTCACTACTGTGATACCGCTCTTCTTTGGTACTACTTGTACCGGACTTACCCACTCACTGTCTGATATGGGATAGATGATCCCAGCACTCAACAACTTTGAGACTTCCTTCTTAACCACATCCAGAATGAGAGGATTCAGTCTCCTCTATGGTTGCCTAACTGGCTTGGACCCTTCATTCAAAAGGATCCTGTGTGTGCAAACTGAGGGATTAATCCCCGGAATATCCCCTAAAGACCATCCTATAGCCCCTTTATGACTCTTCAATACAGAAATCAATCTTTCTTCTTCAGAACTACTCAAAGAACTGGAAATAATAACAGGCAATTAGAGATCAGCAGCAAGAAAGACATATTTCAAATTAGAGGGGAGGGGTTTCAATTCTAAATCAGGAGGTTGCACAACAAAAGGAACTAATTCTTTTATGTCAAGTGCATTCAATGCAAGCGGCATGTCCATATGGCTTAGGGAAGGAGATATAAGCTCATCATGATGTGTATGTCCTCCACTTCCCAACTCAGTGCCATTCTTGGATGACCTACAAAAAGAAGGATCGGTATCAATTTTATCAATAGAAACATCAAGTAAATCACAAGAAAGAGTGGGATTAGAAGTGACTAAGTCAGTAGCAAGCTTGTTGCTAGCCTCTTCTAATGTTCTAGCACCACTCAAAGGAGAAGCTACCGGTGTAGCTTGTGTAACAGCTCCTCCTATCATCACAGTACCTGCAGAATCAACAAACTCGCCTTTCTCAAGGCTATCATCAAGTGTAATGTTCAAGGCAAAATCACAGTTAAGACAGATGATGCATCAAAATCATGAGAGATGAAAGGAGGTGATCGACTTCTAAACAGTTAACACCACACCACGTCACCATAACATGAGCAAAAAGAAGAAGAATGAGGGGTAGATAAACAAGTAAATGCATCATCATGCTCAACAATCTCACCATACCAGTCATGTTCATGCATCTCAGATTCATGCAAATCATCAACATCATTAACAGCACAATCAATCAAATTAACACCCAAGTAAGAGCAATCTGCATAACCTTGATTCATAGCATCAGAAATGTTGAAGGTAATCTGTTGGTCCCCAAAGCCCATGGTAATGACTCCGTCTTTCACATTAATTATGGTTTGGGCTGTTCTAAGAAAAGGTCTTCCTAGAATCAAAGTGCTATCGGCTTTAATCTCATCAGTCATATCTAGCACATAAAAGTCAGCTGGGAACACAAGACCCTTCACTTGCACAAGAACGTCCTCAAGAAAGCCCTTAGGATGTCTCACAGTCCTATCAGCTAGACCTAGCACAACACTGGTGTCTTTCAAGGCATGAATACCCAACCTCTCATAGATAGAGGTAGGCATAACACTTTATGGCTGCACCTAAGTCTAGTAAGGCATGTGAAATGTTTGTTCTGCCTATGGTACAGGGAATAGTGTAGGAACCCGGGTCTTTACACTTAATAGGCAGCTGTGGTTTGAAAATAGCACTAACACTAGACCCAGCTGGAATTCCTCTCACTATGCCTATACTTCCTCTTGTTTGTACATAGATCTTTTAGAAACTTAGCACACTTAGGCATCTTTTTAATCAAATCAAGTAATGGCACATTAACCTCAAGTTTGCTAAACATTTCAAAAAGCTCATCATTATCTTTCTTTTCAACAACTTTCTTACTCATGAGATATGAATGAGGAAAAGGCAAGTCAGAAATGTTTACCTCATCACCTTTGGAAGACGATCCTTTCTCTATTGGCTCTTTGGATTGAATGGAGGTCTCTTGAGTGGCCTTGGGAATGTCTTGAGTGGTTTTGGAAGGAGGAGACTCAACTTCTATCTCTTCATCAACCAGTTCTTCATCCTCTTCATCTTCTTTGAATTGCACTTTCTTAGCACCAATTTCCTTACCGCTTCTCAATGTAATTGCATTCAAAGATTTAGGATTTATCACCGTGTTGGAAGGCATTGAACCACTAGCCTTAGCTTGTTGTTCACTCACACCATTTGACAACTTAGTGACATAAGAAGTTAAATTAGAGGTTCTAGTTTCCCATTGCTCCATCCTATTCTCTAGGGCTGCAAATCTAGCTTCAGATTTAGCTTCAGACTTAGATATGTGCTCAGTCATTGCCTCAATGCCCTTGAGTATTCGAGAGAACCGCTCATCATCATCCTTAGACCGTGATTGCTGTGGGGTAGACATGGCTCTAGAAGATTCTCCTTGTAACCCTCCATAGTAAGATTGTCCTTGAGGAACCATATTCCCTTGAAACCCTTCTTGAACCTGCCTCTGTCACCTCCTCCCCATCGGAAATTTGGATGAGCTTTCCATCCTTCATTATATGTGTTTGAGTAGGGTTCCATTGCTTAGATTGATTGGCCCTTCCTTGATACATGGCAGAAACTTCCTCATATCTATGAGGGCAAGCAGCAGAGATGTGCATAACAGAATTACAATGCTCACAACTAGGTGCAGTCATCTCCATGGAATTAGGAGTCCGAGTGTCAACAGGGGGAGTGTGAGATGCAAGCTTATTCAACTGTGTAGTCAAAGCAGCAATTGAGAAGTGAATGTGTCCATTGAGGAATGTGGACTGAAGAAGGATTAGCATGCACTGCATTGATATTTTAGACTCCCTGATGCTATACTGTTGATGGTTCAATGCCATTTTCTTGATAAGTTCCCATGCCTCCTCAGCAGTTAAGTCAATGAGAGAACCCCCAGAAACAGCATCCAACATCCCCTTATCTTGGGTCTTAAGTCCATCATAAAAGTATTGACTAACTGCTCATCTGGAATCTGATGGTGTGAACATCTAGAAAGCAAGTCCTGAAAACGGGTTCCAGTAGTCATAAAGTGACTCATCATAATCTTGCTTGCAGCAGAGTAGATCTCTTTTCTCAATGTAGAAGTCCGGGAAGCAGGGAAATACTTTTCCAAGAATGCTTTTCTGAGGTTGTTCCAGTTATGGTAGGCATCTGCCATATAACTAGGCAAGCTCATGTACCATTCTCGCGCTTTGCCCTCCAGAGACAAGTGGAATACCTTCCAAAGAACCTCATCCAGATTAGCCCCAACCGGCTTCATGCTAGCACATATCATAGAGAGAGATTTCAGATGATTGTACGGGTCCTCACCTGTCAAACCATAAAATTTAGGCAAATAATTAAGCAGTGGACCTTTAATCTCAAAATTAACATCAACATTAGGGCATGCAACATTAAAAGGATCATAATTTGCATCAGAAGTAGTGGCTTCCCTAATGGTTCTTCTTCTAGGGTTATCTCCATTATTCTCTCCTACTCTGTCATGCTCCCCATTATGTCCATTGCCCCCTCTGTCATTACCACCATTGTTGTTACCATTAGGATTATTAACTTTTTCCATTATGTCACCTAAGTCAACCACCAAATCTAGATCAGTTAAATTGTCTAGTTCAACCTCACTAGTCCTTTCTACCTTTGGTCTTATCTAACTTCTCTTAAAGAACTTTGAAGCTCAAGATTAGAAGGAACTAGGGTTTAGACTACCCTTTCTTGGCATAAACAATCAATCAACCAGGAAGCAATTAAGCAAAAGAAAACAAATGAATGCAATGCAATGCAAGTGTATGTGTATGAGAATGAAAAATGCAATGAATGAAAAATCAAGATATTTAGTTGTATTTTGAATTTTTTTTATGCAAAGAAAGAAGAAAAAAAATGCTATGAAAAATCAAAAGAAACAAATGCAAACTACTAAAGAAAATGCAAAAACTAACAAAAATGAAAACTAAAAAGGCTCAACAAATGAACCCCAATCAAGGCTACTTGACACTTAATTACTAGAGAACCAATTTCTTGGCTCCCCGGCAACGGCGCCACTTGAAGTTGTACTTCCCTTAATTGTCGCTCTGGGGTTACTCCAAAAATTAACCGAATTAATGCAATAGTGCACAATCCGGGTCGTATTCACTTTGAGGAGACCGAAAACGAAATTAAATCCTAATAAATAAATGCAAGTAACCTAAATTATAAAAAGGATTTTTGATTTGATTTTGAAAAATTGCTAACTAAATGCCTTGAATTAATTGAAATTAAAATACTTTTTTTTGTTTTTATATAAAATATTAAAATGAAAGAAGATTAAAGAAATAAAAAATGAAACACACGAATAACAATGATAATAATCAATCCTTCAATTCAACAACGCAGGCAATCATCACTCTAAAAGATGTGTGGGAGTTACAAACACATGAATTAAGAATTATAATTAACTTTTGATCCAACAACCGAGCCACCTCGAGTTGCCACAAAATATTTTCCTAAAATCCCAACTTACTAACACAACCAGAATAGTAAAAGGGATTAAGGATGCTAAAAAACCAATGATAAATTAGAAACTCTTAAATCCAAAATAACAGAATTAAAGCTAGTAAGAGACTATATGATCCAAAATTCTAAGCCACTTAAAAAATCACAATATATTAATTCCAAAATCAATACAAATGTCATAACCACAACATTATAATTGAAATCAAAACTATAAACAGCCCAATGTCAAATACTAAGCAATAATCAGTCACAATAATCTCCAATATAATCAGATTAGCAATATAATTATCCCAACAATCAGAAAAACTATCCTAAGACCTAGGAATTGTTAAACAATTATGATTAAGAAAATTAAGTAACTAGAACTCCCCCTTTGAAGATCCAAGCTCCTGCCATTATTGTTGAATTGGAGAATCAGAAGATCTTAGCCACGGTTGCCATCAAGTTTGCTACCACCAGCAATTCACCGTATCCAGCCATGAAGAAATATCGAAGGAAGAGTGGAGAAAACCGTCAGCTCCCCTGGTCTGCTCGCTCTCAGTTCACTCGGCGTGTTCGTGTGTGTTCTGCTCGCTTGCGTCTCCCACTCCTGCTTCGCGTGTGCCTCGCGTG